>NW_027223768.1:40107257-40637257 GCF_028538775.1 Myotis yumanensis
AACTTGGGGCCTTCTGCGTGCCTCAGGGTGTGGTCCTCCAGCATCAGACACAACCGCCGTAACAGGCCTAAGAATGCTCTACTTTACGTTCCACTAGTTCTGTTATCTTTTCTTATCATGACTGTTACCAGATACAGAGGCTGCTGTGACAAAGAGACCCGAAATACGATAGCTTAACTCCCATAAATTCCACGTGAGCAGTTGGGAGGCGGCACACCCGGGATGGCTTCCTGAGCTCCCACCGCCACACCTGTACCCCTGGTGCCATGAGGGGAGAGCACAGGCCTTCATCGTAACTGACCTGGAAAAGGGCGCATGCACTTCTCCTCTCGCGGGGCCCAAGCGTACCTGCACGAACAACTCTAGCTGCAAGGGAAGTTGGGAAACCTAGTTTTTAGCTGCGTTGCCACATGTGCAGTAAAACTTCTATTGCGATAGAAAAGGAGGATGGCCACAAAGAGCAGGGCACCACCGCAGGAGCTCTGGGAAGCTCTGCAGGAGTTGAAAGGCCTCCGGTGTTTCCTTTTAGAGTCAGATCACCTGGCTTCTCGCCACAGTGTGCCCCCCGGCTGTGATTTTGGCAAGTTGTGTGCCTTCCCTGAACCTCTGTCCAGTCCTGTCCCCCCCGCCCCCCCCCCCCCCCCCCCGCTCCGCCCCGCCTGCACAATTAAGTAACGATCATTAGTCTGCTGACCTCGCTGGGATGCGAGAGCCCAGACTTTGTCTGTGAGAGCCTAGGGGAGGCGGCAAGCTCGGTAAAGGTGCGTTTTGTTGTTTGAATTTTATTTAAAACTTGAGCCTGCTGGGGTTAGGGTGAAACCGCATTCCTGGAATTCCTCTGCGTTGTATTTCCACTCCCAGGGAGAACTTCAGGGAGTCCTACCTCTCCCTGGCCGGGCCTGCTGTGACCAATCACCTGTGCCCAGCCTCCTGGGGGTGTGCGGGAGGGCGCTGGCGACCGGACCGCTGGACCTCTGAGTCCTAGCACTGAGGGCTGATGAAGGCCCTGAAACTGACTCCTGGCAAAGTGGGTTGGGTGGAGCCCAGGAAGGAAGCTGGCCAGCAGCCCCCGGTGATGCCAATCGAAGAGTTCCGCCCCACCCTACGCCACAAACCACAGAAGGTGTACCTCACCCCTGGCTGAGCCCGTATGGCGGTCTGCAGCGGGTGTTAGTTATAGAAGAGCCCGCTCTATCTGCCAGCCTCCAAGCTCCTTAAGGGAGGGAGGGAAGGAGGGAGAGAGGGAGGGAGGGAGGAAATCAGCATCTATTAAGTCACACAGACAACCAGCCTGCATTTACCCCTCCCCCAGCCTGGAGGCAGGTGTTATTACTTCCTATTGATCTCGGAGGAGTGGGGGCTGCCCGAGTGAGCGAGCACCACCCCAGACCTCCGCCAGCACTTCATAATTTCATGCCCACAAGAGGGACTCAGAGGTGTGAGCGCGAGGGGCACCTTGCATCATTTATCTCTGGCGGAGCCCAGCGGGCCCTGCCCTGTGAAACTGGTCATTGCTGCATTCACTGCAGATACTTAAGTGGTTGTATTGGTATTTTTTAAAGGCGCACGTTTTTAAGAACCCATGGGAGACGGAGTCAGAGCACCTGCAAAGCCTTCGCAGGGTCTCCATGGAGGTAACACAGCGAGTAGAACCGAACAGGTTTCCTGTTTGCACCCGGCTCCCTGCAGACCAGAGCAGGGGTGCCCGGTGACCCGTGGCTGGCGTAGGAGCCGCGACCACAGCAGTGAGTCTGGCAGATGCAGGTGGCACCTTGGCAGACATCCCCAGAGGAGAGAACTTCCCAGGAGGTGCTCGCCTGGCTGCCACCATCCTGGCGTGGTCCGGCCTCACGCCTTTTGTCTGAAAGTCCTCAGACCGGCACGCGTCCCGGCTGGTGATGAGCCCTGCTCTTGGATTTGGAAACTACCGTTCCAGCAGCACGTGGACCGGGCCTTTTATTGCTTCCTGCGGGCCGTTCAGCAGAGCGGGGCTGCCCGGCCAGGACAGCCTGTGCCACCACGGGAAGGCAGGGTCCTGGGGTCGGGGCCCAGGCGGGAAGCCGGGGAAGCCGCTGACACAGGGGCCAACCAGCCGGGCCTCAGGGCTGCGTCCTGGGAATCGGTCAGGAAAAGACAACCGAGTGGGACAGGAAAGGGGGAGCAGAGGCAGAAACTGCGCTTTGCTCTGGTTGCACACAGGGAGGGGGTGACCCAAGGCTCCTTGCGACACCGGAAGAGGCATGTTTGGGGAAGTGAGACCTCCCTGCAGATCCGCTCAGCTTCCAGGCCAACCCCCGGTGGCCCCGGAGCAGGCCAACAGGCTTTGCGGTTCTGGCTTTTTCCACACCCGCGTGGGTCGCTGTAAGGGTGCCCCTCACAAGCACCCCAAAACCAGGCCCAGAGCTCATTGTGTTCTAGGGTCAGTCCTCTAAGGTCCCCAGCCCTCCCCCTTCAGCTCCAGCTCCTCAGGCGGGTGCCAGGGCCCAGCTGCCTGAGGCCGAGGGGCTCGCGGACTCATGGACCTGAGTCCTGAGCACAGCGCTTTTCTCTGACCTCCCTTCCTCCCGGTCACCTGGAGAGGAGACAGATGGACAGACCTAGAGTGCTCCCTGCAGACCCACTGGACACTGTCCCCAAGCGAGTCAATGAGCTGACTCCACACCGAAGGCTCTGAAATATTAGTCCTCCTCAGTCCAGTATACGCTTGTCTGTTCCACAACCCCATTCATTCTCCCACTCATTTGCTTACACAGGTGTTGGGCACCACCATATGTCAGCACTGCTAAGTCACAAATAGCGTTGGTGGCTATTTATTGAGTCCCTACTATGTGCCACATGCTGTGTTAGTTGTTTCAGACAGAAGCACCCCACTTGCTCCTCCCACAGTCCTGTTTTAACTGAGTGTAAGCACCTGGCTCCAGGTCGCATCCCTGATTCAAGGTCAGACTCCAAAGCTGGTGTTTGCAGGTGCTAACTGTCCTCCCAAGACAGGCAAGATGCAGCCGTTCTGATCCCAACGAGGTTCCACGCGGCAGCCCCGTGGCCAGGAGGCCAGCTCGAAGGCTCTGACACCCTTGTCATTGTTCCTTTGGTACATTAGAAAGTGTCCCGTCTGTTCCAGAAAACCCGACCAGCCCAGCCGAGAACATGTCGCAAAGCCTTCCGTGCTCCCAGCCCTGAGTTCCACCCTGAATACTGTAAACTGGAGGCACAGCGCCCTCGTGTGTCCGGAGCACAACACACAGCTGAGTGTGAGATTGCTGACCCTCCGTCCTGTGTCCTCCCAGGCCTCTAAAAAAATCTGAAACAAACGGGGCCCCAGTGTCACAGAAGATGGCCAGAGACCCCAGCCAGGAATCGGAGCCCGCGCCTGCAGGGCCAGCAGAAGCCAAGGTGCCCTTGCAAGGGCAGTGGTGTCAGGGAGGTCCTGGCAGAAGGGCTCTGGGAGGAGAGGGGGAAACAGTGACCAATGGGGTGTGGTAGTTACACCAGGTCAGTCCATGTGCCCCGCCCCCATCGCTCTGCTCCACCTCCCTCCCCTGCCTCTCCCACACACCCTGCCTCCCATCCCCTCCCTCCCATCAATGGCTAACGGAAAACTTTCTTCTACTTATAACACTTCTGATACTGTTGTAATGTCCCCCTCGAATCACACAAGGACGCCTCAAGAAGTCCAATTAAGGAGTCACATTTATTGCAAATCCGGGACTACGAGGGGGCATTTTGCTCTCTCAAATCTCATAGTGCTTATATGGCCGCAACACCAGATTTATATAGGCAAAAATCACAAAGGTATTGATTACATCACGGGGTTAGGAATGAGGAATTTAGTTTGCACAAAGCAGTTACAGAAGTGGAATTGAGCAAGTTAGTTAAATTATAGTTGTGGGTCTCCGGATCACTGAATCAACAGAAACACGTTATCTGGAGCCATCGAGGCAATTTAGAATAATTGTGCTGTCCTGGTCTTGGGACCACTGAGTCAACCGGAACGCATTATCTGTGGCCACTGAGGCAATTTAGGATAATTATGCTGTCCTGGTTCCCAGGTACAGAAGAATGTGCTTTCTAAAACCAGTGAGATCACAATCAATGGGATAGCATACAAAAGTTCAGAAAATCAAAGTAACTTTTCTATTATTAAACAAAGCAAATAAGTACAGAAGCCAAACAGCAGAGTTAAACTACAGTTTCTACCTGAGATGATTGCTACCATACTTCAATGACACACCCTTGAAATGTCTGGGTAACTTGTAACTTCCCTTTTTCTGGACCCCTTGGGGCACAACCTAATCTGCCTGGGCACCAGGACAGAGACCACAAATTCCTTCATTGTCATGTTAATTGTTCCTGCACCCACCTAAGCATGTGTCTATCATTTTACTTTTTATCCAATCCCAGAGGCTTCCGCACTTTGCTTTCTCCCGCCTCTCTAGTCTATCACCAATGGATTTCACGTAACCCACCTATGTCCCTCCTTTGATTGCAAATGTATAAATACAGATGTAACCCGCCAACCTCCTGAGCATTATCTCAATTCGTTGAGGTTCTGCTTCCCGGCATATGTCGACAGTTTGTCTCAAATAAACTCACAAAAATTCTTTACAGTTTTCAATGGTTTTTTTTACATTAACATTTTTCAGGAGGTTTTTTTGTTTTTTGATTTGTCTTTACAGAGGTCACAGAAAGCATTCAATCTCAAAAAGAGATTAAGTGACGCAATTTAAGTGGTTAACAAAGAGTCAAATAGATGTTAGCAGTCCCAACATCACAGCTAGCATTCACTGGGCATTTACTATGTTCCAGGCCCTAGGCTGGGCATTTTAGTTGCATTTTCTCAGTTAATCCCATAAAAAATCCAATGAGGTAGGAGCTATTATTTCCCCCTTTTTAATGACGAGGAACTCATCCTCTCAAGGTCACGCTTACGTGGCTGACTCACCCTCGCTGGCTCCCTGCTGTGTGAGGTGTGCGTGCCTGCCGCAGAGCAGACAGTTCCGGAGCCACAGCAGACGGCCCGCGGACCACCGGCGATGGCGTGACTGTCCGGTGTGCCTGCTAGACACCCGGGATACGGACATGACAAAGCCACAGCTCCTGCCCGCGATGAAACCAGGGCTGGTAGGTCCACCGTGTGAAAGGCACACAGGCAGATCGGGCTCTGGACCAGGACCAACCCAGGTGTAAGGAGAAGGTCCTGTTCCTGCTGGGGCGGAGGGTAGGGGCTCAGGTCAGGCTGTTCAGATACAGCCAGAAAGTCCAGAGGAGAAGCAGCCGGGTCTGGACGCCGGATGCAGACACTCCTGACTGGGGGCTTCCCCCAGTTCTCCGATGAGGAGGGCTTGCTAATTAAGAGCCCAAGCACCCCGTGGTTATTCTTGAGTGGCTCCATTCCATCATCTCTTCCCACTGCTGATTTGATAAGAATTTCATCAGTTATTTATGAAGCCAGGCAGTCATTCGATAAATATTTACGGAGTGCCTACTCTGTGCCTTGGGATCTAGAACAGAGGTGGACGCGGAGGCAACATTCCTGCTCTCCTGGAGCTCACCTTCCAGCCAGGGCACCACGAACAAGTCACTAAATGAATACATGGGGTGAGTTCCCTGTGCGGTGATTGCTGTGACAGAAACAGGCAGGACTGTCCACGGAGAGGAAGGCCTCTTAGAAAGAGTGGTCAAGGAGGCACCTCCAAGAGTGACATCTGAGTGGAGATCTGGATGGGCATGAGGTGGCCACCTCCATACTGAGGGAACAGCATTTTGGGCGTGGGGAATAGGCAGTGCAAAGACAGACCCTGAGGGGAGGTGCTTCAAACTGGGGGTTTGCAGACCTGAAACTGGACAACCAAGGGATCCCAGCTGCCTGTCACTACTTGAGCCAGACAGCAGAGACAGGGTTGAATCATATATGAGCGTTTATTCCAATAGTGCTGGCAGCGTGGGAGAGCAGCAGGTCACCCACAAACATTGGCTCTGCACCCGCTCCTGCCCCCCGCGCGCCGCCCCCCCCCCCGCCCCCCCACCGCCGGCTATAAGCCAGCTGCTTATATTGGGTATATTGGGCAGGATAAAGATTACATGGGGAAGTAGGCAAAAGGAGTGAGAATGGATATGCAAAATAGGTATTACAGTGAGGAAATAGGCAATGGGTTGGAGGCGGGGAGGGCAGCGCTCCATTGTTTGGGCAAGAAGGTTGTTAATCTTTCCATGATAATAGGCAGTTCTTCAAGGAGAATGGGAGGCATTCCAAGGTAGACTCCCAGGTCCAAGGCTGACTCCCAGGTCCAAGGTAGACTCTCAGGTCCAAGGCTGACTCCCAGGTCCTGGTGGGTGTACAACTCCCAGCCAGGTTAGACTGTGCTTTCTTTAATCAGAACAAAACAATCCTGGATAACAGAGCATGTTAATATTTTTTATAATTATAGCTAGGCCCCAATATTCGATTTCTGCCCCCAAAGAGCGACTTGTCCTGCTCCGATGCAGGAACCAAGCCCAGGCACTGTTTTGTGATGCAGCTATAGGAGGCTGTTGTGATTTTGTCCACCAGCACTAAGTGGTACAGCAATAAACAACAAGTAATATTTTTTATGTTCTTTCAAACAAATTATTCAAACTATGGAAGGCAGCTATGCTCACCACTATACCACCAACGCAAATTATTCAAACTATGAAACTTACAAAAGGCACGTTAGAAAAATAGAATCTAGAGCCAGAAGAGGAGGCAGATTGTCTAACCCAACTCCTCCTTTTAGATGAAAAAACTGAGGCCCCAAAAGGTGAGGCGAAAGCCTCATGGCCACATGGCTCGACAGTGGCGGAGCAGGCTTGGGACTCCGACTTTGAAATCACGGACATGTTTTTCCCTTCACAGGTTTAGGAGGAACTATTCGTCACTGGCAGCACTCACACTATTTGGATGGAGTATTTGTTTTGAAAATGATACATCTGATTTTCCTCCTCTGAAATTTCTCCCACGTAGCATTCCATCTAGCTTGACGCTTTTCCAAACTCGGTCGTTAAAAAGGAAACCAACCTGGTGTAAGGGTTGCTCACAACCCCTTGACCTGAATGTGAAAGCCATGGGAATGACATCCGGGCCCCCGGAGTAAACAGCTTGTTCTCATACCCAAGTTCTGACCGAGGAACCTGGGACCCTCGGCTGCTTAGAGGGAGCTGAGTTTGAGACAGGAAGTGGAGACTTTGGCTCACACACCTGTGGCCCACCCTTGCTCACATGACTGGCCCCAGCTGCTGGGTGAAATGACTTCACCTTGTAGAACAACAGCCTCCAGGGCCAGAGCCAGAACCACCAGCTGACAAACTCCTGCATGGCACAGGGGCAGCATTCATGCCAACTAAGGTGGGATCTTGAGGCCAAAAGATTAGGACTCACTCTGAGGACATAAGACAAAGCTCACAATTATAAAGGATGTAGGTCAGGTGGTATGACCATCCCGGAACATCAGAAAGAGGAGGCAGCCCTGAATGGAAAGGACCTTGCTGTGGGGAGAGAAGGACATGGTACTTACATGGGGTGAGGAGAGTCAGTAAGGACAAGACATTTATGAAAGCATTGCGCCCCCCCCCCCCCCCCCCCAAGCCTGATGACTTAAAGGTCCCCAAATGGTTTGGATGAGTTCAAATTCGCGCACAGAATACCGTCCGAGAGACGCTGGGACTAGTGTCCTAAAGTTTGGGCCCTGTTCCTTATCCCTGGCACCTTGCTGCGCTTTGGTGCGGACAGTGAAGCAAACAGAAAAGGGAAACTGTAGAAAAGGCAGCATTTCCTCTCGGAGGCCAGAGACCCAGATCCAAAGGTACTCCGGGAAGGCGCCCGGGGCTGCGCGCGTGTGCGGGTGCGCGCGCGGGGTCGCTCCTTTCCCAGAGGACGACTTAGGCAAGTTGCTTACTTTTTTGGGGGCCCGGGTTTCTCGCGTGTCAAACAAAACAACCTCCCACTTGGGCATTTCCCAATCCTTCCAGACTGGCGGGCGGAGCTTCGGGAAGACTGACAGACCAAGCCCGCAGGTTGCTGGGCGACCAGGGGCCCGCCCCTCCTCCCCCGGCTCCGATTGGCTCCTCTCAGTAGGGGCGTGGTCTCCCAGCGGTGGGCGTGGCCCAGACAGAGTTAATACAGGGCCGCTGGAGGGCCCGGGCCGGGACTGTCGCCGGAGTCGCCGCCATGGCCGGGCCTGTCCACGGTTCCGCGCGCGCGCTGCTCGTCGCCCTGCTGGCGCCGGCGCTGGTGGCCCTGGTGGCACTGCTGGTGGCACCGGCGCGGGGCCGAGGCGGCCGGGACCACGGGGACTGGGACACCGCCGGGCTGTTGCCGCCGCTGCCGCCCCGAGAGGACGCGGCGCGCGTGGCCCGCTTCGTGACGCACGTCTGCGACTGGGGCGCGCTGGCCACCATCTCCACGCAGGAGGCGGTGCGCGGCTGGGCCTTCGCCGACGTCCTGTCGCTCAGCGACGGGCCCCCGGGCGCGGGCAGCGGCGTGCCCTACTTCTACCTGAGCCCCATGCAGCAGCTGGTGGGCAACCTGCAGGTGAGCGTGGGCACCCGGGCCGGAGGGCCAGGCTTTCCACTGTCACCTGCACCTGCCCGGGAGGGACCCGGGCAGCCACCCCTGACTCTGGGCTCTACCAGGGAAAGCTGTACAGGGCGCGGAGGTTGTTGGGGAGTTAAGCACTTCCTAAGGGTTTCTCTTGCCTGCCCCGCCTTCCGAATTCCCTTCTGCACCAAGAAGCTAGCATCCAACATCATGGACAGTAACAATGGTTATAGCAGCCTGTGGGCCTCCTGTGCACATTGGTACCTCGGCGGGAGGCAGAACTGATGGGAAGTCCATCCCCCTTACCCTTTGCCCACCTTTTAGGGGCAAGGTTTACAGCTACTGGGGACCCCTGCCCTCCCAAGAGAGGTGTCAGGCATGCAGCGGGACGCTAGAGCCACACAGAGTTTCCGATTGAAGCTCGATTTGGTGGAGGGTCTTTTGACAAAGATCCCAGATTTGAGGTTAACTGGGAAAAGACAACGAAGTCGGTAAAGATAAGATGAAAGCAAGTGATATTTGATTAAGCACCCACTATGTGCCAGGGGGACCATCACTTTCCGGTCCTTGTCTCTTGATAGCGCTTTGAGGGGGTGTTGCTGTCCTTATTGTGAGGTTTAGGTGGTTAAGTAACTTCCCAAAGCCAGTGGCCAAACAGGTCCATCCCCTTTACAACACATCCCACAGGCTCATGAACTGAATATGTCCACCAACCAGTTTTCCTTGGCCCACACAAGGTTCTGTTTTGTTTTTAAAATAAAATTGAGTTAGTTCCATCGTTTAAAAATTGAGATTTCAGTTAAAAACCTAAACTTGTAACTTCTTGAAAAATTGGAAGATCAGGTGACAGTGGGGGTCGCACGGTTTGAGCAAAAACAGAAGCAGCTGCCTCCTTAGCCCAGGCTCCCCTCCCCCCTTCACCGTCTTATTCCCAGCCCACTCTGCTCCTGGAACGTCTGCTCAAAGCAGGCTCAGTCCACTCCGTCAGTGGGGCTCAACCTCGGCTGCAAATACAGTCACCTGGGAGGACTTTTAAACACGATGCCAAGGCATTTTTTAAAATCCACACCTGTGGATATTTTTCCATTGATTTGTAGAGAGAGTGGAAGAGGGAGAGAGAAACATTGATGTGAGAGAGACACATGGATGGGTTGCCTGCCACACACATCTGGATGGGGGCTGGGGATCGAGCCTGCAACCCAGATACCTGCCCTTGATCAGAGCCCTTGGTCAGAATCGGGCCTGGGCCCCTTCAGTCTTCGAGCCAACACTCTACAAGGCATTTTATTAAAATACATTTCACTGAAAAACAGCCCCCTCCCATCCAGATGCTTCTGATGGGGGGAGTGTTGAGAATCACTGCTGTACATGGCATGTTTAAACTTGTGACGAAGACAGGCTCAGAGGGGCCGGGACTCAGCCCAGGTCTGACTGGTCTGGGAAGAGACAGACCCTGCCCAGGATTGCAGGTTTCCACGGTGGAGCGTAAACGCAAGGCCACATCAGAGATAGTCTGACTCGGATTCCATCGTTAACCAGTCAGGGTTGGTTTACAGTTTCTACTTGTCCTCCTCCTCTGACCTCTGTCTGCTCCTGTCCACCCTGCCCACCAGGTTGACATGAACCACTTGGAATTGCCTTCTGTTCGGAAACCTTTACATCTGAAGCTTAAGATCCGCCTGAGTGTTTGTTTAAAATGCATGTACCTGCTCTGGCCAGAGTGGCTCACTTGGTTGGACCATCATCCTGTACACCATTTCCCATCAGGGCACATACCTAGGTTTCTTGTTTGGTCCACAGTTGGGGCTCATACAAGATGTTTCTCTCTCCATCTCTTCCTTTTTAAAATCAATAAATATCCTCAGGTGAGGATTTAAAAAAAAAATGAACCACTATGAAATGAAATGCATGAACCCAGGTTGGGAAGGGAGCCCCAAAATCAGCATTTAAAATATCCCCAGCCGATGCCAGGCTACAAGAGACCACCTCGACTCCCGAGCTTGGCTTTGAACCACCCTCCCCCACCCACTCCCCTCAGAAAGCCACTCCTTCAAGCAAGTTGGGTTTTTCACTTCTCTCAGTCACCTCTTACACTTTCCCAGCTCTGTCTTTTTGCAGACACAGGTCCCTGGTTTTGAATACCTCACAAAGCTCCCTACAGCTTCTGTGTCACCCCAGGCCTTACTGACGACTCTTCACACTGAACTTGAAAACCACTTAACTGTACCAGTCACTTGGCAGTTAGTTATGTGCTGCCTTATGATGTCTTCCATATCTTTGTTTTGCAGTATTTAAGTTTTGTTTATGTCTGACTTTTCAACCAGACTATAAACTCACAGAAGGGGAGACCGTGTCTTAGTCTCCCGCCCTCTCTTTTTCTGTCTTTCCTGGGTGCCTTGCCTAAGAATGTATAGACGCAAATATTTGGCTAAATGGTTTCAAGGAGATTTCTTCTGACTGACTGTTTTGATGGGTCACCATGACATGGCAAAATTCGCCGCACAAGACCCTTTGCCTTTAAAGAGCTCAGCAGTCTAAAATGCAACATGTGAACTTGGCTGCAGTCTGTCGGCAATGCCTTTGGTGAAGCTGACTTCTATAAGAAAGAACTAGGAATGTTGCTTGCCTCAATTCTGAGTCCAAGCGTTCTCTTGCTGTCAGAGCAAGAATGAACTTCTCCTGTTTTGAAATCCCGTGACCGTGTCTGCCAGCACAAGATCACCAAGAAGCATGACTCAGCCACTTTCTCGCTGAAGCTGTGGAAGTGGCTAGTTGAGCAATTGGTTTTTTATGCACTAGTTTCACATCAGCGTCTAACCCTTTGAGATCTGTTGAAGTTATAGAGTGGCCTTGTGCTTGGGTGGTACTGTAATGATAATTTCTCTGGGGAATATGGGACAAGTTAAGAGTTTAAAAAGTGTTGAAATAATTCTGAGTCAGTGTTTTTAATCCTCACCCGAGGATATTTTTCCATTGATTTTTAGAGAGAGGGGAAGAGAGAGGGAAAGACAGAGAGAAATACTGATGTGAGAGAGACAAATTGGTTGGTTGCCTCTTGCACTTGCCCCAACCAGGGCCGGGGCCAGGGAGCAGCCTGCAACCCAGGTATGTGCCCTCAACCGGAATTGAACCCGGACCCTTCAGTCTGCAGGCTGACGCTCTATCCACTGAGCCAAACTGGCTAGGGCTCTGAGTCAGTTAAATTTAAAATGTGAGTGTCCCTCCCCCTTTTTGGAGAGAGGGTCAAGATTATTCTCTATCAAATAGACATTGTCCGGAGTGAAAGATGGTGTTTCACAATGCATTGTTTTCTGGAAGAACTGGCCGAGCTCTGGGCATGGTGTGTGTGCACGATGTGAAGCTGATTGCCGCTCCAGACTCAGAGTTTCACGAGAGGGTCTTCATCTTCTCTCTCCAGGAGAATCCATCTGCTACGCTGACCATGTCTTTGGCGCAGACTAACTTCTGCAGGAAACATGGATTTGATCCCCAAAGCCCCCTCTGCGCTCACATCATCCTGTCAGGGACTGTAACCAAGGTATGTAGTTACTGCAGGAACAGACCGGCTTTAGAAGACCATCATCTTGTTAACAATGAAGGAGAGACAGTTGGAGAATTAAACAAAGCTGGTTTGTGATTGAGATGCAGTTAGAATATGTCCTCATGTATGAAGTAATTTCACAAGCAGCCGAAGATTTCATCAGTTGCTTTCATAGAGGTGTTCCATCAGACACTGAGGAGCAAAAGGGACTATTTCTTGAGGTCAAACAGATCTAATAGCTGGGAAGCCCCTAAATAAGGAACTTCTCAGCCCAAGCTCACTCTCCTGCCGTGTTGTACAGTGGACAGCATGCGCCCTTCCTGTCTCCACACTGACTGTGGCTTAGAGCAGAGAGCGTCCTGAGTAGGTTAGAAGGGGAGAATCCATTACTAAGTCCCGGGTGTGCATGCGGACAGTTTGGGGTGAGTGCTGGAGGGAGGAGGTTCAGTAAAACCGTGGGGAGTACAGAGGGCAAGGTGTCATGAGCACTGACTGATGGCCCAGCCAGCAGACTCGCTTCCTGACCTGTTGACCCCGGTTTCGCGTGCCAGTTCTGTTTATGGTCTTGAAGTTCTATGTGAAGGCATCTGTGTCTGCGTGCCCTTCGTGGGCAGGAGGAAGGGGTGGGGCAGCAAGTGCTCCTGACTCGCTGTGTCTTCTAAAGACTCACCTTGTGTATCTGCAGCCCATGCTTCTCACACATTTGTCCTGGGATGAATGAGCTGCTAATAGGATACGTCATTGGCACCAGGCACATTCGTGCTAGTGCTCATGCCAGTCCTCTACCAGCTCAAAATTACCGTTTAGCAGTGAAAATGGGCTTGCACTGGTCTCATGTCCACACCCGTTCTCATCTCCATGTGAGCTCTTCATTGCTGTCTGCATTACTCAAGCTTCCTTCACGCTTTCTTGTTTCCTTACGTTTATGATCAGGATGTATAGTAGGCCTTAAAAGGTCTCATAAAAAAAAAAAAAGAAAGAAAGAAAGAAAGAAAGAAAGAGAATAGAGGAAAGCATTTTTGTAGTACTAGTATGTGTGGCGATGGGTGTGAACCAAATTCACTGTGGTGATCATTTCACAATCTATACAGGGGCGGCAGAAGTCACTTTACAGTTGTGAGTACTCGAAACAGAGTTTATTCTTGTCTTATTCTGAATTAGCTGTACCCGGCCATGCGTTGCTGTGGCTCAGTCTGGTTAAATGGAAAAGAAAGAAAAGAGAAAGCGCACGTTTCTAATATGTTTGATTTCACAATGCTTGTGGGTATACAATATTTTTTGTTGTTCCACTGTCTGTGCAGATATAGACATTGTCTGGTTTGCCGACTCTAGAACACGCAACATATAATTGTCCATGTGAGAAGCAATCCACGTCTAGATCTAAACTGCACAATTCTAAAGATTGGCCCTGAGCTTTGTTGATGGTGATTGCAAACGCCAATCGAATTGGGAATTGCAATCTCTTAAATTGAAATGGCATATCTGTTGGAATCATAGGAATGTGAGGAATGACATCTTCACCTTTGAAAGGTCCTGTCAAGATTGTTACTTCTATGACATTGCTCATTAATTTTTTTACTGCACGCCGCATGCCATTGCAAAGCTTTGGCTGGTTGATATTTCACAACATGGTAATTGGCACACCGATTTTCAATTGCAGTACGTGCGGTGGCATCCCTGGCAGATCGAGTGAATTCAAAAATTCTGTTGGATAATTAACCGCTTCATCTGCTTCCACAACAGTGTCAACGGACTTGTATGTGACTGCCTCGCTTTGAATGTTAGACTGAATAATATTGTCTTTGTTCTTGGCCGCAAGAATAGCTCGTTCACTCAGCCAATCGTGGTTCTTATAATTGGTTTGAATATTGGGAAATACTTTTTCAACCAATTCTTCTTTTGACGTCACTAAATTGCAGAAGTTATGAGGCATTGAAATTCGTCCTGAGGTCAGATCAGCCTGCACCTTTCTGTTCCCAATTTCCAGCAATTGATGTGAGAATATCTCAGCTGATGAATCATTTTGCAGCTGGACATGCATATTTGTAGTTAATTTTATCTACAATTTATAATTGTAAACAGAAACATTGAAATGGAATTGTAAAATATTTAGTATAGCGTGTGTTACTTTTACATCCAACAGATGGTGCTGTTTTTCAAAAAAGCATGTTTTTACCTGTCACAGGTGTGACATCTATATAATAGTCTATCTAGGTATATAAAAACACACATGTATTAGAATGCAACGTTGTGTTAAAATTTCAAAGCAATTGGTGAAGAACTTTCAGAGATTTAAGATTTTGAACAAACGAACTTTACATTTTTATTTATATAGATTAGAGGCACTGGTGGGGTCTTTTGGCCTGGCCTGCAGGGATCGGGCCGAAACCAGCTCTGTGACATCCCCTAAGGGGTTCCGGATTGTGAGAAGGCACAGGCCAGGCCGAGGGACCACACCGGTGCATCATTGGGGCTGGGGATGGGCCACGGGAGGGCTCCAGGGCATGTCCGGCCCATCTTGCCCAGTCCTGATCAGCCGGACCTCAGCAGCAAGCTATCCTACCAGTCAGCACGTCTACCCCCTGGTGGTCAGTGCACATAATAGCAAGCGGTTGAGCAGCCTTAATATATCATTAGCATATTACACTTTGATTGGTTGAACGGCTGACCAGACACTTAGCATATTAGGCTTTTATTATATAGGATTATATCTTAATTGAAAAAAAAACAGTAAAAAAATCAGGATCTGTAACTAAACGCTTAGGATGTGTGGAATACTAGAACCACATTGTTAACAGATGAGAAGACTGTCCCCACTGTGAGCATGGTCACTTCACTGTCTTTCAGGTGAATGAGACCGAGGTTGACGTTGCAAAGCAGTCGCTGTTCATTCGGCACCCTGAGATGAAAGACTGGCCTTCCAGCCACAACTGGTTCTTTGCCAAGCTGAACATAACCAACATCTGGCTCCTGGACTACTTCGGTGGACCCCAAATCGTGACGCCCGAGGAATACTATAATGCCACATTTCAGTAGGTGTGTGTTTATCCATCGTGCACCTTATTTCGAAGCCCTCACCAGGGGTCCTAAGCCAGGGGGTGGCTCCTTTGGAAGTCTGGTAGGGCCTGTGGCCACATACACAATAGTATTTTTTTAATGCATAAAATACATAGGATTACAAAGCAAACGACTATATTGAAGTACATTCATAAAATATGTCTTGTAATTGTGGTATGGTGATATGTTGGCTCTTTAGTGAGCACATTCAGTAACATATTAAGGCACCTGCAGCAGCTCTAATGTGACATGAAAGCGTCTGTGTTTCTGTTGGTGACGGGCCCAGGTACACTGTCACCAGGTGGTTTGCTGCCTTCATTCCTCATTGAAGGAGATGATAAACCTCAGTCAGAGCTTAATGGGAAGGAAAGCTTTTCCTTCCACCCAGTTCCTGGACTCCCTGAGCTCTGCCTGCAGGCCAGACCCGTTCGAGGCTGTGCTATGGGCTCTGGAAGAGCCGGTTCTGACCCGGGATGGCCTTTTCTCATGAGACTCAGACTTGGGTGCCTCTGGACTGAGTGACCCCACCCGAGTCTGAGCACATGGCCCCATGCCCAGCAGCCCCCAGGCCTGGGGGTGCCTGTGGGGCTGAGTGGGTCCCCTGCCAGCCAGTGGGCACCAGAGGGGAGGAGGCTGAGAGCCACGGGAGAGAATGAGGGAGGAGAGCAGGACCTGAGGAGGTGTGGTCACGTGCTTTGCAACGAAGTCAGGGGTCAAATGAAGGAAGACAAGGGACCGTTCTTTTCCCGGGTACACGGTAACCCTGGCATCCCTGCCATCTGCACGGCCTCATGGGCGGTGATGCAGCCACAGCCACAAGAGTAACAACAGCACCCAGTGTTTGCTGAGCTTCTCTTGCTGGCTGGGTGCAGTGTGAGTTGCTTATATGTATCAGCTCATTGTTCTCACTGCAACCTATGAATTAGGTAATGTGGTCCCTCCTCTGTGAGATGGGGAGCAGCACCGGCTTCCTACCATGATGCTATGCTGCCCCTCGGGTCGCCCCCTGGTGGCCGGCCGGCTCCTGCTCTAGTGTTGCTCCTGATGCAGGGTCTCCTAGCGATGAGGGACCTCTGTTGGCAGAGGTGAGGAGGGGATAGGAAGCTGGACTCGTAGGTGTAGCTCATGTTCGGGCTTCTGCTCCGAGCACTGTGTGTCCTGTCTTACTCCACATAGGCCAGGTCCACCTTGGACTGTTGACATCCCACCACGACTGTACATTTCTTCACAGCAAAGCTCAGCTTTTATTTATTTTATTTTTTTTGATATATTTTATTGATTTTTTTTTTTTTTTTTTTTTTTTTTTTTTTTTTTTACAGAGCGGAAGGGAGAGGGATAGAGAGTTAGAAACATCAATGAGACAGAAACATCGATCAGCTGCCTCCTGCACACCTCCCACTGGGGATGTGCCCGCAACCAAGGTACATGCCCTTGACCGGAATCAAACCTGGGACCCTTCAGTCCTTAGGCCGACGCTCTCTCCACTGAGTCCAACCGGTTAGGGCTCAGCTTTTATTTTTGAATCTTAAACACAGCCTAGGACAATGCATGGCACAGAGCAGGCGTCTCGTAAATGCTGGCGACTTGCCAGCCTGATCATCTGAGACGCAGATTCTCAGCTGCTTGTTTGAAAAGAGTCCACGCGCCTGCAGGAGAAGGGGCACAGGCATGTTTGGGGCTGGAAACGCCACCTCGCTTTATAGGGACACGGAGGCGCCATTATAGTGTGCCGGCCGGGCAACACATCGCCCAGGACCGTCAGTAAATGACAGGCCCCCTCTTCAAGGTTGAAGGGGACGTTCACAGGACAGAAGCATCTCTGAAGTACAGTTATCTGCATGTATAAAAGCCTAAGCGACTGGCTGACCGGCTATGACGCTCACTGACTACCAGGGGGCAGACGCTCAATGCAGGAGCTGACTTGGCAGCTGTGGTTCTTGGGTGATGCACCCGGAACCAGAGAGGAGGGAGCCCGATTCCGGGGTGTGTCACCCGAGAACCACCCTCTCGCAATCTGGGACCCCTCGGCGGGTGTCAGCCAGTTTCGGACCGATCCCTGCAGGCCAGGCCGAGGGACCCCTCTGGTACACGGATCCGTGCACCGGGCCTGTAGTCTTTGTATAAGTAACACGCCCAGGGGCGATGCTCACTTTAATAACAAAATACAGATGTTTTCTCTAAGTCTCCATGCTGAGTGAGTGAGACACGCCTGAGGTTCTCACTTCACAGGCGAGTGGCCTTTCTGCAGCTGAGAGATAAGTGGGCGTACGTCCTCCGTGTCCTCTGGCAGGGAGACCAAAGACGTGCCAGGGTGTGGCCCTTCTGAGGCAGGCGCAGAGTCCGGAGTGGCCCCACAGCCATGCCGCCCACTCGGGTTGCCACCAGCACTAGTCCGGGGAGTGGACAGTGATACCCATAGGGGCTGCATGTTCTTAGGGACCCCTCCCAGGGGCTGTGGGAGCTTCTGCCCCATGGTGTCTGCCCAGATCAGACTTGGAGGATGTGACTTCTCCAAACGCCTGCACCCTAGACTCCGCTGCTCTCAGAGGCATCTTTTGAGATGGCTCAGCACAGACGCCCCGGGTCGGGCAGTGAGGGGCCTCACGGACGTCGGTCTGCCTCTCTGGGCTGCTGGGGCAGAAGCCAGGGGCACATCTGCACATGGAATGAAGGTTTAATGTTTACAGAGGTGCTTGCTGACGCCCTCGATAAGCAGTTTCCTCAGTTGCCTCCGCTCATGGTTCAGTCTGAGCACCAGGCCTCGTACCATCTCCTCGGCTGTGCCCACCTGGCCCTAGTAAGGACAGGTAAGGAGAGGTCACGGGTTACTAACTTGCCCGGCCTCCCCTGCCAGGAGATGGAGTTCCTGATAGCCGTGGTCCCGGCCACAACAGGAAAAGGGTCCCAGCTGGACTCAACACCATCCGGCACGGGCTGGTTAACGCTCCTCTGCCCTAATGTTCAGGACCCGTTTGTCCTCAACTGTGTCTGTCTTTTAAACCTTCAGATACTCTGAGTAGAGAACCACACAGCCTGAACGGCGCTGTGTCCGTGCATGTGGCTGCAGCAGCCTTGCACAAGAAGGTGCTGGCTGGCGTGAAGATTCCTGGGCACCTGGATACAGAACTCCAGTCTCAGGTGCTGCTCACCACACTGGAGCGGCGGAAATTAGCTCAGAATCTTAAACTGTTAGAAGTGTCTCTAGTCTTTCCCTAGAATGAATTAACTTGTAAGATGTCAGCTCATTTAATGAAATAATCCTTCGTCCTCTCTCCTTCTGTTTAGGTGAAGCAGCGTTTGGCGGATTTAACCACCCGGTGAAGTTCTTAGGATGTTTCATACAGACCCGAGGACTTTGGGGTCCCCCGTGGGAAAGGTCCGGGAGATCAGCCTGGTTACAGCATCAAGTAGAACTGCTACTGAATTTCTTGGAAATGAGGTTGCTAAATTTTAGACGTTTAAATTTATACTTTTACTTATATACATGGTTTCAGAAGAGGAGATGAGATCCCCCATCGAGGCGTGCCAGGCATCACCGCTGAGCCCTCAGTGGCTCAGAGAAAGGAGCGGATGTGCGTCCTTATGTTTGAAGACAACAAATGAACTCACCCGAAACCCAGCCAACAGCCTCTGGTGAAGAAAAATGATTAAAAATAGAAAGAGAGAAATGATTTACATTAACCTTGGTAAAACAGGTTTCTTATTCAAAGCATCAATAATTAAAAGCATTATTTTAATGACATGAGTTGGATTCATTTTCTTAAGGTGCTCATACTCCTTACTCTCACTGGCCACTGGCGACCCTTCATGTCTTTATGTCAGCGTGCTGTCGAGTCAAACCCTGCTTCAATGCTTCGAGGGAATCCGTCGGCCTGTTCCCTCTAATACACAGCTCATGGTGTCCTAGAATTGGGGGCGAGGCCAGAATGCAGCCTTGGTCAAGGTTCTGTCCCCAGGGCCTCGGTGCTGACGTGCTTGTGGTGGAATTAGTTTGAGGGCACCTATCTGGTTTTTCCCTTCTACCTATTTAGCGGGAGTTTTGTCTTCACCACTTGGCACCATGTAAAAACATACCTGTTATCACAGCAAAGACAACCACTGGGTCACACACAGCAGGGGGTACAGGTTGAATGGGCAGAATATGTTCCTGTTATTGACCACCAGGGGGCACTGCAGACCACTTTTTGTGTAGGCGTCAGTTGCTTCTCACCACTGAGCTGAGTGATACTGTGGGTGGTGATGACTGGGGCAAAGGCAGCTCTGAAGGGACAGGAGGCGACACCCAGTCTCATGCTCTCTCCCTCCATGCCACGCGCTTCGGGTTCCCCTGCACCCCACGTCCTGCAGAAGAGGGACAGAGTCCTGGCCTCAACCTGCAAGGGCATGAGTGTCTGGGACGGGGACAGCCGCTGGCCCAGAGGGCAAGGCCGGTTCTGATCAAGAAAAGAGAAAATGAAAAGTAGAAAGAGGGAGTGACCGAGGAGCCGAAGTGCCTTGGATCCTGCTAACAGCCAATGAAGACGAGAAACTCCCTGTGAAAGGGGGCGGGCCCAGCGAAGGCAAAGCACAAACATCCTGACCACCTCGTTCCTGTCACGCTTCCCTCAGTGACACCCAGACAGAGGACCCAGTGACGGAGCACCCAGTGACGGAGCACCCAGCGACAGAGCACCCAGTGACAGAGGAGGGGACGCTGCCCTGCGACGGGCTTGCTTTCCGCTTCGCACTGAGAACAGAAACCACTGTGTTCTGTGTCAAGCTGGTGTGTCAGTATTTCTTAGGGAAATTCCAAACCATCACTTCACAGCCAGGGGCTCTGTACACTTTTATCTGAGAAGGCAGAATGGAGGGACGAACAAATCAACCAGTAAAACTTCATCTTTTTCTTAGTTTTCCCTTAGTATTTATTGTACGATGTGTGAAAAATATGGAAAATTTAAAAAGTTTAAAACATGACCACCTCACCAGCCCACATAGCTGCTAACATTTTTATGTGTTTTCTTCCAATCTTTGCTTCCAATAAATGCCTAACTATAACATTGAATAATAAGATCATTGATGGTGTATCTCACTTCTTTCACTTAGTCATAAGCTTATGTTGTTACTAGAGTCCGTAAGGATGGCTTGGTGGCTGCAGAATACTTCATCAGATCAACAATGGCCTGTATTAGCCCCTGTTGCTAGTGACAGAAGCCCTAGTCAGAGCCCTTTAATTCACTGACCTTACATATTCCTTCAAAGCTCGCCCTCATGCCCTGGTCCTCTTCCCGCCGAGTTGGTTTCACTTGCAGTCAGCAATCGTAGAGCGAAGAGGCGGCATCCTTCCCAGCCTGGGAGGGAGCCATTCCTGAATGGTCACTGTGGCTGGGAGTGGGGTGCCCTCACTGACGCAGCCCAGGTCCTGGGTCCTTCCCCAGCTTGGGGTTCAGCTCAGTCCCCGTCAGAACCACAGGGACTGGGGGAATCAGAGAAGCTCCGTCAATGGGAGGGATATGGCCAGGCTGAGCTCAGTGCTATCACCACTCCCCGGTGTGGGAACATATAAGTCACTTCTGATTTTTCCCTGTTGGAGAGACAGACAAATTTATACATCAATTAGAGGCCAGGTGCATAAAATTTGTGCACTGGGGAGGGGTGTCCCTCAGCTCAGCTTGCATCATCTCCAATTTGGGACCCCTCAGGGGATGTCTGACTGCTGGTTTAGGCCTGGTCGCCCCCAACTGCTCTCCCCTGCAGGCTTGGTTGCCCACAGCTGCCCTCCCCTGCTGGCCTGATCACCCACAACTGCCCTCCCCTGCTGGCCTGATCGCCCACAACTGCCCTCCCCTGCTGGCCATCTTGTGGTGGCCATCTTTTGACAACATGTGGGTGGCCATCTTGTGCGAGGGTGTGAGGGTCAATTTGCATATTACCTCTTTATTCTACATCCATGTTTATTTCCTTAGAGAGATTCCCAGCCACGGGAAAAAGCAGTTGGTACACGTTGTAAACTGCTCCGGAGAATTTCTACCGCTTAGTCCTACAAGCAGGTGTGAAAGTGCCCAGATCCGACAGGTAAGAGTGGCATTGACTTTGGTTTACTGGTGACTTTGGACTCTAAAAACCCCATAAAGCCCTGGCTGGTGTGGCTCATTTGGTTGGGCGTCATCCCGTGCACCAAAGGGATTGCTGTTCAACTCCCAGTCGGGCACAGGCCTGGAGGCAGCCGATCGATGTTTCCTTCTCACATCAATGTTTCTCTCTCCCTCTCCCTTCCTCTCTCTCTAAAAATCAATTTTAAAACTATTTTAAAAATAGGAAACAATAAAAACCCAGTGAATACTAGTTGACTTACTTTCCTTTGCTTCAAATAGCAATTGGTAACCTATAGGTTGAATTTTCTCAAAAATGTAAACACCATAGCCTGTTTATCCTTCCATGTGCTGACTAATATTTTGGTGGTTTCCAGTTTGGGGCTTTTACAAATAGAACTGCTGTGACTCTTTTTTAAAAAAATATTTTTACTAGAGGCCCGATGCACAGATTCGGCCCGATCCCCGCAGGCCAGGCTGAGTGACCCCACTGGTGCATGAATCCGTGCACTGGGCCTCTAGTATGCATATAAGGTCTTTGGTTAATCTCTTCCCGCCCTCCCCCCTGCCCCCTTCCCTCTGAGATTCATCAGTCTGTTCCATGTTTCCATCCCTGTGTATTGAGCATCTGCCCCCTGGTGGTCAGTACTCATCATTGCTACCAGTCGAACGGTTGCTTAGGCTTTATATATAGAGATTGATTTCAGAGAGGGAGGGAGAGGGAAAGAGAGATAGAAACATCAATGATGAGAGAGAATCATTGATCAGCTACCTCCTGCATGCCCCCTACTGGGGATCAAGCCTGCACCCGGCATGTGCTCTTGACCAGAATCAAGCCCAGGACCCTTCGGTCCACAGGCTGACACTCTATCCACTGAGCCAAACCGGCTACGGCTGCTGTGACTATTTATGTAAAGTCTTCCTATGGGCATATATTTCTTTTTGTCTTGGGTAGATACTGAGGAGCGGGTGGCTGGATCATACGGAGAACGTATGTTTAACTTCTTAAGAACCTGCCAAACTGTTCTCCCAGATGGCTGTGCCATTTTACACTCCCACCATCATCTATGAAAGCTCCAAATTCAGGCCAAGTTCAGAACTGCAAGCTCAGACCTACTCCATCAGTTTCCTTTATACATAAGGATGCTGAAGCCCAGAGATGTTGAGTGACTTACTCAAAGTCACACAGCAAGCAGGTAGCAGAGACGCTGTGAACACACAAGTAGTCTGTCTCTCCATTCAGCTTGACTCTGAAGCAGAGCCCTCGTCTCACCCACCACCATAACATCAAGTCTAGGGAAACGGCGTGTTCCTACATGCATCCGACCGATGACACCAATTAAGGTAGGAATTAGATAAAAATGAGACCAAAGTTAGGGGCAGGGGAAGGAAAATGAAACAATGGTTAAGTGAGAGAAAGAGCAAAGCTCAGGCAGGCACACACACCCCAAACCCTCAAACCTCCAGAGCTTCCTGCCTGTGACCCGAGGGGGTGTGAGCCTGCTGCTGGCAGGTGCCTGCCTCTCAGAGGCCTAGTCCTCCACTTCCTGAGGAGGCCGCCCCAGCCGCAGCACACACTCCCTTTGTCACTCGTCCCGCACGGCTGCCAGGCCCCTGCGTCCCAGCACATCCCGGACTGACGGACGGACAGCATGCAGTGGGAGGCGCTCGCCATCGCGGCCGTCCTGCAGGCCCAGTTCCCAGTGACAGGTAAGGCCGACACATCGAGAAAGTCTTTGTGACTGTGTGTGGGGGACCACAGGGGCTGGCGAGGACCCGGCGTCTCCTCCAAACCCTGTCCTTCCTAAAGCAATGGGCAGTGGAGTGGAGGTGGGGCGGACACGGCCGGGGGGATGGACCGGCGGAAGGAAGCAGGGAGCCTGGGCGCAGGCCCGGCGTCGAACAGAAGCTGGTGGGATCGGGAAGCACCGGCCAGGCCAGGTTTCGCGCTGTGACGTGGTTCTAGTTCCTGCGTCTTCGTTGACCCCTTGCTGGTTCTATCCCTGTCCCTGTCCTGCTTCCTTCGCCAGACAGAGAGCATGTCCGTCGCCGGAGGCAGGGACGCTGTGAGCTGGCTCACGTGAGACACCTCGATGGTCCGGGGACTAACTGGGGCCACGGAGGAGGGACTGGCCTTCCGTGGGGCTCAGCTCTGCACCCCGCGGCCCGCGAGCCCCGTGACACACCCACCCGAGGCTCAGGGCTCACCCCGCGCAGGCCGCTCTGCATTTGCACCCGGAAGGCCCGGCCGCTGGCAGGCCACGGGGACAGGGAGGAGGTGACATGCTCAGCCACCACAAGTGACAAACACCCTTGCCCCCCCCTCACCCCCCTGCACACAGCGAGGCCTTTCTAGGCCCTCCACCTCCCCGTGGCCCCGTGGCCCCGTGGCCCCGGGCTCCGTGCATTTTTACCAGGAACGGGACCAGCTGTGTTTACACCGAGGGGACAGGGAAGGTTGTCCCAAACGCCCCTCCTCACCGCAGCCTGGGCGGCGCGGGGTGGAGGCAGGGAGGCCTGGCACTTCCGGCTCTGCCCGGGGTTTCGAGGGCTGAGCGTGGCGGGTTTTCTGGGAGATCGCAGCCCTTCTCAGAAAGGCCTGGGTGGGCATGAGTCACATGGAGCTGTGGGGGAGGGCACCCCGGGGCGCCCCGAGCAGCCGTGGACTGCGGGCCCAGGTGCCACGCAGCCCGGAACCCAGCGCTGCTGGGGGGTTCGTCACCACTGGGCTTTCCTCTCAGGCCACGGGGAGGTCAGGGCAAAGGGGGCGTAGAAGGGACAAGGAAGGCTGGGGCGCTGGTGGCACCAGGAGCAGAAAACAAAGCCCCGCCCGGCAGACAAGATGGGGCCACGGCCCCCTCCACACCCGCCGAGCGGGGGGCCCAGGCACCTCCCCACCTTCTCTACGCGCACTCGATGGAGACCGGGGGACGGGGGACTTCAGCTCCGCACACGGGCTCCTGACAAAGTGCGGCATGGAGCCCGAGGCCCCTGCAGGGAGACTCCAGGCTTTCACACCCTCTGCGACGCCCCGAGGGCAGGCTCCTGGCGGAAGCCGACCTCAGGTCTCTCTTTTCTGCTCAGTGAAGTTCCTCCCCCGACCCCCTTAAAACACCCACTTTCACCAGGACCTTTCCATTTGCATTTCCGCGGGACCCAGATCATCTGGATCAAAGCAGTAATGACCCGTCTGTCCATGAGGTCTCCCTGGCGAAGTCCCCACGGCTGCCCCACCACCGGGGTCTGAGGCTGGCAGAGCCTGAGGTCACCAGCCTGATGGCAGGCGCGCACGTTGGCCCACAGGGCCCTCGGCTCAGGCCGTGCGGCTATGGCACAAGCCTCAGGAAACAGGCTCCCAGGCTCCTGGTCGGCTCAGCTTGCAGGGAAGCAGCTGGTTGTGGTGCAGGGTCAGGCCAATCACAGTGGCTGTGCAACCTTAAGCAAGTTACTTAGCCTCTCTGGGCCTCAGTTTTCTCCCCTGTAGAGTGAATAGAACCTTCATTGCAGAGCTGTGACATGAGAAGTGACTAGTGTGCCTGAGACATAATAGACAGCCAATTATCATTATTGCCACCACTTGCTGTTTCCTTGTTCTGGGCACCAGGAACAGGAAACGGAAGCCCACGGTCGGGATTTGGTGTGCTCTCGGCTGTGTTGTGAAGCAGCCCCGGTCATTTGTCCATCTCCCTTGGGTTTCTGAGCGCACTCACGCCAGCACAGGGCGTGCGGCCCAGCCAGGCCCAACGCGGAACCTGGGCAAAGCTTTGGCGGGTCTCAGGATGACTTCCCACTTTAATTTCTTAAGACGCTTATTCTGTAGGGATATTCCCCCAAAGTGAAAACAAGCCCAGAAAAGACACACTCTGCGTAGCTAGGGGAGGGTGTGCGCGACAAGGCCCCCTGGCCACCGTTGGTCAGGGCGGGACCCAGACTTTGCAGCAGTAGCTGGTGCACATGAGGGTGCGGGTGTGGATGCGGGTGAGGGCCTGGTGTTGAGGAGCAGCGTCTTGCGGAGCAGATCTCTGCCTTAGCTGCTTGGAGCTGGACTTGAGGGGTGCTTGTAAGCGATGCCCGGACAAGTTTTTCACCCACAACATTTTCGCCAGTGGTTTATTCAACCTCCATCGCCTGGCTCTGCTCATCCCGTGAGCCGCTTCATTTCCTGCCTTGGCCTAATTCTCAGGCTTGCTGGCCCGCAGACCTCCTCTGCAGCCTCGATCCCCCCTCTGCCCCCCAGAAGCAGTCCTGGAAAGCGCCTGTTGAGTGTTGTATTTATTTTAACATCCTTCTCATCTCTGTCTTTAAAAAGTAGATTTAATTTTTATTGGATGTTCATTTTTACTTTTAAGAGTCCCCAGGCGTTGCGCCTCCGTTTCTCGGGAAGGCTCAGGCACTCGGGAGCTGGCTTGCGGGAGCTTGTCCAGACGCACGCTGTGGGCCTCCTGCGGCCGGCTGCTCACCCCGGGCCAGCGCTGGGCTGGACGAACAGCAGGGAGAGTTCATAATGCACTTCTCGGCGTGGGCCCCGGCTGGTTCTTACCAACACTACGGGGCAGACAGAGTCTGTCTGAGCAAGCAGTTAGTCAGTTTGGTGAAGAAAGGACCGAGCCGGCCATCTGACTTGTTAGTTGAAACAAAATGGTCACCAAGTCCTGCATGGCCACGGCCACGGCCACGGCCACAGCCACAGCCACGGCCATCTCTTCTGCCTTAAGCCCCAGGTTGTGTTCCCGAGGGAAGCAACACCTCCCCCCTCTCCATGTGTCCCAGCCCGTGGCTCGGCGCCCGAGCAGGGTCGGAGCCTAGATGTCTGTGGGGTGGGTTAAAGCTGGGGGAGGAAGGAAATCTGGGGGTTCTGTGTGATTAGATTAACTTAATGGTCTATTTGGGGGGTACTGGAGTGGCGCTGTTGGGATCTAACCTTTAGAAAATGTAATATCAAAGCTTGTGGTTTTTAAAGAGAAATTAAACTGGTGGAGGAGTCAGCACTTTGAGTAAATAGAATGATTCGAAATAGTTGTAAGGATGGTTTAAGGTAAAATCCTACCTTAATGTTAAAATGTTCTCGTTTGATCAGATGAAATTTCCGATATTTATTTATTTTGGACCTACGAAAATCATAATTTCATACGACTCAACTAATATATCTCAAAAATAAACAAATAAATGAAGAAACAAATAAATGAAGAAAGGCGTTCATTTTTCTGACTTGGCTTTAACACGAGGGCAAAGCCGCAAGTACAGAGACCACCGCCATCGAGGTTGTTAACTAATGAACTAACGAGCTAATGAGAGGATCCAAGGAGAATATAAGAGCTTTGGATTATAGTATAAATCACATTGTTCAATTTTATCCAATTGCTGAATTGCCTCAAAATATGGAAAGAAAAACAACAACAACTCGATAGCCGAGCATCACATCCAGTTCGGTCTGTGTTACTAAGTAAATGTTCCATGCAGCTATGGTATTTTTTCCCTGTCTTAATTTGAGGAATTTTAACAAAAATACCACAGAATTTATTAGAGGAAATTATAAACTTTTTAAGATCCATAATCTTACCAAGCTAGCCTAATAACTTTTCACTTTCACTTCTTCGTGTTCCATTCCATCATTTTTAACAAGTGTGCCCATATCTTTGTAGAGTCGCTGGTATAAAAATGGTCTCATGTGCTTTTTTCTTTCTATGATGGCTTTTCCCACGTGTAGCCTTCACGGTGGCTTTTAACTGCTTTGTAAACTTCCACAATTCAGCCTCGAGGTTCTGTACTATTTCCTTCTTGTTGGACATTTGCGCTGTTTCTAATTTTTGTTACTATACGTAGCTAACCCTGCCAGAAAAATCTTAGGTAGGAAGCTTTGACAATTTCTTTTGAAGTGTTTCCTGGGGCTAATTTCTCCAGGACTGACAATGGAGAGGTAGGACTCAAAGGACATTTCACTGTGCGCTTTAGACTTCTGTGCACAACAGTCCCGTTGAGGAAAGAGTTTGTTTCTAAGTCTCTGAGCCCATTTCATGGGTGTCTGCCTCCTCTGGAGCAGGAGACCTGGTGGGGGGAGAGAGGAGGCCAAGGAGCCAGAAGATCTGGGTCCGAGTCCTGGTTTGTCCCCAGCCTGTCACTGCCGTGAGCAGTGCCCCCGCCATCCCCCCACCCCCCAGCCTCGGGTTTCCTCCGTCAGGCGGCGGCCCCTCCGTGCAGCTCAGGGCAGTGCTGTGGGCTGCAGGCGTTCTTGGATGTGCCTGCACACAGTGCTCAAAGCCCAGCAGCCAGTGCCACGTGTGCCTCAGTTTCCCAACCTGCGAAAGAGCAAGGCTGTCGCTTTCCCCACACAATGCCGTGGCAACCCTGGTCCTCACCGGCTTCCTCTTTCTTCCTGGGTCACTAAATTGCAATGTGAATGTGGGCAGAAACCTCCCTCTGAGCTTTAGCTTCCTCATCTGAGAGGGTGGACATCCCTTTCCGCTACCAAATGGATGGCACGTGGTCTGGAAATTGCAAACTTTTAAAGGACATTTAGCCCCCAGCCCCCACCCCACGGCATAGGTGCACGGCACACGGAACCTCAGCCTCACTCCCTCCTGCAGTGCCCAATGCATTACCTGGGTGTCCACCTCATCCCATGGTTCCTACTCTCCAGCGGGGGCCTCTGCGGGAGAAACACAAGGACAAGGTTCCACCTTTGCTGGCTTCTTCCTTACGCTTGTGCACCGGCTGCAGGTTTATTGAGGCCGAGGGGACTCTGTTGGGGAGATCTGACTTGGACAGAAAGCAAACTGTGGTCTGAAGCAGCCAAACTGCACCCCCTACCCCCCCACCCCCACCGTCCACTTCCCTAGCCTGCTGTGCTCGGTGCTACTCAGCAGCTGATTTTCAGGCTCAAGGAGGAAAAAAGAAATAGAAAGCATTTGAACAAAGACAGGCAGGGTCCCTGCCCAGGCCAGCCGGCCCTCTCTCGGTGCCATCACCCTTCTGTTTGCCAAGTGCCACCGACACCTTCGTAGACTCGGTCCTCGCCGCCGTCCTATGGCCAATAGCAGAAAAGTCAGGGGTTCTCTTCTTATAAATGAGAAATGAGGCTTTGAGGCTTCTCGTTGTGCCTGAGGGGAGAGTGCGTTCAGGGCCCTGTTCAGGGTCCATGCTCTCCAGTCTTCTTCGCTGCCAGTCCAGCCGGCCGTGCCGATTTGCAGGGCCACCCGCCGCTGCCTGAGCTCTGAGCAGACGCCTGGAGGCACTCCCTTACTGAGCACTTAGTACCACTCTCCTCTCCGTTGGGAGGGAAGAAATTATTTTGATGCTGAATAGGCTCATTTACTATACATTTTCTGCGGAGTATGAAACATTTGGTGCTTCATACGGAGTTGCTTTTGCTCGCATTTTATTAGAGTTCTGATCTCACATTTCCCCTAAATCTGGTAAAACCCACATTTCCCATTTTGCTCTTAATAACTATGTCTGTTTTGGAGCTTTCTCCGGGGAGGATGGCCTCAGCCTGCAATCCATCCTGTTTCGTGTGCACGGGCAAGTGGTTGTGTCACAGGAGGCAGCAGCTGGCGGGGAGGAAGGGCAAATATGGCTTCAGCTCAGAGCCGGCCGAGGGGCAGGTGCACAGGGGGCCGAGATGTCCCCAGCACATCCTGGATTCTGTGCAGAAGGGAGACGAGACAGCCTCTGTGCAAACTCAAGTGTCCAGGGTCCTGAGAGGTTGGGAGGCCATAGACGCAGACGTCTGGGGGGGGGCTGGCCCCTCAGAGCTCCCCCATACCCCAGGCGAGCCCCGTCCTTGTCCTTCCTTCTGTGGTTCTTCCTTCCTCCCAGATCCCTCTGCTCAGGTTCCGACTCTGTACCCACGCCCACCTGTGGAGCCCTGCCTCCCCCTCACACTCCAGCCAGGTGCGCGGGGGTCTCCCAGACCTACTGCTGACCTTGATACCAGAGTTAAGGTGACAAAAGGAGATGGAAAGTTATTGTTCTCAGAGTTCAGGGCTAAAACCCACTGCAAATAGTTCCCTCTGGCCAGCCCTTCTCAGGGTGGAGGCCCAGCACACGCCTGATTCAGCACAAAATGTTACTGCCTCCCCCACCCTCACCAGGTCCCCCGACAGCGGCCATCTTAGGGGTTTGACTAACACAGTAGCAATCCAGTAGCGTGGCTCCTGGTGACCAGCTCTGGCCATTGAGAGCTGGCGTTGCTGGACCTGGAATTATCTTTAATATCTGATCATTCACAGCATCTGGTGAGCCACTCGCCTTACCGGTAAGCCAGGCCCCTGTGTGTGCCCATCAAGCACATGGTTCTCCCGAGGTTGGCCGCCACCCATGGACCAGGCCGTGGACGGCACGTGACTGAGAGCCCGTCGTCCAGGACAGCCTCCCTGGCCTGGTGGGCCATGTTCCTGGGTTTTCTGGAAAAGTCTCCATTGGCCGAGCGCCTTGCCTCTTTATGGTCTGGTCTGGTTTTCATCACTTCTGAGCCGGTGCTAATTTCCACGCTGAGCTTAGGCACAAAGGAGTGCCTGTCAGAGACACCACCCAGGATGGTCTGCGTGAGGCTCGAGAGCTTCAGAGATGGCCCCTTTCATTTATTTCCTCAGATTAGAGGTACATTTTTTGCCTTTTCTCCCACGTAGCCATCCACGCTTCAAAGCCCGGACCTATATAAAATACACAAATGCTGTCTGGACAAAATGAATCCTGTCCGTCTCTTTGGATTTCAGCGGGAACAATAGAGATGGAGCTACAAAAGGCTGGCAAAGAGGATTATTCTTTCTCTTTCTATTAAGTGTAGAGGCTTCAAAAGAACAGCTCGGAAAGTCAAATAATTGTACCCACTGCCGCTCACCCTTCTGTCTCAGCCGACCGGCCTGCGGCATCCCCTTTCGAAACGCGCCGCTCCCCCCACCCCGGCCCATCGCACAGAAAGCGTTGTTGACCATCCCGTCCACAGTTCCGGTTTGGAGTGCAGTGTTTGAATTTTATGGAATGTCTTGATTTGGTTGGTTTGGAAAAACACACACACATCTGCTGGTTTCTAGCTATGGCTGTAAACACAGGGCCTCGGACTGAAGCTGATCTGACCCCCGGTTCAGTTTCAGCCAGAAAATTCCCACCAGCCCTTTTGACGAGCACAGAAAGGCTCCTCTGGGCTGAAGGAGAGAGAGGATTTGGCTGTTTAGGCATCTTTAAATGGGGGGTTGAACATTTTCTAGCAGCTTTGAAGCCTGAAATGATTTCAGTTTTTTTAAAAAAAAAAGAGCAAAAGAAGAAGAAAGAGAAAAAAAAGAAATCTAACCTCCCCTGATTTTGAGATGGTTGCCAATTGGGAGGTTAGATTGAGTTGGTGGAGAAAGACCATGGGCAGAAGGACGCCCGTGGGGGGGGGCGGGGGGGCATCCAGGACACAGAGAGGGCCTGGCAGCCATGTCCCGGCTCCACAGGGCGGCTCTCACGTGGGCAGTGCCCTCATCAGGAGCAGGGCTTCGGGGGGACAGGAGGGGGACGGGAGGGGGACAGAGGGGGTGTCTGATGCTCAGAGCTGTGTGATCTCTCCAGGAGCAGGTCCTTCAGCCCAAGGCCTTTCTCCGTCAACGCTGACCCTGTGTCATGGCCTCTCTCCCGTCACCCGCCTTTCCTGCTCTGAGGGAGCGTACAAGTCCCAGGGAATGAACCGTCCAGTTACACAAATTCAAAATAATACAATACACAAAGTTAGCATGGGCTCGATTTCTGTGCGCCTTTTAAAATCCACTGGGGCTCATCTCACACTTGCCCCTGTAAGAGGTCATGTAACGTTTGCCATCACAGGTGGCTGTGGTCACCTCCTGATTAGGTTGGGTGGGGGCTGGGACGCTGCCCGTGAATTTCACCTCCAGTGACAAGAATAATAGATGGAGCCTCTAGGGCAGCGGTTCTCAACCTGTGGGTCTCGACCCCTTTGGGGGTCAAACGACCCTTTCACAGGGGTCTCCTAAGACCATTGGAAAACACATATATAATTACATATTGTTTTTGTGATTAATCACTATGCTTTAATTATGTTCAATTTGTAACAATGAAAATACATCCTGCATATCAGATATTTACATGACGATTCATAACAGCAGCAAAATTACAGTTATGAAGTAGCAACGAAAATAATTTTATGGTTGGGGGTCACCACAACGTGAGGAACTGTATTAAAGGGTCGCGGCATTAGGAAGGTTGAGAACCACTGCTCTAGGGGATTTTATCTGATCGAGGTGGGGCTGTTAGCACTTTCCGGGCTCTGCAAACATCCTCACTGGGCGATCTTCCTGAGTGTGAATTCCCAGTTAGAGAGTTTCCATAGAACGAACAGGAGGGTTAATGTCTGGAAGAGAGACAAGCCCGGGGGTCCTGTCGGTCGGTCACTGGCAGCGACCTCCTCAGGGTAGACAGGAGGCACCCTGAGGGCGAAGAAGGGTTTTCTTTTGTGATGCAATTCTGCCTGGGGTCCCAGCTCCCCTGGCATCTCGTCCGTGACTGGGAGGGACAGATAACCCAGCGGCATCTCGGACGTGTCTGGTGAGATTGTCTGGGACCGTGGTGACCACAGGACAGGGACTCACTGATCCGGACGCGCTTCCAACAATGACAGGACACCTGTAATCTAGCTGGGGAGAGGAGACTAAAACCAGTGAGAGAAAATCAAGGGATTTTCCATTGGTGAAGAGGGTGTGTTTTGACAATACATGTCATTGTCAGAAACGTTAGCAGAGATAGGAGTGCAATTTGGAGCGTGGCCGCGCCCTCGTCGTGTGTTCTGAGCCAGCTCTGACATGGCAGGCGCTGTGCTGGGACCAGGCCCAGGCGCCGAGCTCGGAGAAGCCACATGTGGAGGGATACCGTCGTGTCCGGTCTGGGCAGTGACTCAGCTGCAGTGAGGTTTCCCTGCATTCGGCCAACTCATCCTGTGGCACTTTGATGGGTGTCACTTTGCAGGTGGTTGACTGAGGCCCAGGGGTACCCGCCGGCAGGAACCGGAGCTGGGTTTTGGCCCCGGAGCCGGGCCCCACGCACCACACTGCTGGGTGGGGTCAGAGCCTGGCACTGGCCATAAACTTGGGGAAGGGGTTGAGGTTTGTTTGCCATGTGCAGAAGGGGGTCGGCAAAGGGCAGATCCGGTGGAGGGAACAGGATGTCTCACCTTGGGAAACCAGGGCTCCTGGGAGCCCCACCCATCCCTGGAATCTCACTCCCCACCCTCGGGGGAGGGGGTTCTGGACGGAGAGCCCAGGGCACCTCCCACCCACGGCCCTCGGTACCCTGTACTGGACATGGAGCCCTCTTCTTCTCCAGGCCTGGCCCTGCCCTGCCCCCGTGGGCCAGCCGCTCACAGGATCTCCCTTCCCAGGGAAAGAGGCCGGCTCCCAAAGGGCCTGTTCTCTGCCGTTGCTGACAAAGGCACGGGGCCCACACTGCTCTGCGAGACGGGATGGCGGCACCACGGAAAGAGGGGACGGACATTTTGGAAACACTGACTCAGGGAGGTGTTTGTTGTTTCGCTGCAGGACTGTCAGAACCTTCTCTCTATTGCAATCTGAGTCCACCCCACTAGGCATTTGTGTTTTGTGGCGCCCCCCCCGCCCCCCCCCCCCCCGAAAACACCTACTAAATGCCTGCAGAATAGAGTTTGAGAAAGAGGCTCAGTGGAGAACTATACCGAGTGGGTCAAACCAAGAAGCTCTAGGAGAGGGGTCCTAAGAAGGCGGGCTGGAGGGTGACGGTGCATCATGGGAAAAGGTGAGGACGAGTGGGAAGGAGTGTCCCCCAAAACAGAGGGGTCAGTGATATGTATCCTTTTCAAATAGCCCATGTGTTAAACTCGGAACCAAACCTCCCTGCAGCCTGGAGGGGGGGGGGGGGGGGCGTAGCTCTCTCCAGCGGAGGCCTCAGGCCCTCCATCCCCGTGGCCGGCTCTGCCCTGGGCGCCTGCAGGCTGGATGCCGGGGTGGACGCCGGGCAGAACCCGGAGCAGCTCTGTGCCTCCGGCGGCTGCCCCTCGGTGTGGAGCTGCAGACCCTGGCCCACTGTTTCCTGGGGTTTGCCGGCACGAGGTCCTTGATTGATTCCCCCTTCCCTGCACCCCTCACACCCACTGTCACTGGTTTCCTGGGGCAGCTGTGACCAAGTGCCACTGCCTGGGGGCTTGCAAGCAGCTCATTATTCGCTACGGCCCCGGAGGCTAGAAGTCAGCAGGTTTGGTTCCTTCTGCGGGACAGTGTGCTCCAGGCCTCTCCCCGGCTGCTGGGGGCAGCTGGGAGTGCTGGTGGCTGCTGGGGATACTGGGGGCTGCTGGGGGCAGCTGGTGACTGCTGGTGGCTGCTGGGGGCAGCGGGCAGTTTCTGGCACCCCTTGACTGGTAGAAGCATCACCCCAATCTGCACCTCATCTTCACACGGCCTCCCCCGTGTATATCTGTCTGTGTCCAAACTGGCCCCTCACACAGGACACGGGCATGTTGGGTGGGGGTCCACCCTGAGGACCCATCTTGCGGGATCACCTGCAAACCCTGTTCCAGGACAGGCGCCTTCGCAGGTCCTGGGCTCAGGACTCCCCGTTTTCATGGGACACCCTGCCACCCCTAACACCTCCCGGTGCTTCCTGGGCCAGCTCCCGGGTAACCGCCCCTTGCCGCAGGGTCCGCGTCTGGAGGAGCCCGACCTCACGCTCACAGCGGGTCCCGCAGTGCACAGGCCCAGGTGCAGGCGTCCTGCGCCCTAGAAAGGTTTCTCGCAGAAATCGTGATCTGAGTCAACATTTTAATTACCTAAGAGCACACTCCTCCACCTTTCCTGACACCATCTGGCCAAGTTGCTTCTACAGTGGCTGTTTGTTTGGTTTGCACAGTGCCGGTCCCCAGGACATGGCTCAGAGACAAAAGGGAAGAGACGTGTCAGCATAAATAAATGCACTCGGCCTCATAGAAGGAGGACACTGGTGCCCGGCCTGGGTGCCCTGTCCCCTTCTGCTGCCCTGGTGCCCGGCCTGGGTGTCCTGTCCCCTCCCTGCCCTGGTGCCCGGCCTGGGTGCCCTGTCCCCTCCTGCTGCCCTGGTGCCCGGCCTGGGTGCCCTGTCCCCTCCTGCTGCCCTGGTGCCCGGCCTGGGTGCCCTGTCCCCTCCCTGCCTTGGTCCCCAGCCTGGGTGCCTTGTCCCCTCCCTGCCCTGGTGCCCGGCCTGGGTGCCCTGTCCCCTCCCTGCCCTGGTGCCCGGCCTGGGTGCCCTGTCCCCTCCCTGCCCTGGTGCCCGGCCTGGGTGCCCTGTCCCCTTCTGCTGCCCTGGTGCCCGGCCTGGGTGCCCTGTCCCCTCCCTGCCTTGGTCCCCAGCCTGGGTGCCTTGTCCCCTCCCTGCCCTGGTGCCCGGCCTGGGTGCCCTGTCCCCTTCTGCTGCCCTGGTGCCCGGCCTGGGTGCCCTGTCCCCTCCCTGCCTTGGTCCCCAGCCTGGGTGCCTTGTCCCCTCCCTGCCCTGGTGCCCGGCCTGGGTGCCCTGTCCCCTCCTGCTGCCCTGGTGCCCGGCCTGGGTTCCCTGTCCCCTCCTGCTGCCCTGGTGCCCGGCCTGGGTTCCCTGTCCCCTCCTGCTGCCCTGGTGCCCGGCCTGGGTTCCCTGTCCCCTCCTGCTGCCCTGGTGCCCGGCCTGGGTGCCCTGTCCCCTCCCTGCCTTGGTCCCCAGCCTGGGTGCCTTGTCCCCTCCCTGCCCTGGTGCCCGGCCTGGGTGCCCTGTCCCCTTCTGCTGCCCTGGTGCCCGGCCTGGGTCCCCTGTACCCTCCCTGCCTTGGTGCCTGGCCTGGGTGCCCTGTCCCCTCCCTTCCCTGGTGCCCGGCCTGGGTGCCCTGTCCCCTCCCTGCCTTGGTGCCCAGCCTGGATGCCCTGTCCCCTCCTGCTGCCCTGTCCCCTCCTGCTGCGGAAGATGGAATAAGTATATGAGAGGGAGGGGCCTCCCAGCTCGGGAACACCAGGGTTGCCCTTTAGAAAAACGCCGCCAGCACATTCTGCGATTTCGAAATGATTCTGAGCAGTGATGCGAGCAGCAGGGCTGGTTCTGGGTTTAGACTGTTCCCCTGCCGGCTCCACACCCCCGGCCCCTGCTCCTACCAGCCCAGGAGACCTGCGGGCAGGGAAGCAGCTCTGCCAGACAGAGGGGCCCCATGGGGGAGGGAAGTGGCAGCTGCTGGCCCCTCCTCCTTCTGTCGTCTCCTGGGCTGGAGACGAAGAACAAGGTTGTGTTTCCAGGTCACAGCTGCCGGGGGCCCAGCTGTGAGGAGGGTGCCCCCAGGCCGGCTCTGGGCTGAATGCTCTGAGCAGGAGGCACTGGTCTCTCCCCGGAGTTTTCTGCAGCCAGTGAGCCTCTGAGGCCCTGGGCGGGTCCAGCCTGGTCTTGCAGAGAAAGACCGTGTGAGTGCGTTTGAGTTCAGAATAAGTTTAATTCCAGTGGGACCTGCTTGTTTACAAAACAGGTGTACAAGCCGGGACTGGGGGTGACCTTGATGTTCTTTGCTGGTGCAAGTGTGTGTGTGTGTGTGTGTGTGTGTGTGTGTATGTGTGTGTCAGAGATAGATAGAGATAGATAATAGATAGATAGATAGGTAGATAGGTAGATAGATAGATAGATAGATAGATAGAACCAGGAGGCAGGGAAGGGATGGGAAGCTGTATTAAGAGGCTATCCCTGAAAAGGATATAATTCCCAGGATCCCTTTGCTCACGCAGTGAGCTCATGCAGTGGGAGAGGGAGGTTGTGTTGACCACAGGGGACACTGCGTTTGTCCTGCTGCTAGAAAATAGTTCTTTTTGGGAGAAGACCACCCCGTATTTCCACACACGGTCCCATCTCAGCTCGTTCAGTCTTATGCCAACCCAGTGAGGTCGGCATCAGGACTCCATTTTTGGGTGGAAAAACCTAAGCTCTGAGCAATGAGATTTGCCTCGGGACCTGTCACTAGTCCCTGGTGCTGCCTGGGTTTGACCGAGGGTCCCTGATGCCGGTCCTTCCCGGGGCCTTGCTGTGCTGAGCCCACCAATCAGACGGCTGCAGCGAGAGGGGCCGGGTGGGGTCTCTGTGGTGGGTGGCAGGTCAGACAGCCTGCCTCACACAGACCTGCCTCAGGCCCCCCAGAACCCCAGGATCACCGCACTGGCAGCCGGGTCTCCTGCTGGCCCCGCAGGTGCGTGGTGCCTGGGGCGCTCTGAGCGGCTCTGGGAGCGGCTAGTCCCGGGAAGGCCTGTCCCCAGCCCCTCCCCTCCCAGGGCCAGCGGCTCAGGATGCACCGGGGGATTGTTTCCCAGGCTCTCCCGCACCCTTGGCATTGCTCAGCCCGCCTCTGCTTCGCTGCCTGGGCGGCCACCCCAGCCTGCAACGCTCCCCTCAGTGAACCATGAGCTGGTCACCACTTGCCTCTCTCTGCTGACTGTGAGAGCTCAGGCTCTGGAGTCCCGTGCCCTGGGCTTAGACGCCGCCGGCAGAACGTCAGCGGTGCCCCTGGGCCGACGGAGCTCTCTGGGCTCCTCATCTGTCTCCTGGGTGACCACCGCCACCTGAGATGCACGAGGAGGGATGGGCTGGGGCCTCGCGGTCAGCGCCTGGTCCGCATGGCTCCTGGGATCCCTGTGTGCGCCACTGACCCCTGACTCCCCTCACCACCCACCTCCTGTACTATTATTATTTAAATATGTTTTATTGATTTCAGAGAGGAAGGGAGAGGGAGAGATACTAACACCAATGATGAGAGCGAATCATTGATCAGCTGCCTTCTGCACATCCCCCACTGGGGATCGAGAGCATAACCAGGGCATGTGCCCTGAGCAGGAATTGAACTGTGACCTCCTGGTTCATAGGTCAGTGCTCAACCACTGAGCCACGCTGGCTGGGCCCATCTCTTGTATTATTAACTCACTGCCCAGGTGGTCACATTCGCTTTCCTACGGGACGGCTTGAGGCAAGGACGCCGCCCCTGTTTCTGGCGCTCTCTCTGCGCCTTGGGACTCACCGCTGGGCTCCTCCCCCGACACCAGGGGTAACAGCTCTCAGCTGACCTTTTCTCCGAAGGGCCCTATCGATTGTAAACAGCTTGGTCTTTACCGGCCAATAGATCTCATTGGCAGCTACCATCTCTGCAGACTCAGGTAAAAAACTGCTATGAAATACTAAACCAGTGAGCATGCGAAGTTCCAATAAAACTTTACTGACAAAGCAGGCTGCCCAGATGGGGGCCCCAGCCCCCTTCACCAGCCCTGGGTAAGAGCAGTAGGGTCAGACGCTCGGGCCCTCTCATGCCTGGTTCCCATGCACGGGCCGGCCCACCTCTGCCTGTTCCCGCCACAGCCCCGGGGACACCGATGGGCCCTCCTCTGGCGACGCTTGGCCCCAGGGGCAGAGAGCACGGGTGCTGAGCCTGAAACAAACACGACGGGCTTGCGGGGAGCACCTTCCAGGGTATCACCCTTCACGACGGGGAAATGGAAAACCCAGGGTGAGCTGGCTGCCGAGCACAGGAGCATCGTGATTGCTCTCTGCTCTGCTCTGTTCGTGGAGAGTTTAGTCATAGAAGTTTCTATTCTCAGGGACTCACAGCACATCAACACATGGCTCATGTGTCCCCTCAGTAGCTGCTCCCATAACAAGCCTTTACAGGCAAGACGGCGTGGTTATGGGAAACCACGTGTCAGAGTGGCTGCCGGGGCTTCCAGACCAGCAGAGAGAAGTGAGCTAATGACACACGGAGGTGGACAGGCCCCTCAGTCACACAGAACTCAGGTGGCCTGAGACGGGGCCTTTTCTTTCTTAAGCTTTTTTTTTTTTATAACCCTTGAAATTGTGTTGATTTGAAAGTAAAAATCCAGCATCCTGTTAGTTAAAGAAAGACAAAACCAGATGAGCACTGAAGAGCCACGAGAAAGCTTGGGTGGCGTCGCGACCTTACCCCCTGTTAAAGGAAAGCTGTGTCACCAACATCATCTGCTTAATCGTCATAACGGGAGGCACCGTCCCGGACGCAGTCACACCCTTTGGGCCATGAGTGACGTCAGGTGGATCCACATTCCACTTCCTGAGACGGGGTATTCTCCTGTGCGGCTGGGAGACAGCGTAGAGGCAGAGGGCATGTGGGACCGTCTAAGAGGGACCCCGGACCCCACGGGGAGAAGCCCTGTGTGCGTGTGACCGCCGTCGGGGAGCGGTTAGACCCCACTCTGTAGTCTTGCCAAGCGTTTTTATGTCAGTCACTTCTTGAGAATCACAGCCCCTGGGGATGTGCCGGCACAGCCCCCATCACTGGGGAGAAGGTGAAGCTCAAGGTCAATGCTCCTCTCCAGGCAGTTAAGGCAGAGGTGGGAGCTTATTCCTGCTTCGGGATCCCAATCCAAGCACTTGTCCTACGGTCCCAGGTGGGCAGCTGCATGTCTTCCCATGGCCTGGAGGGGTGCCGTGCAGCGGGGGGGGGGGGGGGCGCACAGGAGGGGCGGGGGTAGCCTTATAGAAAAGAACAACTCAACTAAAATTTGCACACGCGCTTCCATTATTACACATACTTTTTCATTTTCTGTTTGGTTTCCACTTCGAGGTTAAAGTTTCCATCCTGATTTTAACCCAAAGAAAAGGCTAAACTCCATGGGCCACTCTCAGATAAGGCAAACTGGAAAACACACAGCGCCCAGGGCGAGCCCGACAGGATGTGGGCAGCTGGGGTCCCAGTCAGCTCTTGTCCGGCCCCACCCCAGGGGCAGCTTCCCGGGAATAGTGGCTGCCTTTCTGGGATCTGGTGAGTTTCCAGTTGTGTCACATCCCTTTCGGCTGAGTGCTGGCAGCAGGGTGCTTTGGCCTCTGCACTGTGACATGGGGTTGGGTGGTCCTTTGCTGTGGGGCTGTCCCGTGCTTCGTAGGAAGTTGCTCAGCTCCCTTGACCTCCACCCATTAGGTGCTCAGAGCATCTCTAAGTTGTGGCCACCCAACATCCCTGGGGAGAAATGCAGCTCTGGTTGAGAGCCAGGGGGTTGAAGTCAGGAGTTTTGTTGGTCCATCACTGAGTAATGGATGAGGCCATGCTGGACCATCCAGTCCAAGGTCTCGGTGGTCATTGAGTTGACCAGCACACAGTTGACCCATGGCTAACCACGTTCCCCAACATCATTTGAAACGACGGCCTTATGGCTACCCTGTGAGCCCGGCATTTGGAATGGCTCTCGCCCAGGGGAGCAGCCCTGAACCACGGAGGCAGCCACCGACACCGGGTATCCACGGTCATGCCACGTGCCTCCTGTCTTCCATCTGCATTCCTGTCTAGATGGTGGCATTGAGGCAGGTCAGTCTCAGCAGGAGACGGAAAGAGCGTAGACTTATGGGCGACCAGCCCTAAAGTGAAATCCTGGCTTTATCACTACCCAGCTATGCCACCTTGGGCAGGTGACGAGACCGCCCTGAAACTCCCCTCTCCTTTATAAAATGAAGGTAACCCTGCCTGCCTCAAAGATCTGGAGAATGAATGATAATGTGCACGAAGAGCCGATGGGGCTGAGCACAGGGCACTGAGCCACGTGCTCTGTGGCTACTAGAAAGGGGAATGGCGTGGCCAGCCCCTGCGGCTGGTCTCCAGGGACTTCTGATGGCCCCTGAGGGACATGCTCATCTCCAGCTCCCTCGAGGCCTCTCCACCTGACCTCGCCCCCCTGTCCCCGCTCCTCTGACTCTGGAGGGGCTGAGGCTTCCAGAACAGAAGGTTGGAAAGACAGATTTGTGTAGGAAAAAGCCAAAGCGCTGTTGCTTTTAGCAGCGGATCTGATCTGGGGAGTGAAAAACAACCCACGTCACTGAGCCACAGAGTGAGGAAACATGAGCCAGCCCGAGGATGGGAAGGCAGCGCTTGAGCTGAGTGGCACGGAAACCCTACCTGAGCGAGGGCTGGGGTGGGGGCGGGTGCTGAAGGACAGGAGGGGTGGCAGAGAGCTGCCACGGCCCAGGACAACCAAAGCTAAGTTCTGGGCACCCATCGCCCGTTGGTATTGGCACCCATCACCTGTCTATACTGGCACCCATGACCTGTCTATACTGGCACCCATCACCTGTCTATACTGGCACCCATGACCTGTCTGAATTGGCACCCATTGCCCACCTGTATTGGCACCATTGCCCATCTGTATGGGCACCCATTGCTGCCTGTAGCAGGGTCTATACTGGCACCAAGAAGAAAGGGCCAGACCCTCAGCCGATGATGTCCTTGGCCAGGATGATGTCGGAGGTGTTCCCGGCATCACAGTCTGTGCTTGTTAAAGGACCTAGGGGATGCCTTTGTCCCAGTGCCTTTATTTCACTGGCTCTGAGAAGGAGGTGGCAGAGCCCTGAGCTCGGGGCTGAGCCAGAGAAGCTGTCAGTGGCATTCAGGCCATGGGTGGGCTCAGTGGGGAGTTGGTGAGTCCAATCTGCACCCCAGGACTGACTCTCAGCCCGGGCTCTCTGCTGGGCCAGTCAGTGCCCTCGTCTGTCTTATTTTAGCTCCAAGTCCTGGGGTAACAGGCATTCAGAGACCCGGGCTGCTTCCCAATCAAATGCCCGCAACCTTCACAACCCGGGGGTCTTTGTTTATCCAATGCTGCCCCTAAAATTCGTAATTTACCACCAAGAACGGCTCCCCTGCTGGCGAACACTAAAGCAAGTGGGAAGTAAGCAAGAATGGCCTGCAGCCGGCCACCCCGCACCATCCGTTCCGCAGTGGGCGGGCTTGTTTTCTGCGTTTCCACGGAAAACACACACACACTTAAAAAGACACTGTTTTTCACAGTTTAATGATTACAAGGTCAAAGCACACATCTTTTGGAAAACTCGGAATATAAAAAAGAGCAGAGAGAAGACAAACATTACTTTTAAAAATGTTGCCACCGAGTGCAGCGCTGTTGGTGCCTCTCTCCTGGGCTTTCGTCGCGCTTTAGCTCAGGCTGCGTTCCCACTCAGGGTGCAGCGGGCCACCTGCCCCGGGTGGAACACTTCCCTGCGTCGGTCTTTGCGCCTGCGGGGCGCCGTGCGTCAGTCCCCCGCTGCCTGCCGTCGGGCACTTAGATGGCTTCACGTGTTACACGTCATGCGTGTGTAGGGCTGCTGTGGGCATCCCTGGGCGTAGGTCCCCCAGGAGAATGGCTGGGTCTCCCCTCCCTGCCCTGCCCTGCCCTGTTCCTGGGTCTGAGCTCTGGTGCCTGCGTGGCCCAAGCTTGGCACATCCTCCTCCCTGAGGCACTTCCTGAACCCAGGCCCAGCTCCTCGGGACGGGCCCTGTCCGTTCTCCGAGGACAGAGCCGAGGACTGTCGGTCGGTAGCCATGGAGGTCAAGGCCGAGCAGGGTGCTCAGATCCTTCCTCCCAAGGGTTTATGATGGTGACAGGACGGTGGACACTGTTCTCCTCTCAGGAGGTGCACAGAGCTGCTTCGGAACAGTCCCCCAGATGTCAGCCTCCTTGTGGCACAGCCTTGTTTAGACTCTGGTCCCGCCTTGTGGTGTCTGTTTGTCCTGCTTCCTCCTCCCACCCCTTGTCCACCTCCCGACCCCACGGGATGGCCTGCTTGCCCACGGGCCTTGCTAGCGTCTCTCTTAGCCCAGCCTCTGAGCTGCTTCCTCCCCTGCCCTGCTCTGCAGAAGAGTCGCGCCCCCACGCATGGAGCTTGCAGGGGAGGGCCGAGGCGTAAGACCTCCTCGCCGTGGGACTTGGGGGCAAACGATTGCTTCTGAGCAGACCTGTAGCCAGACGGGCCCACGCACTGACTGGGGAGGGTGGGTGAATGGGGGAAGGGGGTGCACAGGGCCCCGGTGGTCCCGCCACAGCACACGCAGGCCCAGTCCCGGAGCGGGGAGCAGAGCTGGAGGTGGCGTCAAGGGCATCCTGGCGGCTCTCACTCACCAGCGTCTTGGATGGGAGGGAACCCAGGCCGCTGGGAACACTTCTGTGACGAACAACTCACTACCTGCTTTCTGCTTTAGTTCACAATTCTCGCCACATTCAAAAGCAACAACAAACCAAACCAAACCGGCCTCCACTGCTATTCATTAACTTATTTCTTCCACAAATATTCACTGAGTATCTACTATATGTCAGTGTGACAACTCTGCCACCTCCATCCTCCAACCCCGCCCATGACTGCCATATTCCTCTCAAAGACCCGTATGTAAGGTCACCACCATGACGCCCATTTACAGATGAAGAAACTGAGGCCCCAAGACCCGCCCGGCTAGTAAGTAGCTGAGCTGGATAGAAACCAGGGTTGTCTCCGGCCACGCCCCCAGCCGCTGCGCTGGTGGGAAACGCTTACTCACTGGACAGCTCCACGCAGAGGAGTCTCCGCGTCAGAGGAGGCTGAAACCCTCCAGGTGGCCACGGGGTCGGCCCTCTCCTCGGGTCTGTCCTGAGGGCAGGTCCACACGCTGCTCTGAGGACGCAGGGACCCAACCGGAAGGAACTGACCCCCAGCCCCTGGGGAAGCCATTCGAGCCTCTGGATGCTGAGCTCTCTGCTGTAGGCAAGGCCCGGGAACGGGCATCGAACCACCGTTCCTTCTCGCTCTGGGAGCCATGAGCATGTGATCCCGTGTGGTCACAGCCTTGCCCCTCACCCTGGGTTTTTGATGAGACCTTGACCCTCAGCACTCACTGTTTTAGTAACTGTTTCTCTGAAGGCAGGTGTTGCTTCTATCCAAGGAACACACGATTCACTCCTGATCTTATCTGACCCTCAAACCAGCCAGTGACACGGGCGGGGTAAAGCCACGGTGCTCAGTAAAACAGGACGAGGCCCCCAGACCACTGCCCGTGAACAGTGTTTCCTCCAGGCTGGCGCCATCCTGGGTGTCCCTGGACGAGGCCCCCAGCTCAGCCTGGAGGGGTCCCTCGGAGACAGATCTGAGTGGTTTCCCACCTCCCACTGGGGACACACTGTCAGTGCAAGGAGGAGGTTTGGGGAGCGGGGTGCCCGCCCCCTGGGGCTCCCTGGCCCGGGAGGTGTTTATGGTTCGAGGCTGAGAAGGAAAGTTCCCTCCTCCTGATGGAGGCTGCACAGCCGCCCACCCGCCTCTTGCTTCCTTGTTTTGTTTTGCTTCTTTCTTTGTGCACATCAGCTGCTAAATTTCACAAGCTGCTGCCAGCCTTTATCTCTGAACCAGTGAAACAACGTGGGACTCACAAAAACAGGCAAAGGCCAACTGAAGAATAATAGAATAAAAACAGAGAGGCCAGTTCCTCCTTCCCCGCTCAGAGGCGAGGCTTCCCGTGACAGAGGCCTCTCCCAGCCCCTCGCCGCGCAGCCCGCGTCCTGCCCCACAAATGCAGACTGCGCGCCTGTAGACAAGACACTTTTAAAGGGTGCACTTCTATATGCCCCGGTTTTTACTGTGGTGAAATACACTTAAAATGGACCCGTGTCAACCCTTCTTAAGGGAACGTGTGGTACAAGCAGCTCCACGTGCCTGAGTGACCGTCACCACCATCTGTCTCCAGGTTCTTCATCTTGCAAACCCGACACTGAACCCTTAAACACGACCTCGCCGCCGCCCCAGCCTCGGTACCCACGGTGTTTCTGACCCACGGTGTTTCTGTCTGTGAACTGACTCCTCTGGGGACCCCAGAGGTGGAGCACACCGTCGGCCTTTGTGCAGGAGCTTACTGCACTCAGCAGTGGCCTCGCGCTTCACCGTGTGGCAGCAGCGTCAGCTGCCCTTCTTCCTAAGGCAGAATCACCCCCATCCCGCGTGTCTGTCACGGCGGGCTCACCCATCACCTGTGGGGACACGTTCTGGCTGGTGTGAGCAGGCGCTGTGACCGGGAGGACACATGTCCCCGAGCCCCTGCTTGCGGCCCTGTGGGTCCGTTCCCCGGAGCAGCAGTGCTGGGTCGGATGGTGACTGCCGTGGTGAGGAGCTGCCAGTGTTTCCTGGGCGGCTGCCCGTTTCACATCCCCACGGGGCGCGGTTCCAGCGTCGCCACGTCCTCACCAATGCTTCTTTCCTCTCTCTCTCTCTCTCTCTGTTTTAAATAACAGCCATTTTCATGGCATTTACATTTTTAAAGGGAAGAAATGACAAAACTAGGATTTCAGAATTTACAAGTGTAGAATAAAACATATAATTTTAAATGTGCAAATTTAATTTAACGAATGGTTCTCCCACACCGTAAAAATGTAACTGCTTGTCTAAGCTCCTTCAGAGATGTCAGGAGGAAGAGAGAGGAGAGGGGACGAGAGAGAGAACGGGAGAAGGAAATTTAAGTGAAAAGGGGGTTGGGGGGGCACACATGGAGGAGCTTGGAGGGCACACGGGAACAGTTGTTTGGAAGAAGCGGCCACTGGCCCGAGGCTGCCCCTCCCGCCCAGGTCCCCGGTATATACTAGTATTTGCTTAAGGGACAGTGACAGCTCTCCACCATTTGTCCTGTGCTGGGGACTCAAAGACGAGAAAGCCACGCTCCCTCCTTGGGCCAGAAGGTGGGAAAGGGGTGGAGACCAGGGCGTTTGGCAGCTGAACGGGGCGGAGGGGCCACCTTCTCGCTGGGCCTGGCAGGTCCCAGGCAGGGCTGGGGCCTTCAATACTGTTCCGTGCATTTCAAAGCCCCTTGTGAAGAGGAAAATGCATCTCAGTCCTTCTTTTCAGGGAGACCCTCCTGAGAAAGGGGAGCCCAGGGGGGCTGCCTGGGCCTCGGTCCAGCAAAGCCTGGCCCTGAGCCACTGGGCTCTGGCCCTGGAGACCCCTCCCAGCCCCTTCCTCAGGCCGGTCAGGCACGTTTTACAGCTCCAGGGAGGGAGGCCGAGCGCCTGTCCTGTGCCACGCGGGTGTAGTGCCCGCGTCTCCGAGGCACCGCTTTCTGGGCAAACAGCTGTGAGGGGACAGCGGCACTTTGCTTCTCTCCTGGGGCGTCAGAGGCCCGTGGAATCCCCACCAAACCTGTGAATAGGAAGGAAAGGAACACAGCCCCGTAAGGAGACAGGGCGATGCGGCTTCTCATGCGAATGCCCCAGACCCCAAAGCCGGCAGGACGTGTCTAGTTAACCCGGGTCCAGGCACAAAGCCCGAGAACATCCCACCCATTTGGATACACATTTTCAAAGAGGGTGATGCGGGAGCACTTTTATCTTTGTTGCTGGAGTGCTAGTCGGACACCCCGTATGTTTTAAACTGTCCCCGCAGAGAATGGGGGGCGGGGAATCCTTCTAGAAACTGCCCTTTATCTCTTCGCTTTTATTACACAGTGACGCATGCCTCTTGGGAAAACCCTGCCCTGGATTCTGACGAGGCTTGTAGCTGTCGGGTATTAAACCTCACACATCCGTGTGTGCGTCTGAGGGCTGACCTGCAGGCTGAGGGAGCTGTGCTCCGGCCAGGGCTCCAGCTGCTGCCCCCCCCCCCCCCGCCCCCCGCCTCTGCCTCTGAGAAGGGCCCACACCTCCCTCCGGGGCCGCCCGCAGCCTCATCTCCCTGGGTTTTTATTCGGAGCTTCCATACGTGGTACATGCAGAACGGAAATATTTGTCTTGTTTCATCAGAAAGGGTCTCTTTTCTATGTATTTAAAAGACGTTGCCATTATATCTCCTTAGCAATAAAATCATTTTTTAAAAGATTTTTATTTATTGATTGATTTCAGAGAGGAAGGGAGAGAGAGAGAGGAATAGAAACATCAATGATGAGAGAGAATCATTGATTGGCTGCCTCCTGCACACCTCACACTGGGGATTGAGCCCGCAACCCGGGCCTGTGCCCTGACCGGGAACTGAACCATGGCCTCCTGGTTCATAGGTTGATGTTCAACCCCTGAGCCACACTGGCCGGGCGATAAAATCATTCTTTAAATTCTGTTAGACTATCTGAGAATGCCACCCATAGCCGGGTCCCAGGGGGCCCTTCACAGAACATGCTCACAGTGTTCACTTGCTCTCGAGCATCCGAACCCTGAGAAAGTGACGGCCGTTCCCACTGGACAGATGGGGACACTGAAGGGCTGTGTAAGTGCCGCGAGGGACCACAGCCGGGAAGTAACACTGTGGGACCAGGACCACAGCTCCAACTTCCAGGCCGGTGTCCCTCCGTTTGGCCATGCTGCCCGTCAGGAAAGGACAGGGAGCAAGCAGGTTAAGTGAGATTAATGACCACGTGGTCAGCACCGCCAGGTGCAGTGACCAGGCCGAGCTGCCCGGGCCCCTGGCAGTGGAGCCCAGGGCACCCACGGGGGGAAGGGCCTCCGAGCAGCTCGCAGGGCCTGGGCCACAACCCAGAGAGAAAGGAAGTGGTCGGGGAGCCCGGCCTCATCGAGTGGGAAACAGCTTGTGCCATGGGTGTGCCTGTCCCCTCGGACACCCTGTCCACAGCCCTGGCGGGTGCTGGCTGGGCCTGGGCCTCGGGTCTGGGCTCTAGTCTCAGTTCTGCCACCGGTCCTTCCGTTTCATTTGGTTTTCAGTCGACAAGTGTTCCCACGACCCTCCTGTGGGTCCGCACACAGCAGGGCCTCTGGGCTCCCCACTCGGCTCAGGTGCTCAGCAGCTGCGTGGCGGGTGGCCCCCGGACCTGCTTTCTCACGAGCGGCCGGTGCGAGAACACACCAGGCTGGCCCTGGCTGTGGTGCAACGCGCTTTCTTTCCACTGACTTTCCGCTGCTGGTTTCCGCAGCCTGCGGTGCCTCTTCCTCGCTGAACCCAGAGCTGGGCCGCTGCCCCAGGAGCACAGGGTCCTGGGGGTCCTCGGGGTGGGGGGCCCAACCACCCTGTCCTGCTCCTGCCCAGGCCTCCTGTCTGGTCCTTTTTGATTAGTGACCTGGTTGCTCAGCTCCCAGCCAGCACCTGGCTGCTCCCCCCACACCCCCGCCCACCCTCGGCCTCACTGGTCTCCTCTGGGCTCAGCCGGGGTGGAAGGCAGCACAGCACGCCCATGGCTCCCGGTGGGAAGCACTGGGAGGAGCCACCAGCCGGGGCCTGTGGGGACCTGGGGCTGGAGAAGGACCGAGTGGGGCCTCTGCTCCTCGTGCCCCACCCTCTGAGGGTCCTCCCCATGGGCCTGGCCCGCGCCCAGGGTGAGCTGGTGCCTGACGCAGGGAGCACATGGGGCTCAGGGAGGCAGGTGTATAACGTGCGCCCCCGAGTCCCCAACACTCCTCGCCTGGGGCTGAGTCCCTCCTGCTGAGCGGGGAGGTGGGAGCGCAAGTGGGAAGGCGCAGGGTCAGCAGCAGCACCGGGCCCCTGACCCCTCACCACGCAGGGACTCAGGCAGGGCCCTCCCATCAGCACCAGGGCCCTTCTTGCCTCTACTTCTATGAAGCGGCAAAGGTGGGGACGAAGGCAGACATGCTGTTCGGGTGCTCTGGCCAGAGGCCCCGACGGCGCCTCCTCCTCCAGGATGTCTACCCTGTCCCCTGAGCCAAGGAAGGGGCTGGGGGGCGGGAGAGGCCCCTCATCGGAGGTGGAGCTTCAGGTCCTCCAGGAGCACGAGTCCGTGGGGAAGGGGACAGGACGGAGGGTGGGCGGGAGGCACCGTCCGCTGATGGGAGGTAACGAATCAGCCCTGATAACCGGTCACTCCCAGGAAACGCGCAGAGAGCAGGAGGGGTCACGGCCTCTGTGCCCGGCACGAGGGGGGATGCTGGGGACAAAGCGGCTGTGGCCTGCGTGCTATCCGCCGATGTCACGTCTAAACTCTGCCTCCCAGCCCCACACTCGGGCAGAGCTAGGACGGAAGGTGCTGCTGTCCCAGCCCCACGCTCACGGGCCGGCGGTGGCAGGCGGGAAGCCGCTGTCACTGTGGCCAGCCCAGTGGGCAAGCGATGCAATGCCTCGCGTCCCTCGAGGTGCCGAGGTGACTGAGCTGGAGGAGGGGGGGAGCTCAGCTCAGCTCACGCCCCCTTTTCAGAGCCCAGGAGCGTGGCTGCCGAGGGCTGTGCGAGGGTGAGATACGGCCGTTGTCATGACTGCACATGTGCCGCAGTGGCCGCCAGAGCCAGGTGCCACACTGCGGGTGGCATGGGCCTTGCTGCCTCACAGAACAGCTCCCCTGCCTGCTAGCTGTGTGACCTTGCGCAAGTAACTTAACCTCTCTGAGCCTCTTCCTCCTGTCTGTGAGGTGGGAGAATACGGCCCCGCTCCCTGAGTGGGCTCTGAGGATTCAATGAGATGAACATTTCTAACCAGTGCCAGGGGCATTGGGGATAGTAACACATGCTAGCAAATCCCAGCTCCTTGCCGGGAGGAGCCAGCCCGAGTGGTTTAAAGGGCGTGAGGACATGCAGGGCTGGATGTGACGCTGAGCAGGAGGGGAGGGCGCTAGGGTTAGGGTCTAGCACCAAAGCCAGGAGGGGCTTGTTCCTGAGCTGCTTGCAGGGACAGCGCGGGGTCAATGGGTCAGATCGGGCTGCTCCGAAGGGTCAACACCAGGAGCTGAGCAGGGCCCTCTGTCGCCTGTTCAGCTCTTTAGCACCCTTGGGTGCTGCTTCCCAGGGTGGGGCAGCTCACGGCTCTCGCCCAGAACACGGGTCCCGAGGATTCCTCTGGGTCACGGCAGCTGCCCCGTGCTGGGGCCAGGCCTGGCCTCCCGGCTGCCGCGGCCTCGGCCTCGGAGCAGGTGCTCTGCTGTCTGGTCCCAGGCCCTGCTCTATAGCCACACCCGCTTTCTCCCGTCAAGAAAGCTTTTGGGAAGCAAAGGAGCGGAAGTGATGCTAAGACGGGTGCGGCTTTGACTCCACTTTAAATGCTGGTAGAAGTGAGTTATTTATTCCCGAGTTCTTGGCGGCTATTAGAAGAACATTTTCTCATGCCTCCAAACAGACCAGGGCCGGGAACCTCGGGGACACCACAGCGAGCTCTCTGCCAGCCCGATGGTCAGCTTTTCCATAAACTGCGCAGCACGCTGGAGGTCAGATGTTGCTCGCATGACAGAAATTCCCACGAATGCCTGACGAAGGCCAGGAAATCACAGCCCACCTCAACTTAAATGGATTATTCATTACTAACTAATCTCAGAAGTGAAATGATGAAGATACTTTTGTGTCTTTTATAGCAAAATAACAATATGTTTGTTGTTATTTTAAATAATACGTTCATATAAAATAGCAATGAATATCTGTTATTTAAAATAATAGTGTAAAATAACAATATGATGTGGAATGTGCATGCATTTTTAAAAAAATATATATTTTATTTCAAAGAGGAGGGGAGAGGGAGAGAGAGATAGAAACATCAATTATGAGAGACTCATTGATCGGCTGCCTCCTGCATGCCCCCTACTAGGGATTGAGAGCCTGCAACCCAGGCATGTGCCCTGACCAGGAATCGAACCGCGACCTCCTGGTTCAGACGCTGATGCTCAGCCACGCATGCTGTGCTGTGTGTGCCTCTTTGTGTTTGCTGGAAAGCAGGGCAGGTCGAAGAGCTAAAAGGTTTATAAAGGTCCTGCTTACTCCATCCTCTAAAACAGCGGTTCTCAACCTGTGGGTCGCGACCCCTTTGGGGGTCGAACGACCCTTTCACAGGGGTCGCCTAAATACATCCTTCATATCAGATATTTACATTACGATTCATAACAGTAGCAACATTACAGTTATGAAGTAGCAACGAAAATAACGTTATGGTTGGGGGTCACACAACATGAGGAGCTGTATTAAAGGGCCGCGGCATTAGGAAGGTTGAGAACCACTGCTCTAAAACATCTCTATCTTCCTGAAAATCATCTGAGCAGGCCATTCCACGTTACCCTTGCTGATGTGCTCCGAGGCCTACAGCCGGAGGTCTCGGGGGTTCTGGACTGAACTTGGGGAGATCTCACGTTGACTCAGGGGCCGGCTGTGCGGGAAGAGCCGTCTGGGGTGTTGGGGACAGGATGGGGGACAGAGTGGTCTCCGAAAAGTGACGTGGCTGCCACAGTCTTCATTTGTCGATAAAAAACTAGTGTGGGCTCCTGGCATCTCTTTTTCCTTCACTTCTTATTCCGCTTGCAAATCTGTTTCCCATTGTCATGCCCGCCGAGACCGCCGGCTCCTCTCCAGCCGCTGCATGCCGAGCAGCTCGAACCAAATGCTGCGTGTCCAGAGGGAGCGACAAAACCGAGTTTCTCTCACTCTCTGCGGAGCCGTGTCTCCCTGGCAGGGCTACCCGACGGGCCCCCTTCTACCAGCAGGCCCCCTGTCTTTTCAGACCCTTTGACGTCTTGGCCTCTGCTGGGTCTGGGGTCAGACCACAGGCAGTGGCCATGGGGCAGCAGGGTCCCATGGGCGAGTTTTGCTTCCCGAGGGCCCCATCAGCCTGGACAGAGCTAGACCGTTGGTTTGGGGCACGGGAGACAAGAGAGAAGGCGCTAAAGAGGCTCCACAGTCAGGAAGCTCACACCCACGTGAGAGAGGCTCTGTTCGGGGTCCGCCGTGGAGAGAGGCGAGGGGGTAAATTGTGCGGGAAAAGGAATGGTGTTTGCAGGGACTGCGCAGAGCACCTTGGCCGCGGGGCAGATGTGGATTGACAGGAGGGAGGTGGCGCCAGGTGAGGGGTGGGTGGGTATCCAAGCACAGGGAGGGCAGGTATGGGGAGGCCGCATGGAGGTGCGCCTGGCGGGTGGGAGGGACAGGGACGGGGGTCCAGGTGGGAAGCTGAGTGATCAGAATATGAGACCTGAAGCCTCGTGGTGGAGGGGTCAGCAATGCGATGCAGACGCTGCAGCTCCTGAGCTGTCTGTGCCGGTGGGGACGGAGGGGGTAAGACTGCCATGGGCTGCAGTGTGGCCCTCGGGCGGATGCACGGCCGCCATGGGCTGCAGTGTGGCCCTCGGGCGGATGCACGGCCGCCATGGGCTGCAGGGTGGTGCTCAGCGGGTGTGTGCATCAGGTAATGGCCACCATCCTTTGGTCACGGAATCATGGTCACGGAAACTAGGTCGGCAGGTCTCTGGGGCCTTCGAGCTAACCTAGACCGACCTCCTTTCCTTTGATTTTTTAGTTGTTTGCATTCCAGTTAACCCTGTACCCTCCACTTTCAAAGTAATGCATATTTAATTTAGAAAAATTTAAAAAGTGCAGAGAGGAACACAGAAACCAGCCAACTCTCTTTCCCCTGTCTGTGCAGAGCAGCCTCCTGCCAGCGCCCTGCCCTCCACTCTGCATGGCCACGCACTGGCTCGTCACGTGGATGCTACAACTGTCCATGCGCCTGCGGGTGGATATCGCTAGTGACAGGGCGGTTGAAATCCTTGTGGTGACCAGGATCTCACCACATTTGTTCATTTATATATAGTTGTCAAAAGTATTACAGATGTCCCCCACCCCCCCTCGCCCCTCCACCCAGTTCCAGCCCCACCCTCACTACATTTTAAAGCAAACTATGCTTTTAAAAAATAGATAGCATTAAAAATGTTTTTTTTAAAATACATACACAAAACAAATAAAAGTGTTTTTCCATTTATGAAATAATACACTTACCAAGAAAATGTGCAATATTTTAAAATGTAAAAGTTAAAAACATTCAAAATCCTACTGTCCAGAAATCACCTAATCTATTGTTGGTATTTTAAAAAATTTCTTCTAGTATTCTTCCCAAACAATGTGCATTTTATTTATTTATTTAAATATATTTTATTGATTTTTTACAGAGAGGAAGGGAGAGAGATAGAGAGTTAGAAACATCGATGAGAGAGAAACATCGATCAGCTGCCTCCTGCATACCCCCTACTGGGGATGTGCCCGAAATCAAGGTACATGCCTTTGGCCGGAATTGAACCTGGGACCTTTGAGTCCGCAGGCTGACGCTCGATCCACTGAGCCAAACCAGTCAGGGCAACAATGTGCATTTTAAACAACGAAGTTACAATCACACCATACAACGTGGAGCTTGCCGTCTTGAGTTAGCATCGCACAGAAGTTCCCATTTTCTGAAGGCTGTGAACATGATATTAACATTTATCAAGCACTAGGCACGAACCAGCCATTCAAAGCATTTCACATATATTAACTCATTTACTCTTCACAGCAGCCCTTGGACATGAGCACCACTTTTTATTCCCACTTCACAGGTAAGAAAACTGAGGCACAGAAAGTGGGATTTGAAGGTAGATGTTCTGACTCCAGAATCTGAACTCCTGTCCACCACACTGACTCTCCAGCTGGGTCACTAAGACAGTTCTACTGGTCTCAAGTACACACACACACACACACACACACGCACACATGCACACACACACATGCACACACACGTACACACACGTACACACACGTACGCACACATGCGCACACACATGCACACACACGCACACACACACGTGTACACACGCACCCACACACACCACACACACACACACACACACACACATACACATATGTCCACGCTCTTCTCCATGAGACGGCCCTTCTGGTATTGAGAGCATCCCTGAGGTCCCCAAGTCTTGCGTTTCCAGGCTCAACACCCCATCTCAGTCGTTCGAGGCTGGAAGGCCTGGCGTGCTGGCCGTCACTCAGCGGGCCTGGCTGTGTAGCTGCGAGCGAGAAGCGAGCACGGCCACGGGGAGCTCGCCCAGGACGTGGGCAGCCTCTCCACCGTGTGCGCCGGTAGCAGACGCCAGCAGCACAGCCGGAGGCGGGCCGGCTCTATGTGTAACCGCTCAGTTGCAGTGAACAGAGAGCTTTTCCCAAATTGCTTGCCCCTCACAGCTCCCGGCCTGGCTCGTCCTCCTTGTGACTGCCCGGTCCTGCAGAGCATAGCCCACAGAAGGGACTTACTCGTCTCCAGGGCCTTAGTGTGGGGGGACCCAAATGAGGTTGGGGTCCAGGCCAGCTCCAGGTAAAATGGCCAAGGTGATGGACTTTGTCCTTAATTCCTCCTTCCCTTTGGGTGTCTCCTGGCCTGACCAATCCCTCTTCCTCCTCTCGGGGTCCCGAAGGAGGGGGCACAGGAATCTGAAAACTAAGTGCACACTCAGGCAGGGGTGTGCGGAAGCTCAGTGCTGCCCGTCTGGGTGATTTCCACACAACCAAGGCCTCTTCGGGACCAAAAGGCCTTTGTGCACAGGTATTTGCACAGAGGGCAAGCTCTGCTGTCCCCCAGACTCCAACGGCGTGGCCGGTGGCCTCGCCACCTGTGAGCAGGAAGGACAAGCACCACCAGCCCGGCCCCGGCCTTCCCTCTTTGTGCCTCAGCCTCCCGGTTAGTGAGGTGAGGGTCCGGGCAGCGCGGGCCCCAGAGGGTTTGCTGATAATTCACGAGATGATGCCCATCGAGCTCGTAGAATTCCGTCAGGAGCTCGCTTGCTCCTACATGTGTGACGTGAACCACAGTGTGCAGCCCATAGAGAACTCTTCCCATCAGGCCAGGAGCTCGCTCGCCCTCGGAGGGCCTGTGGTCTGTGCTGTTTCAGCCCCTGGGGCTACAGTGACCGCGAGTCTGACTTCTAACCGACTCCGTCGTTCGAAGGGAGGCCGAAGGTCTTTCTGCTGCAAACATATCAAAGAAGAGAAAAAATCATGTAATGAAATGAGATAATGAATATAAACTTATTATAAAATGGATTTTATAACAGAAGCGCACACACATATATATTTTAGGATGTTTCTCTAAAAAATCGGAGCTCTTTCTTTAACATAACCACAGTACCACGCTTCCACCGGCACAATGTACAATAATCCCTGAATACCAGCCAATACCTAGTCGGTGTGCATATTTCTCTAAGTCTCTCTCTTTTTAAACTTACAGTGTGTTTGTCTGTGGGAGCCACGGGCTCACAAGCTTGTCAGTCTCCTCTAGCTGTAGTTTCCTCCCCCGCCTGCCCTCCCCCCCCCGCCCCCCGCCCTCCCCACTGCCTCTTTATTTCCTTGAACCTGCTGTGGAGGAAGCCAGGCCGTGTGTCCCCGGTCGGGACTTCGCCTGTCACATGCCTGTGGTCCGTGTCGAGCTCCTCTGCCGCCTGTATCTCCATGAAGTGCAGTTGGACCTGGAGGCTCCGCGGGGTGGGTTTGAGGTGTGGGATAGCACTTGCAGTGGTTCCTCATGTCGGTCAGGAGCTGAGCGGTCCCGAAGGCTTCCTCCCCTGATGTGGATGCCATCGCGATCATGGCCCAGTGCCGCCGTGAAACTAGGAATAAGCTCTTTTCCCATTTATTCTCCGGAATATTTCTATAAAGAGAACCTGCCTCATCAATTATTCGGTTACTCTGATAAGCACCAGGCCTGATGCTGGGTGCCTTCCCCTGACTTACAGCGACTTGTTATTTTTATGAGACTGACTTACCATTTTTAGACTAGAGGCCCGGTGCACGAAATCTGTGCACTCAGGGAGGGGGTCCCTCAGCCTGGACTGCGCCCTCTCACAGTCCAGAAGCTCCCCCTTGGGGAGCGGGCCTAAGCGGGGCTGCTGTCGAGAGCTAGGGGTGTTTTGTGCCCAATCACTGCTGCCCAAGAGGCCCTGAGGCTCCAGCTAGACTCTGCCTCTGCCTGTCAGTGCACGTCATAGCGACTGGTCGTTCCGTGTTCGGTTGATTTGCATATTAGCCTTTTATTATATAGGATAAAGTGATGGCTGTGTGCCTGTGACCTGACTGAACAAATCCTGGGGGAGGGTGGCCTTAGCAAGAGCCTCGAGCTGGTCGTGGCTGAGGTCCAGGGACAGGTGTGCGGAGTCCATCCCACTTTTGTGTGTTTGACATGTTTCATAACAAAAAGCAGGGTTTTCTTCAATAAAAATATTAAGTTCTGATGTGTTCCCTGACGTCTCAGTGGACAGTGAGGCGCTGCTGGTTCTGGCTGGTGACGGGCAGGGATGTGGTGTTTTGCTGTTTCCATCGCTGTGGTCTTTTCTTGCCCATGCTTTCGTGTCTCCGTCATGGCCAGCAGTGCCTCTGGGGTTGGCGCCTGAGTTCTTCCTGACCAAGCCCGTGGCTTTGGTGGTGACAAGGGTCCTATGTGCGTCCTGGTTCCTGCCCAGACCTGGGCCTTTCCCAGGGCGGGGCTGCTGTCGCGAGCTAGGGGTGTTTTGTGCCCAATCACTGCTGCCCACGAGGCCCTGAAGCTCCAGCTAGACTCTGCCTCTGCCCGTCTACCCCCCCCCCCCCACCCCACCCCCACCCCCAGGAACAGGTGTCTCCACCGTTGAGGAGCTGGTGGTGGGTGGAGGGGAAGGAGATTAACATCTGACTTTAGAGGCTCCCACAGGCACTCGCTGAGGCTGCCCCCTCCCAGCCCAGCCCAGCCGTGGAGGAGGGAGAAGGGAGCAGGGAGGAGGGAGGAGGGAGGAGGGCGGTGGGAGCACTCAGCATCTCTAGCCGCCTATACCTGGGCAGGTTTATCTGGCAGACGAAATCAGAGAGAAGCATTGAGGAGGCTGCGGGGTACCTCATTCACACGGCTTTATCTCATCTGTGGGGAGTGGGATGGGGTGGGGCCTCACAGAGCAGGCAGAGCCCTTGGGGGAGTGGAGAGTGCAGGGAGCCAGCGAGGACAGCCCTCAGCCCTGCCAGGCGACAGAGGGAGACAGAGCCTGTCCTTCACTCCCGAGGGCAGAGCTGGACTCGGTGCATGTGGCAGGGGGCTGATGCCAGAGAGACCACCCTGTGAGGTAGTGAGGGGCTGTCACCTGACCAGGGCTCCCTTCACAGGGGGGTTCCACACAGCCGGGAGATGCAGCTGGGGCAGGGGGTTCCAGTCTGATGGTGGGGCCCACACTCACAGGGGGACCAGGCCTGTGGGCACTGGAGAAAGACCGGCTCGCGGTCAGCCCTCCCCCTGTTTACCATGGGGACCAGAAGCGCGCTGCGTCCGCCAGCTGCGTGGGCTGGAGGAGCAGGGCACTTGTGGCCTGGGCTCACTGGGTGGGAGTGCGACCACGCTCCTGTCACTGTTTCTGTGATCCCAGGGCTCCACACTTGCTTCCAAAACAAGCTCCAGGTGGAGCTGCCCTGGGGCGGAAGTGGGCTGACAGCTCGGGAGATGGGGGTGGGGGCCGAAGGTGCCATGTGTGTCCCCAGGCCATGGATGGAGGCTCCCCAGCTGGTCATTTGAGGGGATAGAGGCGCCCAGAGGCCCAATCGTCAGACTATGGTACTAGGGCTCTTCAAGGGAAGGTCTCAGAATGGAGTCTCTCTGAGGCGTGTGTGTAAAGTTCAGACCAAACTGATATGACAGACCCCTGAAGCGTCAACACCCGGCCTCCTTCCAGGGCTGAGCGCAAACTGTTTGTGGGGCTGGAGGGCAAGGGGTGAAGGGTCAGGCCAGAGGGACCCACAGGGAGGCCAGGCCAGGGCTGGCCCAGCACCCTCGTGTGTCTTGGACCCTGCGTGCCCGGCTGCGGAGGGCACAGGCCAGGCACAGAGGTCCCAGCCAGACAGGCCCTCGGGCCCTCAGGGGCATGGCCTCCGGGAGGTGGGCGCCAGCCTGCACGGTGCATGTGCCTCTGCCCTGGGCGTTCATTTCTTTACAGAAACTGTGAGAAGTTAACACACGAGCTGTGGGACTTCAAAGGCAGCAAATCCTAAGAGAAGGGTAATGCTGTCATCCCCAATATGGCTATGAAATAGCACGTCACCATAATTGAAAAATAAAATATATAGAATAAAAAAACAAAACAAAAACAGTGATCACGGCTGTGTTGTCATGGCCCCTTGAAAAAACCCACAATTTTGCCTTCACCATTTCGCTGCAATTCAGTAGGTGAAGTCAGTCTGACCAGACTCACTCCCCTGGGACGCAGTGTGCGAGTCCTTGCACACATTTAGCAATGGATGTAATCCTGCCAACCCCGGCTGCTGCCTGAAACCCCGCTTAAGTTTTCATTGTGAATGTTTCTCAGTTCATCATTGAAAATAGTTCCTCCCAGAAAATATAAGTGAATATACATTGGATCTCTAAATGAGGAAATATTTTCTAAGTGTAGGAGTAAAAATCAAACTGACTACTGAAATTTCAATTTCTAAGTGTCAGAGACACCAAACGACAGGCGATGACGAAGTTGGAAAATAGTCACAGAATATTCGAAGGGGAGGGCGGCTATCCCAGCCTGGAACCTGCGCAGAGACGTCACTTCTTAGGAAGGCGCACCCAGGCAAACAAACAAGCCCAGTGAATCCTTCGTCACCATCTGAAGGCGGGCGATTTGAGAAAATTAAGGTGTTTGCAAATGACGAGTAGAGTTGTGCGTAGTATTTTCAAGATGAGAGACTCTAAGAAATGTTTTGTCTTTTCAATGTTAAAAAAAGGTCGTCACCACACAATGCATAGAGCAAGAAACACGTGGTAAGGAGTGCACATGAGCCATGTTCCACGTCACTGACGACCAAAGAAACACGAATTTTAAAATGACATCTGTGTTTCGCTCACAGAGTGGGCTGTCTGTGGGTTTTGATTGTTTGTTGAAGGATTGCACCCAGTGTGGTGAGAAAGTATTCAGAGTTTCTCCGTCCAGCCGCGTGTAAAGTGCCGCCCCTGTCAGAAAGACAAGTGATTCAGCCCTAAGCGTAAAGGTTTCCTTTGGGTACAAATGTCCATGTATCTTAATTTATTTCTTGCGAAAGAAGTAGAGGGTGAAATATATCTATGTCCAAGGATGTTTCTTACAACACTATAATGCTCAAATATCAACAATGATCGGTTTCTAGCAAGGGGAGTGGCTACTTATATAAAGCAATACCTAAGAAGAGTAATTTAAAAAAAAATAGGTAGCCCCAAGTAAAAAACAAATAAACAAAAACATTAAGGATACAACCCAATTTTGAAAAAGAATGCATCAGAATAAACATTGAAAGAAAATACAGCAAAATGTCCACATTGATTATGTTTGAGTGCTGGAGTTGTAACTTATTTTCATGCTTTTCTATATTTTCCAATTTCTCCATTAATAACATTTTTACTCCTGAAATCACGAGTTATGCAGAACATAAAAGTTCTTCCCCCTGTTTTGACCTGAAAAACCAAATCCACCCAAACTCACCCGTTGGCCCCAGGAAGAATGGGTTGGTGGGGAGAAGTCAGGAGTCCTGCTTGGGACACGTTAGAACTGAGTGGTCCATTGGACACCTGAGTGGATGCTCCAGTCTGGGTGCCAGGGCACCTGGGGCTGTAGGTATGAATGTTGGGTCAATGGCAGATGGACGGTATTGTAAAGCCCTGTGAATGAATGGAGAGATCACAAAAGGATGAGGTTAAGATTAGAGAAGAATTCCAAGGCCTGAACCTTGAGTCTCTCCAAGAGCAAAGGAAAGGCACTGGTGTCCTGGTGACCACCACGGTGTCCCGGTGACCACCACGGTGTCCTGGTGACCACCACAGTGTCCTGGTGACCACCACGGTGTCCCGGTGACCATCACGGTGTCCCGGTGACCACCACGGTGTCCCGGTGACCATCACGGTGTCCCGGTGACCACCACAGTGTCCCGGTGACCATCAGGGTGACTTGATAACTACCAGGGGGCCCACAGCAGGTACTTAGTAAACAGGGAGCAAGGACTACAAACAAATGATCTCAGGATTGGTTTATTCTGAAACCCACGGTCATACACTCACTTTCCTGATCTCTCCCTCATCTATATCTATAATAATAAAAGGGTAATACACTAATTAGACTGGACGTCCTTCCGAAGGCGGGGCTGAAGCGAAGCCACTCGGGTCCCGGGTGCCTGCCGGCAGCCAGAGGAGGGAAGCCCGGGCCCTGGGTGCCAGAGAGAAACCGGTGCCAGCAGCCAGAGGAAGGAAGGCCTACTCTTGCACAAATATTCATGCATCGGGCCCCTCGTGTGTGTATATATAATTTATTTCAGAGAGGAAGGGAGAAGGAGAGAGAGATAGAACATCAATGATGAGCATCATTGATTGGCTGCCTCCTGCACCCCCCCGACTGAGGATCAAGGCCGCAACCCAGGCATGTGCCCTTGACTGGAATTGAACCCAGGCCCCTTCAGTCTGCAGGCTGACGCTCTAGCCACTGAGCCAAACCAGCTAGGGCTCTCTTTTCGTAAAAAAAAAAAAAAAAAAAAAAGTGGGGACACGCATTATTTTGAGAATGAAATCATGTTTGGATAGCAAAAAGTGTCAGACTAGAAAATGCTGACTCACTGTTCGTGACCATCTTCCTAAGCCTGCCCATCAGCAGCAACAGTGCCCACCGAGGCAAGCAGGAGGCTACGCAGCCGGGAGGACAGGCCAGCTGGGACCCCTCCTCCCGTGAACCCCGGATCTTACAGCTGAAATCAGTGGGTCTCACCCTACAATTCAATGGCCCGTCCTGAGGACCCTTGCTTGGATCCGCACATTTGAGCTATTGAAATGTACAAATCTTGCTTGCTGGCTCTTTTTTAAAAGAGTATTTTCACAGAGCCCAGCTTTTCAGCGTTAGGCGACCTGCTTTTGCGAGCAGTCGGCCTCTTCCCTGGGCTGGGCGGCACCCTCCCAGGGGGGAAGGAGGGTATTTCACTCTGTGACACCTTCTTGCACCACAAGGAGCAGCAAGGCGGAGAGTGCTGGGCGGGGAAATGGAGGTGTTAGGTGCTATAGAATTGTTGGTTACAATTTAGCGGAAGGCAGGGCTGGGCAGACAAAAGTGAGAGTCTGCAGCCTTGGTTTCCCCTTTGGTGGAGCAAGGCAGTGAGGGCGGAAACTCCAGCCCTTGCCCAGGGCAGCTCAGTGTGGGGTCCCCGGGTACATCCCTGGACGTGAGGGAAGGAAAGCAGCTGTGAGTCGGCCCTGCTGGGTCACCAGGGCAACCGTCCAGGTGTCACCTGGCATTCACCTGACTGACGGCCTCCCCGTGTCGGGAGAGGTTTTGGCTCCGTGTCTGAGCTCCCAACAGACAGGCCATTGCTATAAGAGGTTTGAAAATGGTTCGCATGAAAAAATGGACTGTGTTCAACAATCCTATATAATAAAGAGGTTATATGCAAATTGACCCTCACACCCTCACAAGATGGCTGCCTACAACCAGGCTGGCAGGGGGGTTAGTGAGGGACGACCAAACAACTGAACAGCAGGCTGCATGGGGAGACCAGGCCGGCGTGGGGTGAGGGGGCGGGGGCGGGCAGTTAGGAGTGACCAGGCAGGCAGGCAGGTGAGTGATTAGGAGCCAGCAGTCCAGGATTGTGAGAGAGATGTCTGACTGCCGGTTTAGGCCTGATCCCTGGGATAGGGCCTAAACCAGCAGTGGGACATCCCCCGAGGAGTCCCAGATTGGAGAGGGTGCAGGCTAGGCTGAGGACCCCCCCCCCCTCCCATGCACAAATTTCATGCACTGGGCCTCTAGTAAATTATAATAATGCTGCATATTTATGGAGCCTCCTTCAATGAAGGGAGCTCTTAGTTCTTCACGGACATTAACCTGCCTTTCTCACGAGAGGAAAGGTAATGGTGTCAATCAATGTTTGTTTGGCCTTTTCTTTCTTGTGCTGGGAGAGGAGACCCGCTCTCAGGGGTGGTATTAATTTGGAGGCAATACATTTTCCTTTTATTTTTTTCCCCACTGGATATCTTTTCTTCGTGGATACCACATAAGAAATTAAAAATGAACAGTGACGCCTGAACTGCCTGTGTGTGCATTTACGTCTCTGTGGGTGAGGCATCTAGATAAATATTTAATTTTTATGGCCAAAGTCTCCTCCCGTGGTTTTCACGGGCTAGAATTTATTAGCTACCAAACAATGGGCCCGTTATTATTTGCTTTTGCACCTAAATGATTTAAAAGTCAATTATGAGTCGGCTAAGGGATTGGAGAGCTGTGGCATGTAATATGGCCCCAGAGATTTCTGTCTGTTACCAGATGTCTGGAATGAGGAAGTGCACTGCTGGGAAACAGCCTGCAGGCCGACCTTGCAGATACTACCCCGGCCAGACAGAGGCCCTGGCCCTGCCGAGTTTGCCCCGGGTGGGCTGGGAGTGGGCAGGGGTGGGCCAGCAGACACACGCCTCTGAGAATAGAGCAGGCCCCAGACCCTCACTGAACACCACACAGGGCCCCAAAGAGGCTGTCAGGCACTTGTCCTGCTCTGTACCCGACAATCATTAGAGCGAGCTCAGCCGCCCCAGGTCCCCGAGGGGGTGCAAACAGCGACCGCCCGTCCCATTTCCCTGGCTTCTGAATGGCCCAGGCAGAGGGGCAGGCTGGTGATGGTAATAACCCAATGTTACAGGGTATTTGTCGAACCTAAATTCCCCGACTGAACACCTGTCCCCTGGCTGTTCCAACAGGAGAAGGGAGTGTTCAGGTGGTGCAGGCAGGTGGGGACGGCAAGGACAGCCCAGGTGGCCTCCACTGAGCACCAGGAATGTGTTTCACGCACGTGAAGTCAGATCAGGCCCAGCCAGGAGCCAGGGGCGAGGCTTCGTTACCAAGCTGGGCACCCACAGTGAGTGTTGAGGTGGCCACGGGGAGCACCCACAGTGAGTGTGCAGGTGGCCACGGGGAGCACCCACAGTGAGTATGCAGGTGGCTATGGGGAGCACCCACAGAGAGTGTGCAGGTGGCTATGGGGAGCACCCACAGAGAGTGTGCAGGTGGCTATGGGGAGCACCCACAGAGAGTGTGCAGGTGGCCATGGGGAGCACCCACAGAGAGTGTGCAGGTGGCTATGGGGAGCACCCACAGAGAGTGTGCAGGTGGCCACGGGGAGCACCCACAGTGAGTATGCAGGTGGCTATGGGGAGCACCCACAGAGAGTGTGCAGGTGGCTATGGGGAGCACCCACAGTGAGTGTGCAGGTGGCTATGGGGAGCACCCACAGAGAGTGTGCAGGTGGCTATGGGGAGCACCCACATTGAGTGTGCAGGTGGCCACAGGGAGCACCCACAGTGAGTGTGCAGGTGGCCACGGGAGCACCCACAGTGAGTGTGCAGGTGGCCACGGGGAGCACCCACAGTGAGTGTGCAGGTGGCCATGGGGAGCACCCACAGAGAGTGTGCAGGTGGCCACAGGGAGCACCCACAGCGAGTGTGCAGGTGGCCATGGGGAGCACCAACAGTGAGTGTGCAGGTGGCCATGGGGAGCACCCACAGAGAGTGTGCAGGTGGCCACAGGGAGCACCCACAGTGAGTGTGCAGGTGGCCACAGGGAGCACCCACAGTGAGTGTGCAGGTGGCTATGGGAGCACCCACAGAGAGTGTGCAGGTGGCCATGGGGAGCACCCACAGAGAGTGTGCAATTGCTCTGGGTCTGGCCAGGAAGCTGAAAAGGACAGGGCGCCTCCGGAACAAGAGCCGGGCTGGTGTCTGTGCCCCTTAACTAGCTGATCCAGGTGCCCCCGCTGAGCCCGGCCGCCTGGTTAGTTCTTACTCAACTTGGTCCCACCCTTGAAAATGGGTACATGTGTGTATATGTATGTGTATACATATCCACATGTAGCTATGTGCATGTACATATCCATACACACATTTTCTCTCATAAATAAACTAAATTAAACTTAATTTTCAGTAGTTGGGTGATTCTGAGGGGGAAGTTGAGTTTAAAAGGCAAGAAAGGGCCATGGCTGGGTGGCTCAGTTGGTTGGGGCATCATCCCATGCACCGAAGGGTTGTGGGTTCGATTCCTGGTCAGGGCATATACCTACTAGCTGGTGGATTCGATCCCCAGTCCGGGCATGTACGGGAGGCAGCCTATTGATGTTTCTCTCTCACATCAATGTTTTTCTCTCTCTCTTTCTCCCTTCCTCTCTCTAAAAAAATCAACACATCCTCAGGTGAGGATTAATTAAAAAAAAAAAGCCAGGGAGGGAATAATGATCCTATAGGTTATCTCTACATGAAAATGTTCCCAAAGTCATTAGTTCCAAATTCTAACATTTAAAGAAAAATCTAAAGTATCCAAACGTACACACGGACTGCGCTGTACACAACACTGCCTAGCACCTCGGTCAGTCCACCGACAAACGCCTTTTCCCTAAAGGGGGTCAGCGTTAACCTGGCACGTGGTCGGAAAAGCGTGAGTGGCAGAGGGCTGTCTGCGTGTGGAGCCCTGAGCTGGGGGACTCCTGAGCCCCGTGGTTGGGACGGTCCGGGGTCACGGGTTGGGGCCTGTGCTGCGCCTCAGACCCCGAGCTGCTCCCCAGGCTCCGCGGAGGGTCACTGAGCTGCAGCCGCGGGCCCCTGAGCCGAATGAATCTCACGTGTGGGCAGCTCGCTGGGCCGGCGCCGAGCTCCAGCGAGGAATCCCAGGCAGCAAACATCACTGAGTTCTCTCCCAGCTGCAGCTGGCGTCCACAGACAGCGATGTTCCCCGCAGCGCTGTGAGGGCAGAGAATAGAGTTACTGTCGCCCTCCTCCCCCCACTGCTCCATCATCAATGCCCCCCCCCCCGCCCCCCCCCACACACACACTCATGGGCGGCCTGGGCCCGAGAACGAATTCCTGCTGTGAGAGAAAGAAACCACAAAGCTCTCCGGGAAACCGGCCTTACAGCGGCAGGAGGGGACAGCCAGGCCAGGTCCCCGAGGGGCTCCCCACCTACGGCACCGCCCGCGGTGAGGGGCGGCCACCCCAGCGAGGGTGGGCGTGGGGGTTCTCCCAGGAACTCTGATGAGGCTAATGAACGCCCGGTTCTCCGTGTGCGGTGGACAGGCCTTTGGAGGGACGGAGGGAGGAGACACTTGGAGAGGGAAATTGAAGATGGAGACAAGATAAAGGCAAGAGACAGCGAAATCCATAAAGCAGGGGTCCTCAAACTTTTTAAACAGGGGGCCAGTTCACTGTCCCTCAGACCGTTGGAGGGCCGGACTACAGTTTAAAAAAAACTATGAACAAATTCCTATGCACACTGCACATATCTTATTTTGAAGTAAAAAAACAAAACGGGAACAAATACAATATTTGTATTTGCATGTGGCCCGCGGCCGTAGTTTGAGGACCCCTGCACTAAAGGGATGTGGAAGGAAGAGGAGGGAGAGCGGGGCCTGGAGAGGACTCCACCGTTTCCCAGGGCACGAGCTGAAGATGAATATTACAATCGTGGAGCCTTTCAAGGCTTTTGAAACAGCTCTTCCATTATTCTTCCCTTTGCTTTTTTAAACTTTAAATGCTTTGCCTTTAAAACAGAGACTATGATGTTTCCAGTTAGCGGGGTCAGCCTTTGCCTCCAGGGAGCTCAGGGCTAGGACAACTACCAGGCGGAATTGTTCCCTTTGTCCCTGTCCCCCTTCCCTGTCCGGTCCCCGCTCCCCAGCCCCTGCATCCAGGGGGGACGCTGAGGCACAGAGCAAGGGCTTTCTTTTAGGGGGTCCCAGGGGCTGGACCCCTAGGTGCCCAGGAGCAGCGCCCAGCCCCAGGCCAGAGGCCGCCAGCCCTGAGCTCGAGAGGAGCTGCTCCCGGCGGGCCAAGGGGACTCGGCCAGCTCTGCAGGAAGCCACCCGGGAGGGGCCAGGGCAGAACCGAATTCCTCTGGCCCTGGAGAGAGCCCGGTGAGCAAGCACGGGCCTCACAGCCAGCCAGAGGCAGCTGAGTGGCTGTAAACAGCCAGGCTGGGGGCAGAGAAGAGCTGCCTGGTGGGAAGTTAGAAGCCTGTTACTTCCGTTTATGAATGAAGCTTCTCTGAGGAAGGGAACTTAAAAACGGTTTTTATTGCCCAATGAACAGATGCTTGCTACCGGCCACAGTTGCACATTCTGGAGAGAAAACAACATACAACCACACGCACACACACACACACACACACACACGCACACGCACACGCACATGCGCGCACACACACACACGCCCACACGGCACAGGCAGCCGCAGGGGCTTCTTTCTGAGGCCCTAAGTCAGTGGTTCTCAACCTTCCTAATGCTGCGACCCTTTAATACAGTTCCTCATGTTGTGGTGACCCCCAACCATAACATTATTTTCGTTGCTACTTCATAACTGTAATTTTGCTACTGTTATGAATCGTAATGTAAATATCTGATATGCAGGATGTATTTTCATTGTTACAAATTGAACATAATTAAAGCATAGTGATTAATCACAAAAGCAATATGTAATTATATATGTGTTTTCTGATGGTCTTAGGTGACCCCTATGAAAGGGTCGTTCGACCCCCAAAGGGGTCTCGACCCACAGGTTGAGAACCGCTGCCCTAAGTAAAGGCGTGCGTCTCTTTGGCCAGTGCCAGGGTTTCTGGGGTGTCGTTGGCCAGTGCCAGGGTTTCTGGGGTGTCGTTGGCCAGTGCCAGGGTTTCGGGGTGTCGTTGGCCAGTGCCAGGGTTTCGGGGTGTCGGTTGTCTCATAGGATAAGGAGGCGCCTCCAGCCCCCTGGCTGCTCAGGGCTTGTTTTGGAAACAGACCAGCTTCCCCCTTCACCATTGCCCCCCCCGACCCCCTTAAGTTTGTAGGACGTCGCGCTCTCAGAAAAAGAAACTTCTTTAGCGAAAAGGAACCACTGGTTTTAAGTCATAACAGAGGTTGACATGCTCCTTAGTTTAATAATTTTAGGAGATAAATGTATGCAGATTCAGAACAAATTCCAGCCATTCATTTCAATGGGGTCTATTTCTTTTTTTAAGTTTAAAAGTTTGATTTTGTTTCAAAAAATGACTCTTTGGATGTGACATTCAACTAATAAATAAGCACAATTTAGTTGAAATTCCCCCTAAATTGGAGACTGACATGCAGGATCGAGAGAAAAGAGGGGAGAGTTACAAACCTAGATTCTAAACATCCCATGACCAACGCCATGAAGCGGCTTTTATTTTTGTGAATAAGTGCGTGTGCTACCCTGCCTCTCCCCTTCTCCTTTCAAAACAGCGACGGTGACGTTGGGGTCTCGGCGTGCCCAGGCGCAGGCTCCGGTGTTTGGAGTCAGGAGGGAGGCAGGAGGGGCCTGCTGACTGGTGTGTGAACATAACGAGAGCCAATGGGGCGCAGCTTGGAGCCTGCCCCCTGCACCTGGCCGCAGAGCGAGAGGCCCCTGGCCCGGGTCACGGGTCACAGGTCAGAGGTCACGCTGCAATTCCCTGAGTGACTCCTGTGCCTGAGTGGACAGTGTGACCCCGTGCTAGGCCGCCCAGAGCAGCTCACACATGGGGGTCACTCAGAGAAGCCCCCGCAGACGTGGGGAAGGATGGCAGATGCTGGTGTCGGCCCAGCCCCCAGAGAGCTGCTCAGAGCAGAGCCGTGTCCTGAGGGTCAGGCCCCGGCGACATGTCACCCAGGACCCCTGAGGAGACAGGCAGTGCTGTGTGGGGGAGGGACGGGCAGTGCTGTGTGGGGAGGGACGGGCAGTGCTGTGTGGGGAGGGACCGTTTCAGACAAGGTGACGCTCCCATCTGTCTCCTGGGCGGGAAGCACCGGCCGGAGAGAGGCCTGGCTCCATGCGACTCGGCGATGACTGGCCTCACGGTGGCCGCCCTGCTTGGGTTCTGCCAGGCGGCGACTGGGCAGAAGCCGCCTGGACCCCGCACCCTGCCCGCCGCCTCCTCCTGCGGCCTCGTGGGGAAGAATGCACTCGGCTTAGAGTCAGCCGGGGGCGGTGGGGGCCAAAACGGCCTTTTACTAATTTCTCTTAAATCAAAATGCTGTTTTCATGCAATAATCGCAGAACCTGGGAACTAGGGAGGGCGAAAGGACTGACATAGCCCATATTTCACGCAGCAGAGGTGAAAGGGCTGCAAACACTTTGTGGGTGTCCTATGGCACCTTCTCTGAGCAGCACGGTGTCTGCTGTCTCCGCGGAGGCTGGGCGGGGAGCGACAGGAAGGCTGTGAGGCTGGCAGGCCTCCCGGGTCCCTGGCGCGTGCCCTGAGGTCCCAAGTTATGGGGTAACTGAGAGGGGCGGGGACCCCCCAGGCTCTCCCGGGCCCTCCCGGCAGGGGCCAGGCTGCCTTTGGAAGCAGCAGGGCGACCTCCTTTCCCGGGAGCCAGCGTGATGGGAGGTGGCAGCCCTGCGGCTGCTCTCAGCCACCAGCGCCCACGCCCCCGCGCGTCCCAGCACGTCCCCAGCGCCACAGCTGCAGGGGTGGCGGGCTGTGGGGTCTTTGATCCAAGAGAAGCAAGTGCGTCACAGGCGAGTGCTCTCGGGCGTGGGCTGGGCACGCGGAGGGTTGCCAAACTGACAAACACGTCTCCAGGGAAGCCGTGAGCCCCGGCCCCAGGCCTGCAGGGACCACGGGAGCCCACACCCTCCCAGGCAGGGCCGGAGGGGGCTGCTGGGGAGCTGGGCTTTCTCCGGAACCTTCCATGCTGTGGGCAGTTACTGCTGATGCTCACTTACGTTTCCTTGAGCGTCTGAGACGTACAGCTCTGGTTGTCATATTATTTCTTCTGTCAAACGTTCGGGGGGATTAGGGAGAGAGTGGAGAACACGGGGTGAGGGAGCAGCCCAGGCCAGGCCGCACCCCCGCAGGGCCGGTGAAGCCACCGGATGCCGTTCACGCGCTCACCCCACCTGTGTCCGCGCTGGCTCGGGGCTGCAGAGCCAGGAATAAGCTGTGTCCCAGGCCTCGCCGGGCTTACATTATAACAGGCACAGACCTGTCATCAAATAGTGAGAAATGCATCAAGAATGATAGTGTCGGTAAAGTCTGAAATATTGCTGTAAACTTATTTTTAAACAGAATGTTAGCTACATTTTCAAACAATATGCTCACTAGGGCTTTCTCCAACCTCAGACACCTTATCAGAAAGTCCTTCTAAAGTTAAAGCAATGAGTCCGGTTGTTTAAATGTGAAGAAGGTACAAGAAGTGCACTGCAGTGTCCCACGGCCTGGAAACAGAGAAAGTGCTGTATTGCCCGGACCTTTGTTTACAAGGTTAACAACTGAACCCATTTCTCGGATCGAGAGGACCCGCCCCCAACAGGCGTCTGCAGGTTGAAGGGACCACATGGAACGTGTCACTTGACAATGGGTCCTGCATTCATGGGATAATTTCCCGAGTGGGTCTGACAGTCGGGGCCCTGCAGGTAGACGTGCCCCGGGCAGGGAGGCGAGCTGGCCCAGGCACTCAGACGCTGGCAGAGGAGGTGGCATTGTGCTGAGCCATGAAGAGAATGTGTCTCACTGGAGCGGTGGGTGGGCCTCCGGGAGGCGGCAGCCTGGGGCCGCACGAGGCTGCGAGCTGGGTGGCCGCCATGCTACCTGGCCCGGGCCCGAGTCAAACACAGGACGGGGCCTGCTTAGAGCCTGGGCCCCACCGTGTGGGGAAAGGCCCCCCGCCTCCCGCACAGCCTCAGGGTGGCAACGTCCCCCCAGCCCTCACTCGTGCCCGCGCCAGGGCCATGCACGTGGGACAGCAGGGAAGGCAGAGGGCACACTTTGGAGCCCTGTGCGTGGTGACCGTGCCCACTACGCATGGTGACCGTGCCCACTACGAAATCTCAGCCATTCCTTCCTGAGGACGAGCTTGAACTCACATCACAGACGGCACCACTGGCCGTGGTTGCCTTATTGTCGCCGAATTAGGGCGGCGAAGAAGCCAGGGTGAAGTCACGCCCCTGTGCAGAGGGCAGGGGTAGGTTGGCGAACGCTCCCTAAACCGGGGCCTCTGTGGCTCTCTGATACGAAAGGGGCCCATCGGTCCATGCACATCGGCATTAACGCGCGAGGAACAGTCACCGTCAGCCTGTCACCATCCCAGCGATTCCGTGGTTAGAGCCCCTGGGCCACCCTGGGCGGCGACGGTGGTAGCGAGAGGGACCGGCAGCCGGGTCTTGCCCTGACACCGGCAGCCGGGCGGGCAGGAGGGAGCCGCTCTGAGGACCAGGGCTCTGCACTGAGAAGGACTAAGTCAGTGGCAGCTGGAGCGCTGGGGCCTGGGCAGGAGGCTTAGGGAGTGAGAGCGAGGGCCTTGGAGAGGGTCGGGGAGAGGCAGGGCGTGGGGAGCGGGTGGGCGCACCGGGAAAACCCGAGGGCGCCATGTACAACGAGCGCGCGCCGCTCCCACGCCCAGGTCACTGCGGCGGCGCTCGGGCCCTCACGTCGGCTGGGCAGGTGCTCTGCTCCTGCTCAGCCAGGACACCCGGGGCGCCCTCGGGGCAGGTGCCGCTTCACCGGGGCAGGTGCCGCTTCACCGGGGCGGCCGCGCATCTGCTCTCTGGCACTGCCATGCAGGCTGTTTGGAAACTGGGCTTGATCTCTTCTGAGGCCCGGGCCCCTGCACCTGCTCGGCCCTGAACACGCCCCGTGTCCCTGCGCTGCCCGGAGCAGCCATGACGGCGTGCCAGGCGCCGAGGGCCCAGCACCCACCCAGCTCCGACCTCCCCGCTGGCACCTCACACCCGCTGTTCAGAATCCCCCGACACAGGCCGGTGCGGTCCCGTGCGGTCCGTGCCCCAGCCTGCGGTCCCAGCCGGGGCGGGATGGGAAGAGGGTGAGGCGAGAGGAGGGAAGAAGCTCCAGACCGTGCTCGTTCACGTGTTTTACACAGAGCCGTCCGTCGTTAGGCATAGCGCGGTGTCCACGTGAGATGACAGGCCAGGCCGACACGAGGCCATGAGCGCGGGGTGGGCTCCCACAGGGTTTCTGTGACGGGGGGAGCGTGGGTGGTGGCGTGTGAAGCAGCTGTGGGGCTGCCCTCCGCCCAGGACCCAGCCGGCCGGAGGGAGTGTCCCTGAAGCCAGCGTCGGGCACAGGGCTGGGGGGCGGCAGCGCCTGGTCACTGCTCTGGTGATGACACACGGCCCGGGCCAAACCAGGGGCCCTGCCAAGGATGTGGCCCTGCAGGCGGCCAGGAGCTGCCCAGGAACCCCTCCACCAGGAACGGCTCCCGGCCTTTGCTTCCATGTTTGCCCGTGTTTGCATAGGTGCCCAGTCCTGGGCGGGGCGGTCAGAGCACCAGGGAAAGCCGAGGGCCCTGCTCCCAGCACTGCGGCCCTGGTGCCCTGGCTCCTGGGCTGGCGGGAGGCCCCGCCTGGACCCGGCCGTCCCTGGGGCCTGGACCCACACAGATGCGCCATCAGAGGGGCCCGGGCCTGTGCGCCTGGAGAGCCTGAGCCGTGCTCCCGGCTCCCCCCTCCCCCGGGGCTTGAAGTGAAAGCCGCAGCCTTGACGACACGTGGGGTCCCCCCTGTGAGAGCAGAGGCCACCGTGCTCCCTCCCCGTGCTCTGCGGGAGGAGGGCGGAGGTGGTGACCTCGCCATCAGCTTCCTGTTTCCTGGGCCTTCCGACGGAGGCAGAGCCCCGGCTGTCCAGCTGCGGCCACTTGCACGTGTGCCCCGCGGCCCAAGCCACGGTCTCCTGGCACTGCCCCTCCCTAGGCGGCCCCCGCTCTCAGGGGGGCCCTTGGGGAAAAGCCCCTTTGACCCCAGTCCCCACCCGGGCCGAGGATCCATGCCGCCCCTGAGCGCAGGGCCGGGAGTGGGGTTCGGGGAAGGGACCGCAAGTGGGGGCGGATGCCTGTGTGTGTGTGAGCCGTGCAGATGGGAGATCTCGGGGGACAGATAACCCAGCCTGGATGGCAGCGTGACAGGAAACCTCGGGCGAGGAGACAGCTGTGGGCCAGAGGGAGGGGCTGTGCTCCCTGTAACCGCAGGGGGGGGGGGGGCAGTGAGAGCCTGGGGCCACCCTGGCTGCATGGGAGGAAGGCCTCGAAGTCCCTTCCTGGACCCACCCGCTCCCTCCTGGGGGGCTGTCCTTTCCGAATCTGCTCGGTGACCTGGGAGCCCTGGGTGGGGCTGGAGAGCAGTGGGCAGCCCGGAGTGCACTTGGGGGGCTGTGGCAGGTGGGGGGTCCAGGTGGGGGCCCAGGCGGCCGGCCGAGGCAGTGGGGGCCGGAGCCCGGGGCTGACGTGAGCCCTGCTCCCTCTGGAGAAGCGGAGCCTCCCTCTCCTTCTCCCTTTTCCACTGGGGGAGCCGGGGGCCCCTTTAAACTCGGTGAGGTATCTGTGTGATTTAACACCCAATGGCACTTCCTCCCCCCAACCTTCGGGAAGCTGGTGCCCTGGGAAGGCCTCAGCCTGCCTTGTCCCGTGTCCGGGTGTCTGCGGGGTGACAGGCCCTGCACGGGCCCACAGGGGTGGGAGTCATGGTCCCGGCTCGGGAGTCTCACCAGAGGGCGTCAGGCCAGCAGACAGACAGGCAGGTTTGTGCCAGGAGGGGCCCTCAATAGCCCGGGCGGCAGAGGTTCCCCGAGGGCGGGTGAGGGCTCCGGGGACAGGAGTGGGGACGGGACTGACGGCAGGAGGAGGGGCTTGCCGAGAAGGCATCATTCCTGATGGACCAGCCGCTCCCCAGAGCCATGGTTCTGGGTCCATTCGAGCGAGATGTTCTGCACATTCGAGAGCCTCCCAAACCCCCGCCGGTCGTCTCAGAAACGCGCTGGGCACAGCCAGTTAGGGGTGCGCGGCTGGACGGCCGGGTCCGCCCTCCACTGTCTGCCACGCCTGGAACTGTCTCACACCTGTTTGATGGAAGGATTCACGCCTTCGTTTCAGCTTGGCTTGTTCAGGATCATAGAGCCATGTCCTGCCTGGCGTTTCAGAGGCACAAGAAGGTGCCAGTGGGAAGTGAGTGAAATTCCCAGCCTCCCTCCCGGCTCCTCCCCAGAGTGGGTGAGTCTGTGTCTGCAGCCATCAGGTGCGGATACACACATATATGCGTTTTGGTGATAAAAACATACATATTAAAGAATTTGCCATTTTCACCATTTTTAGCGTGCAATTCAGAAGTACATTCACGATGTTGTGCAACCATCACCTCCATCCGTTTCCAGAACTTTCTCATCATCCCGAACAGAAGCTCCACCCAGACACGTTTCTCTGCATGTGTGACACACACACAGCACCCAGGCGCCTTACACGCAGCACCCAGACGCCTTTCTCTGCATGTGTCACACACACACACACACACACACACAGCACCCAGACACGTTTCTCTGCATGTATCACACACACACACACACACAGAGCACCCAGGTGCCTTACACGCAGCACTCAGACACCTTTCTCTGCATGTGTGACACACACACACACAAACACACACAGCACCCAGACGCCTTTCTCTGCATGTATCACACACACACACACACACACACACACAGCACCCAGGCGCCTTACACGCAGCACTCAGACACCTTTCTCTGCATGTGTGACACACACACACACAAACACACACAGCACCCAGACGCCTTTCTCTGCATGTGTCACACACACACACACACACACACACACACAGCACCCAGACGCCTTACACACAGCACTCAGACGCCTTTCTCTGCATGTGTCTCACACACACACACACACACACAGCATCCACATGCCTTTCTCTCCATGTGTAACACACACACATGCAGCACCCAGACGCCTTTCTCTCCATGTGTAACACACACACACAGCACCCAGACGCCTTTCTCTCCATGTGTAACACACACACACAGCACCCAGACGCCTTTCTCTCCATGTGTAACACACACACATGCAGCACCCAGACGCCTTTCTCTCCATGTGTAACACACACACATGCAGCACCCAGACGCCTTTCTCTCCATGTGTAACACACACACACAGCACCCAGACGCCTTTCTCTCCATGTGTAACACACACACATGCAGCACCCAGACACCTTTCTCTCCATGTGCCACACACATGCAGCACGCAGTGGACGTGATGTGCCCAGGTCCCGCGCTCCCTGGTGCGGGGATCCAGTGGCATCAGGAAGAGAGAGGGGCTCTGTAAACTGAGAGTGTGGAGCCAGGTTTGGAATGAGCAGGATTTTCATAGTCAAACTCGGGGTCAACCTCGAAAGCCACGTGTCTGAGCTGTCGCCAATATGAGGGACTGGTCCCTGGCCTCAAGGGGCTGCGGGAGGTGGATGAGGGCAAGGGACTCAGACAGGAGCTCTGCCCCCAAAGGAGGCCCTCCCTGTCGTGTTTCACTCCCAACCGTGGCCTCAGGCGGTGTCTTCCTCCTGCTCTCTCGCCGGGTGGGTGACTGTTGACATGCCCCCTCCCACCCACCCTGCTCAACCAGGAGGCCCGAGCTGTGTCTTTCCCTTGCTCCTCCCTGCCCAGCACAGTGCCTGGCACCTCCGGCGGGTAAGATGGGACACGTGCTTTAGGCACGTGCTGTGCGCCAGGCCCTGTGCCAGGCCTCTGCTCAGGTGGACCACGCCGCTCCCTCACAAGCCCCAGGGTCAGGGACGGTGGTGGCTGCCTCAGGAGAAGGAGACTACGCCAGGTGCTAGGCTGCCATGACAAGGGCCACAGACAGCGGCGTAAACAATGCGTTTGTTTCTCAGTCTGAGGCTGGAAGCCTGAGAGCCAGGTGTCGGCAGGGAGGTTCCTCCTGAGGCTTGTAGACCCATCTCCTCCCGTCCTCACAAGGCTGTCACTGTGTGTCTCCGATTCCCTCTTCTTGTGGGACAGCGATCACCTGGGGTCAGCGCCACCCTCACAACCGCATTTCAGCTGAATCACCTCTCTAAGACCCACCTCCAAAGGCAGTCACAGTTTGAGGTCCTGGGGGTTAAAATTACAACCTAGGAATGTGGAGGGAGACACAATTCAGAAGCAAAGGCTCGGTGAGCAATATGCTAATGAAAGCGCCAAAGAATGAATGGGGCCCAGCCTGCGTGGCTCACCTATGCACCAGGAGGTCACGGTTCGATTCCTGGTCAGGGGCACATGCCCGGGTTGCGGGCTCGATCCCCAGTGTGGGACGTGCAGGAGGCGGCCAATCAATGATTCTCTCTCATCATTGTTTCTGTCTCTCTCCCTCTTTCTTCCTCTCTGAATGAAATCAATAAAATATATGAAAAAAGAAAAAGAATGAATGAGTTTGCGTCCCTTCGGTAGAAGTAAAACCACTTTCTGTGTGGAAACCAAGCTTGGTTTAGGGGCGAGGCAGGAAGGGATAAAGGCTGCTACCGCGTGAATGCAGACACCTCGTGGGGGCCTCTGGTTGCCGCCTGGCGCCGGCAGCGTGGCTGGCTGCAGGCCTGTCCGGCAGCTCCCTGGGCATCTCCAGCCAACCCAGGGGCCCAAGGCAACCACGAACCAAATGTGCTCCCGCTGGCTTCAGTGTTTGCTTTTAAATTGTATGCATAGTTTTAAAATGACAAAAGTCATGTGTATTTGTTGTAAAAAGAGAAATCCTTGCAACTGCTTCCCGTCCGGTTCAGAGGATCTAACGAACGCCCACCTCCTGGTCACCCTCTCCCAGCGAGTTCTAGCACCACCCTCACTCTGCAGCCTGGCCACGCCCCCCTCGTGTGCAGACACCAGGCCTGCTCCACCACAGGCCCTTTGCACCTGCTGGCCCTCTGCCCTGCCCCACTCATCCTCTCAGTGGAGGCCTCTGACTCCCTCTGGAGAGTGCGCCCACCTCCTTGTCATTTTGTGCTTCGCTTCCCTGACCGCCAGGGACACTGTCTTTACATGTTTGTAAGCAGTGTATTCGCCCTCCTCAGAGAATGGCCTGTGTATGTCTTTTGCTGTTTTTTCTTTTGGGCTAGTTGTCTCAGCTTTCATTTTTCACAGTATTACTGACGGACTCTTAACCTGTAAAAAGCTTTAAGAGTGAAGCTTTTCGCCCTCGCTGGTTTGGCTCAGTGCATATAGTGTCAGCCCTCGGACTGAAGGGTCCCGGGTTCAATTCCAGTCAAGGGCACACAACTTGGTTGCAGGCTTAGGGTCAAGTTGCATGGGGGAAGCAACCAATCGATATATCTCTCTCACATTGATGTTTCTCTCTCTGTTTCTTCCCTTCCCTTCCACTGTCTCTCTAAAAAAACAAAAACAACAATGGAAAAATATCCTCAGGTGAGGATTAACAGTAAAAAAAAGAATGAAGTTTTTCATCACAAAATTAATTACAACAGTGAAAAGTTGGAAACAAATGATCATCGATGGTTAAATAGTGGAAAGATTATTACACAAGCATTAAGAGGGATTGTCAGTTAAACTATGAAAATAGATTATCAAATTATAATATATTAAGTAAAATTTGATTTTTTTAGGAGAAATTTGGATGTAGCATGATTACAATTTGCAAATCAACACCTTGCAAGGAACCCGCCATCTTGGTGACAGTGACTGCGGCTGATGCGTGGTTTTGATTTTTTTCTACTTTCCTGCACTTTTATAATGAGTTGATTTACTTGAAAATAAAAGGTGACCAGAGAAAAGTTTTAAAAATGACTGAACGAACCATACAAGTTTAACGGAAATAAAAATACAAGAAGGGAAATGTTTGCCCATAATTCTGTTCCCCTAAGACCGTGGTCAGCAAACTGTGGCTCATGAGCCACATGCGGCTCTTTGGCCCCTTGAGTGTGGCTCTTCCTAAGCCTTAGGAGTACACTAATTAAGTTAATAACAATGTACCTACCTATATAGTTTAAGTTTAAAACATTTGGCCCTCAAAAGAAATTTCAGTCGTCGTACTGTTGATATTTGGCTCTGTTGACTGAGTTTGCCGACCACTGCCTAAGAAATCAGACCATGCGCCTTCATGCCAGGATCCCTGTCTGCGGGAATGTGTAGGTGGAGGTGACTGACGAGCAGCCCTGAATGAAGCCTGAGTATTTGAAATCCACCACCGAGGAGTGCGAGTGTGGGCCGTGCTCTGTGGATGTGCGGGCTCGGGTGGGCCGCTCTCGGGCCCTGGCCTCGCCTGGGCAGCCGCGGTCACACAGCCCAGCCCCGAGAGAGGAGGCCCAGTGCGGTCAGGACACCACTGTCCGCGGTGGCTCGCTCCCTGCAGAAGGAAGGACTCCTGGGGCTGGTGAGGAACCCCCTGCCCTGCCCCCCACAGCCCTGCAGAACCAGACAGGCCTGGGCTCAGGCTCTGGACCTCGGCCTGTTATTGTCCCTGAGACTCAGTTTCCCCGGCGTGAGGTCGCAGGTGCTGGAAGGACTAATGGAGAGACTCCGCATGCTTCCTGGTGAGGGGATGTCCAGCGAGGGCCAGCGTCACTGTCCCGGGCCTCGCCTCTGCCTTTCCCGCTGCAGACGGACGGGGCTGCTCAGGGGAAGGAAGGATCGCACCCCGAGGGGGGCCCGGGCCTCTGCCGCGTGGTCAGCGGCGGCATCTCACCGCACAGGCCCCGCTGCCTCGTGGGAACACGTGACTTCCTGTTTTCTCTCCTGGCGGCAGGTCCTCGCTGTGGTGTCTGAGCCCGAGGGTGGGGCTGGGCAGAGCGGGACCCTACCTCACGGTCGAGGGCACAGAGCTGGTCGGGGCCTGGACTCTGGCGTCCTACCTCAACTGTGGGCTTCAGGACCCAGATTGGTGCCAGGAGGCCTGCGGGCTGAGAGCGGACCAGGCAGCAAGCCCACCCCGTGCCAGTGTCCCGCCCGGAGGAGACTGTCCCACGGTCACACGCTCGTTAAGTAGCAGGGCCAGGACGGGACTCGACCGCTCTCCCTCAAAGGATTTGTTCTTGCTTTGATCCTAAAGTGCTTCCTGGCAAGGGGGCGGGAGAGGTGGAAGGCTGCCCACAGAAATGGAGGAATTGTGCTCTTTGTGCTTCTGGAGGCAGAATTACAACCAACGCTGTTTTTTACAAACTAAAAATGAGAGTTCTCTACCAGGGATTGATGGGTGGTGAGCTCCCCGTCACCGAAGGATTCAAGCAGAAGCTGGAGGTGCTAGAAAGAAAATTCTTACAAAAGGTGGGGCCAACCCCAAAGCACTGGATAAAGTGCAGAGATGGGCCCGGGACCCGCGCCCCCCCCCCCCCCCCCCCCCCGGCTGCTGGTACCCACAGAGCCCTCTGGTGGCAAAGAGGCTGAGACCTGGGGGCCCAGCAGGTGCCCTGGGCAGGTCACTTCCCCCAGCCCCCTCGTGTCGCTGTGAACACAGTCCTAGTGAACCCCTTTTGCAGGGGGAAGAGGCTCAGAGAGGTTAAGAAAGTTGTTCCAAGACACAAAGCCAGGAGGAGGCAGAGTCAGAATTTGAATCTCAGCCTTCCTGGCTCTCGGGCTCTCCTTCTTTCCTCTTCCCAGGGGGCCTGGGGAGGTGGCAGGTGAGGCGGGAAAGAAGCAAATGAAACCAAAACCCATCGACTATGCTTGGGAGGTTGTGGGGGAGGGGCTCGAGTGAAAACTTCTCAGGTGCTGTGACTAAGTGACCACAGCTGGCTGTGAACTTGGGAAACGGGGGAGCTCTGCGTCCTGTCCTTAAAGGTGAGGGCGCCTGAGGCACCGAGGGAAGGGACCCCGGAGTCAGGGGACCCTGTAGGTCCATCCAGCTCCATCACTCTCGGGCGGGTGGCCTAGGGGAGCACCATCACTCCGGCCTCCATTTATCCTCCAACAAAGAAACCCACAGCCCACTAGTCCCCGCCCACCTCCCGGGCGCATACAGGACGCAAACCCATCAGCACAGGGGGGCATTTTTAAATGAAGAAACTCTTACAAAAGGTGGGCCACTCTCTCGGTGAGAGCAACCCCAACGCACTGGGATAAAGTGCAAATTGGGGTTCAAATCAGAGGCACCCTTAGCAGATGGGTGTGAGGGAGTCCAGGCTGGCGGCGATGGGCACCCAGTTGTCTGCAGCTCCAGGCAATGGCAGCACCAGGCTGACCGAGACCCATTCTCCCTGTTCTGGAAGCTCCCAGTCTGGCTGGAGACAGACACACAACACAACTGACAGCACCTCCCGCGGGAGCCTGGCTCCGGGGGGCAGGCCTCTCCAGGCCGCCCGGGGCCCGGGGCTTGCGGGGCGCCAGGGCCGGAACCTCTGGGAGCTGATGGGCGGGTGTGGCACAGGCTCGGCTCTCTCTCTAACAAGACGCACATTGTAGATGCGATGAACCAGATGGAGAGACACTGGTCCTCTCTGCTCCCCGCGATCTCCTCCCGGCACCTCCCTGGTGCTGAGGACGAAAGTGAAAACCAGGGAGAAAGCGGGGACTTTGCCCCCGAAGGTTATGGCCTGGGCTCAAGGCGGGAGGCTGAGCTGGGCAGGAAGGGTGGGTCTGGGCCTGGCTCCCGGGCTGTGCCAGGCAGAACGAAGTTTCCACAGCGTGACGTGGGGACTCGGGAGAGCTGGGGAGGGGGACCCCGCAGACTACGCCGTGGCAGCGTCCCGCGTGCCGGCCCCACTGCGTGGCTGTCAGCTCAGGAGGCAAGCAGCCCCGTGCTGCGCCCCACGGGGAGGATTTCAAAGAGGGGTGCTGCTGGGTGTCTGTGGGCTCACTCCCTCACCTGGGAGACGGGGCTGTGGCCTGCGGGTCGTCACTGCTTACCTGCTGGGTGGCAGCGGGAGTGACACTCCGGGGGCTGGTAAACGACCAGAACCCAGGTTCCCAGTTCAGCCACGGCCATCGGAGCTCCCCCAGATTTGTGAGGGGCATCGCAGCCAACATACTGGCTGGTGGACTCATGGCTGTGAACCGCTGTGGGTGCAGGCGGGGCCCCTTCCTCCCAGGGTGCAAACCCCGCTCCACCGCGGGGGCGCGTGAGTGTGCAGACCCTGCTCCACTGTGAGGGGCCTGAGTGTGCAGACCCTGCTCCACTGTGAGAGGCCTGAGTGTGCAGACCCTGCTCCACTGTGAGGGGCCTGAGTGTGCAGACCCTGCTCCACTGTGAGGGGCCTGAGTGTGCAGACCCTGCTCCACTGTGAGGGGCCTGAGTGTGCAGACCCTGCTCCACTGTGAGGGGCCTGAGTGTGCAGACCCTGCTCCACTGTGAGGGGCCTGAGTGTGCAGATCCTGCTCCACCGCTGGGGGACCTGAGTGTGCAGACCCTGCTCCACTGTGAGGGGCCTGAGTGTGCAGACCCTGCTCCACTGTGAGGGGCCTGAGTGTGCAGACCCTGCTCCACTGTGAGGGGCCTGAGTGTGCAGACCCTGCTCCACTGTGAGGGGCCTGAGTGTGCAGACCCTGCTCCACTGTGAGGGGCCTGAGTGTGCAGACCCTGCTCCACTGTGAGGGGCCTGAGTGTGCAGACCCTGCTCCACTGTGAGGGGCCTGAGTGTGCAGACCCTGCTCCACCGCTGGGGGACCTGAGTGTGCAAACCCCACTCCACTGTGGGGCCTGAGTGTGCAGGTCCAGCTCCTTGGCGGCTGCAGCCTGCTTCGCGGTGGTGTCAGAGGGACGTGCTTTGCCCGGGACTAAGCTGAGTCACCTGCAGAGACACGCTGTGTCCGCCTGGTGTCCTCCCGGTGCCTGAGGCCTGGTCCTGGGCACCTGTGAGAAAACACCTGCCCAGCAACACTGAGACGCCGGGCAGGCTTCAGTGTCCACATCTGCCGGGTGTCTGTCCAGATGTGGGGGTTCCCTTGGGGGAGGGGCTGTGCCCAGGGGATGGGTCACCCATCACACCTGGGTAAGGCGGGTGGGGGGGGGGGGGCAGAAATCGGGCCAAATGCTCTCATTCCCTGGTTGGCTGAGTCTGCCTTGTGCAGGGGCCACAGACGGCGGTGGAGGCCCGGGGCCGATGGGAAAGGCTGCTGGGCTCAGGTCTCCTTCTGCAGCTCAGCTGGGAGCAGGGCTCTCCCACATAAAGCCTCATCTCATTGATGTTCCCACAACCTTAGGGTGATGGGATCACCCTCCATGTTACAGATGGAGAAACTGAGGCCCCGAGCTGTGAGGTGATTAGCCTGACCACACAGCTACTTAGTGGGCAGGGAAGGGAGAGGACCCACCTGGCACCCAATCCAGGCCCCTTTCTAATCCAGCACCCCCTCCCCCTGTCACCAAGCAGATGCTCAATAAATAGTCAATTAATTATATAATTGAACTTGGCCCTGGGCCCTTCGTGGAACTTTCTGGGCCACCCCTGCCTTCCTCAGCCCATTCCTCCCAGCACAGGCACAGCTGGCCCGGCAGAGGGAGCCCCCACTCCCCCCCGCTCCCCCCCCACCCCCCCGCCCCGGGCCAAACCACACACAGCACACTAGTCGTTGGTCATAAAATCAAGCTGCTCTTTGAAAAGAAAAAAGAAAAGCTGCCCGTACTACGTGTCTCTGCGGAGGCCCCAACTCCCCGTCCCCACTTGGCGGCTCTGCACAACACGAAGAAGCATTTCTTCTTATTGGCTCTAAATTTACCGTCCAGTAGGCTCTCTGTTCTCGTTTTATGTGACAGGCAACCAGTGATTGCCTCCCACCACCGCCATACATCACGGCTGACACCTCCCCTCCTGTCCTAAAGGAAAAACTTGCCCCAGCTTTGGTGTCCTTGGCGGCGGGGCGGGGGGGGGGGGGCATCTCCTCTCCTGCAGCCCTCAGACCCCCACCTTCGGCCAGTGAGGGGCTATAGGGCAGCCTGACCTTGGGCAGGGCGGGCTTCTCCCCTGAAAATGCCACCACACCCGGTGAAGGTTTGCGCGGTGCCCTGGCTCTGAGGTTGGGGTGAGGCAGGAGGTGCAGACGTTGGTCACAGCGCTTACAGCTGAGGGCGGGGACCTCCAACCCCACGCGTGATGTCTGTGGAGCACTTTGTGGGGCCGGGCCCTTGCACTGAATGTTCACGGGGTCAGGCAGATGCTGGGCGCCGGGTGGGCCGGCAGTGGCGGGTGGGGAGGAACGGACAGGTGTGTCCTGGAGGACGTGGTGTGTCCGTGGCGAGGATTCGGGGCTTGGCCCACGGCAATGGCCGCCAGGGTGTCCGAGCAGGGACGTGGGGAATTTTCAAGGCTGTCAGCTGCCTGGGCCCTGGAGAGGCCACCTTAGGGAGGAGTCAAAGGTTGGAGGCAGAGTGACTGGGGGGGGGGGGGCTCTAGGGGCCTGGAACCTCCTGCTCCCATGGCTCCTGGGAGAAGCCAGAGTGTCGCTCCTGCCAAGGGTGGGCAGGGCTGGGCCCCATGGCGGAGGGAGGGCGAGGGGGGTGCACTGCGGGGGCTCCTGGGCCGCGCCCCACTTGCTGTGAGCTCCGCTAGCCCTGAAGTTCTCTGTGCTCAGTGTCCAGGGGTGCTGTTGTGAGGAGCTGCGCAGCCACTACGTTACAGCAGCTCTGGCACAGAGAAAACACTGAAACATTACCTTTCCACCCTGTTTAACGAAAGAGGCAGCTGAGCCCTGGCCGGTGTGGCTCAGTGGATAGAGGGTTGGCCTGTGGACTGAAGGGTCCCAGGTCAGATTCCGGTCAAGAGCACATACCCAGGTTGTGGGCTCCATCCCCAGTGGGGAGCGTGCAGGAGGCAGCCGGTCAGTGATTCTCTCTCATCATTGGGGTTTCTATCTTTCCCTCTCCCGTCCTCTCTCTGAAATCAATAAAAATATATTTTAAAAAAAAGAAAATGAGGCAGCTGAACAAGGGTGAAAAACTTGCCTCAAGTCAGTCAATAGCGATAAGACACCGCTCAAGGCCACACTAGCCACTCCCTCGGTGGCCATCAGAGGGCGCCTTGGCCTTGGGAGCGACTGCCTGGAGGCATCTGGCACTTGGCCTCCTGAAAACCCCACAGGGTGGCATGAGACAGACAGACGCTGCGCCCCGTGGTGCGGGGTGAGTTGCCACACACATTCCTAGTAGGAAGGACAGTGTAGGCTACAGCCCTTGCCTCCTACTCACAGTTCAATGAGCTTTCAAATAAAACCCAACTTTTATTTAACCAGAATATTCACTGTATCTCTTTCCCCAGCCCCCAGGACTCCAGTGGCAGTGTCAACTAACTGTGCATCCTCCAGTCGCAAAGTTAGCGTGGGAGGGAGGCCCTGGTAACTTGTGGTGGGGGAGGCTTGAGCAGCGGGGCCTCTGACTGCCGTGTCGCTGCCTCTGATGGTCACAGATGGCGGCTGGGTTGCAGGGACAGGAAAAGAGAGAATGCATAGAGGGAACAGCATGTGCAAAGGCACAGAGGCAAACAGTGTGGGAGAGCAAGGTGTGCCCTGGGAATGGTACATGCGGGGGCGGGGCGGGGGGGAGGCAGGGGAGGTGGAGGGGGTGCAGGAGGAGGGGGGAGGGGCCTGAGGCCATGAACTAGGACTGTGAGCAGGAGGCTGCCCGGTTGGGGTGGGCAGGGGGATCACCAGCGGTTCCTGGGTCTGCTGCTCATGAGGCCCTCGGGCCCAGGGGAGGGAAGCCAGCACCGGACCCACTGTGTCGCAGTTCTAATTGAGTCAGAGGCTGAAATGCCCTCCTTCGACCATCTGTCCTGTTCTGTCCCTGTGGTGAGGCCTCAGGGAGCCACACTGGAATTCCAATGGTTCCATCCACCCAGACATGGGCATGTAGAGGCTTCCAGAGTGCGTGGCCCACACGGGGCATGCGCACAGCTGGGCCCCTGTGGCCCCAGGCCGCTGTCCTGAGCGCAGTGGACAGAGCTCTGCCGGCCCCATCTCTGCCTCCCTCCCGGCTGTACAGGCTTTGTGGCCCCACCAGGTGTCATGCCCACTACTGGGTTTCCCCAGGGGGTGGGAGGGAGGTTGGGGACAGATGGAGGATGGGGAGTAGATCCAGCCCCCCTTGTCATGATGTCCTTGTCCAGTCGTGGGGCCACCCGGGGGGTCGTGTCTGTCACCCAGGGCCTGGCTGACCATCCTCATCTCTTGGCACAGAGGCACAGAGCTTCGGCCTGCTGGACCCCAAGCTCTGCTACCTGCTGGATGGGATCCTGTTCATCTATGGCATCATCATCACCGCCCTGTTCCTGAGAGCGAAGGTGGGTAGCACCCCACTCAGTGGGTGTTCCGAGGGGCCTTGGTCTTGGAAAGTCTCGGGCATGTGTGGTACCTACAGCTTGGTGTCCATGGGCAAAGCAGGGACCAGCCCAGTGTGCACTTTGTGGGGGGGGCAGGTGGCGGGGGGCCGAGCCACAGAGTGGCCGGAGATCCTAGTGTGGAGCACCTGAGTCAGGAGCTCTGACCTGCGACACCAGGTGTGGGGTGGGGTCAGGTGCCGCTGCAGGAAGTGGCCTTATGCTTCAGGCAGTTGGGAGCGGGGAGGCGGGGACCTGAGGTCTCCCCAGATCGCTGTCCAGCTGCTGGTGCAGGTCCCGGCAGGAAGTGGGAGGGTGACCCAGAGCAGGGTTTCTGCTGGGGCCTCGCAGGGCCTGGCTTTCTTGGAGGGGAGCGGGGGCGGGGGTGGCCCTGGGGGTGAGAAGGAGGGGGAGGCTGCAGCCCTGTTCTCTGCAGCACCCCCTCCGGCTGTTTGGAGTCAGGGCTGCGGGGAACTCCACTTGAGCAGCAGTGCTGACTGCCTTCCAGTCTGAACAGCGCCGCGGGTCTCGGTGGTGCCAGTCTCTGACCCGAGGCCTGGTGGACCCTCTGGCTGAGGCGACAGAAAGTGGGCTGTGCGCCTGGCAGGGCCCCCAGACGCACCAGAGGGTGGGACCTTGTGCAGCCACCCACTGAGGGTTGTGCTCCGAGTCCTGGGGGAAGGGCCTGAGAATGTTCTCCTGGGCCCCGAGCTGGGGAGGCACTGCCCTGAGGTCACCTGGCCAGCATGGGCCGCCCGTGTCCCCACGGGAGGCAGGGAACCGTCCAGCTGACCGGGTGGCTCTGGGGCAGGGCGACTGCGGGCGGCGGTGGCCCGCTGGGCGCTCACTCTGCTCTTCCCTCCTCCAGTTCAGCGGGAGTGCAGACGCCCCGGAGCACCTGCAGGGCCCCAACCAGGTCTACAACGTGAGTCAGCCCTGTGCAGCCCCGGGGGGTCGGGACCGGCCAGGCCACCGGCTCAGGGTTCTACCCGGGGAAACACAGTCATTGTACCAGCCTCGTGGGGCGCTGGGAGCCCACAGGCTCTCAGGATTGGGTGCCTGGAAAGCGCCCACTTAGCGCACTGGCTGGTGCACAGATACTGGCTGGGGTGGGGGTGGGAGTGGGGGTGGGGGTGGGGGTGGAGGTGGGGGTAGGATGGGGGTGGGGGTGGAGGTGGGGGTGGGATGGGGGTGGGAATGGGAGGATCCTCACTGGGGTGGGACTCCCTGTGCATCGGGCTTCAGTCAGATTGATCACTGCCCCCCAGCCCGTGGTAACGCCCGGAGATGTGCTCTGAGGTGCTGGCACCAATGGGCCAGTTACCACCGCCACCCCGGTCCCTGCTCCTTCCCCTGAGAGCCACCCGGGAACACCCATCCCGGGCGCTGTCCTCCGGAGGGTCGCCCATCTCACACCTTCCTGTGTGTTTCAGGAGCTCAACCTGGGGAGGAGAGAGGAGTATGACCTTCTGGATAAGAGACGGGGCCGAGACCCTGAGATGGGCGGGAAGCAGGTCAGACATTCCTCTTTCTGCCTGTGTGTGTCAGTGTGTGTGTGTGTTAGTGTGTGAGTATGAGTGTGTGAGGATGTGTTAGTGTGTTTCAGTCAGTGTGTGTGTATGTCAGTGTGTGTATGTGTGTCAGTGTGTATGTGTGAGAATGTGTCAGTGTGTGTGTCAGTGTGTGTGTGTTAGTGTGTGAGTATGAGTGTGTGAGGATGTGTTAGTGTGTTTCAGTCAGTGTGTGTGTATGTCAGTGTGTGTATGTGTGTCAGTGTGTATGTGTGAGAATGTGTCAGTGTGTGTGTCAGTGTGTGTGTGAGAGAATGTGTCAGATTATGTGGGTCAGTGTGAGCGAGTGTGTCAGTGTGTGAGAGAGAATGTGTCAGAGTGTGTGTGTCAGTGTGTGTGAGTCAGTGTGAGCGAGTGTGTGTGTCGGTGTGTGTGAGAACGTGTCAGAGTGTGTGGGTCAGTGTGAGCGAGTGTGTGTGTCAGTGTGTGAGAATGTGTCAGAGTGTGTGTGTGTCGGTGTGTGTGAGAATGTGTCAGAGTGTGTGGGTCAGTGTGTGAGTGAGTGTGAGCTGAGTGAGAGTGGGGGGGCCAGGGTGGAGGAGAGGACCCTTCAGAGCCGCACCCCACACTCCTCCGCTGCCCACTCCCTGCCTCATGAGGGGCCTGGCGGGAGGACAGATGTAGGCCAGTTTCCTGCAGCCCCTCCCGCCCCCTGGGCCGTGGGTCCAGGCCACCCTGATGCGCTCACAGCAGCGCCACCTGTCCAGGAGCATAGAGTTGGGAGGCCCACAGGAAGGGCCAGGCCGCTGGACGCGGGTCCCTGGGTCCCAGGTGCCCTGTGAGCATGGCAGCCAGGCGGCTGTCACCTGTGCCAGGGGATCAGCTGGGTGAGGCCAGGGAAACGCTGCCTGACACTGCCTGTGGCCCTTGACCTGTCCAGTCACAGCTGTCCATGCAGCACTCCCCCCCGCCCCTTGAGCTCCATGTAGGGTTGTTAGAATGAATCGCGGGTGGGGGAGACCCCCTCAGCCCTTCCCCCTCCTTCCCCGGAGAGCAGGGCTGGCGGGCGGGCGGGGATCGGCCAGTGGGACCTGCTGAGCAGCAGCTGCCATGCTCCCAACGACCTTTCAGCTTCAGCAAAACCCCACGTGTAGGCTTGTGGCCCGGGCGGTGTACCTGCCAGGGACAGACGGCCATCGGAGAACCTGGGCCTGTCCGGGCAAGGCTGGCCTGTGAGAGGGGACCATGCCGGGCGTCTGGTGGAGGACATGTCCCCCAGCCCAGCTGCCAGGCCGGGGCGGAGCCCGCAGAGGGTGATGGGGTGATGGGGGTGCCACGGGGGCTGCTGCTCCACCTCTGACTCCCCCTCTCTCCCAGCAGAGGAGGAAGAACCCCCAGGAGGGCCTGTACAATGTGAGTAGAGGGCGCCTGGGCCTTGGAAAGTGGGCGGGAGGAGGGGCTGGCGGGGGTCCTCCAGGCTTCCCCAGGCCCCGTGTCTCCTCCTGCGGGACCTCACTCCTGGGCCTGCGATGCCTGCGGGTCCCAGGTGGGCCGAGGCCTCCGGTCAGGCTGGGCCAGCCCCTCTGGGGGGCACGTCCCCAGGGGCTGGAGCCTCCTGGCCTGCACCTCACGGACTGGCCAGCCTCACCATCGCGGTTGGGGTCTGGCGTTGGTGTGGGTCTGCCACGAGGGGACCCTTGCAGGGGTGACGACCTGCTCAACCACATGGTTCCGGGGCCCCTGGTGAGCCTGCGTCGTCCTGCGTGGGTGGCCTTTGGCCAGAACGTCGCCTCTCACCGTCCTGAGCCTCACCGACCTTCCCGGCTCAGGGCTGAGGGCTGGCGCCCAGGGAGAGGCCCAAGGGCTGCGGGAGGGAGGGCTGGAGCGCGTGTTTCTGCCTTAGTCACTGAGCCGTGCCCACTGCCCCTCCAGGCGCTGCAGAGGGAGAAGATGGCAGAGGCCTATAGCGAGATCGGGACGAAAGGCGATGTGAGTGCTGCTCCTCCTTAATTCCCAAGACTGGGGGGGGGGGAGGGGGGGGCGGCGCTCCCAAGAAGGTCCTCACAGTCTTCCCCAGGCGCCAGCAGCAGGGCCTCCACCCCACCTATTCGTACCACCTGCAAAAGCCATGTGGTGGCTGCAGAGGTGAAGGCAACCCAGCTCCTACCCATCGGGCTGCACAGAAGATACGGACGAAGGGCCGATGCTCTTTGGGGATTAAAACCAGCCGGATCCCTGGGCAGCCTGAGCTCTGCCAGAGAGCTCAGGCCTGTTGCCGTTAGCAACAGTGACAAGTGCTGTGCGTGCCGACGAGTGTCGGTACGGGGACCGCGGGCCCCTGGTCATAGACAGCCAAGAACCGGAAGTGAAGCTGCCGTGCCCGCAGCCTCCAGGAGCAGCCGGAGTTGCAAGGGCTGCGGGCTGTTCCTCTAGCCGCGGGCCCTGCGGCAGCTCCGTGTGGCCCGCCCGGCATCTGTGTGGATCCGTGAGGCCAGAGCAAACCCGGGCCGGAGCCAGGCCTCGCCTCCCACTCAGAGGCCAAGGTCTGCCCATGGCCTGCGGCCCGAGTGGGCAGGGCCACTGAGGCCTGCCTGACCCGGCCCGTCCTGTCTCCCCACAGAACCAGCGTCGGAGAGGCAAGGGGCACGACGGCCTTTACCAGGTGAGTGCCGTGCCGCCTCCCTCCCCGCCGTGCCACCTCACCTTCGGGGTCAGCTCCGTGCTCTCGCCAACACCTGGGCAGGGCGAGCCCAGGGCGCCTGGAGGCCGGCCAGGCCCCCCGTGGGGCTGCGTTAGTTACCAGGCGCATGACTGGGTTCCCACCCGGGACAAGGGTGTCCCGGGCATTGGTGCCCGCGCAGGACCCACAGCCGTGGGCCGCTCCTCCGAGTCTGGGCCCTGCAGCAGCCTCGGCTGCCGAGCTCCGCACACCTAGTGAGATGGCAGGAAGGGTGGGAAGACGGAAGGGGAAATATCAAGGGAAGTCACAAGTTTGAAAAGAAAATGTGGCCGTCAGCAGCCTGGCTTATGGAGTCATGGGGAGAAGTATGCCAAGCCCAGGGCCTCCTGGCCGGCTGCCTGGCCGCTCCGGCTCCTCCCTCCCCTCACTCCACCTGCCAGGCGAGTTCAGGTGGAGCCCCAGGGAGGGTGGAGCCGCAGTGGCCCAGTGGCATGGTGGGAACACGGGACACAGCGCTGCAGGGCCCAGTGCCTGGGGGCAGCAACAGCTGTCAGGAAAGGAGCCCCAGGCCACGCCCAGCAGAGACAGAACCCGTCCCCCGCCGGCATGAGGGGCAGTTCCCGGGCCTCTGGAGGCGGGTGGGCAGGCACAGGCCGTGCTGTGGCACCTCTTGGGCTCGGGTGGGCAGGTGCGGCTCCTGACCCAGTCTTTTCCTTCTCCCTTCACCAGGGGCTCAGTACGGCCACCAAAGACACCTATGACGCCCTCCACATGCAGGCGCTGCCCCCTCGCTAGCAGCTGGGGACCAGCACCCACAGGGAGACCCGCAGACGCCCAGATTGTAAAGACCCAGGAAAAACATGCACAGCCCAGTTCGCTCCTGTCTCCCCTCCAAGTCCTCTGTCAGAACAGGTGCTTCATGTGGTCACATCTGGTCCCCTCCTGTCCCCAACCTCCATTCAGCATCACCCTGCACGTGAGGGAGTGCGTCCCGGGCCCGTCCTGGAGCCCGCTCAGTCCTTGGCTTCTGCCTGCCTGGGGCCCAGGGCCGGACCGTGGCTCACACCTGGGTCAGCACACTCCTCACACCAAGCTGTTCAGTCTGTTTTGTAAAGCCCCAAAGGAGCCCGGACGCCAGCACCGTCCGGCAGTCTGTGCCGTCGGCACCTGAGTGGCTTGGCTCCTGCTGTAGATTTGGCTTCTCTTGTCCACCGTCCCCTCACTGCTTGGTAGCTCGGCACTGGGCCGAGGAAGGTCCGGGCAGAGCCCCTGCGGACGGAGGCGCAGTGGGGGGCTGGGTTGGAGCCGCGTGAAGGCTCCAGAGCCCGGAGCACAGGCCTCCCTCCGCTGGCATCCCTTCCCATGGGGTCCGGGTGCCAGACCCTGGGCCTGAGAGATGGACACGCCTGTGCCTTCGAGCTCACATCCTCACAGGGAGGAGTGTGATGAGCAAACCGGTATAAAGCAGTGAACCGAGGCGGGCTCCGAGCGGGGCAAGGCCATGGCTCCCTGGCACTTGTTCACGTCACAGAGTTCAGGACAAATCCGCCACGTGAAGGCCTCCCAGGAAGACCCCACACCACGGGGCCTGCAGAGCCCGGAGGACAGGGGCCTGGAAGGAACCTCTCCCGCTGGGTTTAATCTATGCTGGTTTGCTAAAGCCTTGCTCTTTGCATAATAAACGCTTCAGTGAAAACACTGCTTTAGGAAGAGCTTTATTTCAACATCCAGGTCCTTGATGAGCATTTAGTCTCGGGAACCAGCCTGCTGCTCTCCAAGAGAGCAGGGAGCATTGGTGCCCCAGGGCCCAGGAGGCTGCGGCGGCGGCGGGCCTGAGCCTGGGTGCAGTGTGAGGTGACATGCAGAGGGGCGGGCGGTGTGGGGACAGAGGGTGAAGGACAGGGCCTGGCGGGCAGGGCTCAGCGTGGCTCTGGCCGTGGTGTGGGAGACGAGCAGGAGAGGCCCCGGCCCTCAGGCACCGGACCAGCAGCACCTGCAACAGAGCGAGTCGGGACTGGTTTGTACAGATGACATGGGGTTTGGGGAGGATGGAGGATGACAGAGGCCTCGAGGTCAGTCTCCCTCACAAAAAGTGACTGGAAATATCAATCCACCAATTTCTATTGGGTAAAGGCTCTGGAATCAATACCTTCACTTGTTCAAAAGAAAAGTCCGGGCCACAGCTGTCAAAGCCAGAGCGTCAGGAACTCGGACAGGAGTGCCAGGCACCTCTGCCAGGACACGCTGCTCAGCACCGCACACGGAGAAGGCGCTCTGCCCCTGACCTGGACGCCAGGAACCCAACTCCCTACGGCCAACATGTTGGCAGCAGCCACTCCATGCCCAGCAGATGGCAGGTACCAGGGAGGAGAAGAGCATGGAGTCATCACAGTTGGGGATGTCACATTTGGCCCTCGGTTTCAGCCACATCATCTGAAGGGACGTAGTACACTCTGCAGGGTCAGGGCCTGGGCACGGGCAGGTGTGGGCCAGCCAGCGAGGACGGAGGAGCCTGGAAGGATGTGGAAGGAACACCCCGAGGGCCAGACTGTCCACCTGCCGTGGCACCTGGCTGGGGCCGGGAAGACCCCAGCGTCGCTTCACTGCCTTTGCTGCCACTCAAGCTCGGCCACGGCTGCAACTTCCACTCACCCGCCTTTCAGAGGCTGACGCTGGTCATCTCCCGTCAAAGCGAGTGGACACACCCACACCTAGGGTCAAGGTGGGCTGAGTTATGTGACCCATGGCTGGCTTGACACAAGGGTTTGACCCATTGCGTCAAGAATTTGAGTGGAGGCAAGGAGCAAGCTGGCAGTGAGCTCTGGGGCTGACATCCGGGGGCAGGGGTGTGTGTGTGTGTGTGTGTGTGTGTGTGCTCGAGTGTGCTATGACCGCACAGCTCGGGCAGCAGGCTGGGAGGACTGAGCTGCTGACAGACCGAGCCCGTGAGAGCCGCCCTCGTCTTTGGAGAGAAAAGGGGGCAACAGAATTCAGCTCTCATTGCTGAGCTCCTCATGCCACACGACGTGCCCACCGTCAGCTGATTTATTTTTGTTGTTAATCCCCACCTGAGGGTATTTCTACTATTGATTTTTTAGAGAGAGTGGAAGGGGGGGAGAGAGGGAGACATTGATTGGTCGCCTCCTGCATGCACCATGACCAGGGCTAGAGATCGAACCTGCAGCCCAGGTGTGTGCCCTTGACGAGGAGTTGAACCCATGCCCCTTCGGTGCACCAGCCAAGGATCTAACCACTGGGACCTGGCCAGGGCCAGACCCACCGCTGACAGAGGAGGACAGGGAAACAGAGTGGAAAGGGCACTCCTTCCTCAGCCCCTGGGGCTGAGCAGTGGGCTTTGCCTTCTAAGGTCTCTCATGCTGGTGAGCACACCACTGTCTGCCAAACGGGATTCCTATTAAAAACGTGGAATTGTTTTAAGGAAATAACTTCACCAACTTAAATGCAAAACGGGGGAGAAGGCTGAGCAGCTGTGAGCAGGAGCAGGCCGAGGCCACCCCTCCCCACTGGGCCTCACAGGACGGCAGCCTGTGGGAGGCACAGCTCCCTCCACCCCCCACGCAGGGCAGCACAGGCCATGCCAGCTGTGGCACTTGCGGAGGCAGCAGCCCTCCCAGAGCTCCTCAGTGAGCTGGTTTCCCTGCAAGAAATCACGTTCAGGTCCAAGGTTCCCTTTCAGGGGAGAAGGGGCACCTCTGACAGGAGAGCAGGGCCCGAGTCAGGATTGGCTTCCTCCCGAGGGGCCCCAGGGGACGTGTGTGCAGGGCAGATGAGATGATAAATCTGGAAAAGTCAAGTTCAGTGTCAGCTCTGCAGTCAAGTCCACAGTGAAATGGGAGTCTTTGAGGAGCCTGCGTGTTGGATGGCAGCAAGCCCCGTGGTCTGGAGTCCACTGCGGCCGACGCCTGCCTGCTCACCCCCAGGGCCTGGCTGGGAGGCGGGCGGACCCTGTGCCCGGGGGTGATGGGCAGGGCTGTGAGCCGTCTGGGTGGGGATGTGTGTGAAGCACCCAGACACCAACACGACCCCATCAGAGAAACTCAGACAATGCGAAAACACTTGGAAAAATGGTTTAATGGTGTTTTACAACAGAAATGAACTGTACAGTTACAGTTAAGTTTAATATATATATAAAAAGTTACAGCAGACAAATGCATCTACACAAAACCTAGCATTTCCTTCTGATTCAGCCACCCACACAACCTCTCCCAAGCCCACAGCCTGTGGGCGGCCCAGGAGGGGTCACAGGAAGGGCACTTTTAAGGAGACAGCACCACTTATGTCCCCTGACTCCTCAGGCCTCGGGAGGCATCAGCGAATCCCCCCCAATGCAAAGTCCCCATGCCATGTTATCAGCTGACTCTTACGAAATATTCCTGGGAGGGGTCGGCAGGGGGGCACTGGCTACCCAGGCGTCTGGGGCAGTGGGGCTACACAATAGCCACCCAGATCGCGAAACCACCAGGAGAAACAGGGCAGGGGTCCCGTCATCTCCCCAGGAGTGGTCACTGCCTCGCTGGAGCTGCTGGACCATGTTGGAAAGAATCATACACCACATCTTAAATTTCCACAAAAGAGAACTCAAACTCACATTTTAAAGTTAGGCACATAAAACAAAAACGTATGGGAGGCCAAGGGGCCAATTCCCCCTCGTGTCCCTCCCTTGACAACAGTGGAAAAACACCCCTGAATCAATATTTTAAAAAAAAGAAAAAGAAAAAAAGGTGAGGGAGTTATTTGAAGACAGAGAGAAAGAAAACATCTTTAGAAAAACACGATCGCTGTCTCTTTAAAAGAAAACAAAGCCCCAGTGGGCGGGTCATCAGCGATAAGCACTCCAAACTAAAGGGGTGGGCGCTTACTACTGGACAGCATGGACACGCAGAGCGTTTCATTTCTTTTTATTAGGAACTCCGAGGCAGTGAAAACTGTTATGTTAATACATACATAGACACACCCAAACATACAAAAATACTATTATTTCAAACTACTAAGAATAGGACAGTTCAGTTATTTTCATGCTATGACTTTACACGGAAACAAACGAGAAGTTAAACAACATTTTTTAATATCCCAGAAATATACCAAAATATACATCTACGCTTTGGAACTGCTGAGGTCAGACGAGTGCAGGTGCGGTGCGCGCACTCCGCGGTCTGCGGTGCAGGGCGGGATTCTCTTTGGTATCTGCGTCAGCCTAAGATTACTAACATTTGGGTTTTGCTTTGGGATAGAGCTTGTATGACCCTAGAACCCACCCCCCCATAAGCTGAGATTAAAAAGATCCGTGTAAAAAGTTCCTTCATTTGCAACCCCCGCCCCCCAGTTAAAAAGTCACAGGCATCTACCTAGCACAGGTGAGAAACACGATGCATAGTTGCGCAGCGCGCCGCAGGAAGGAGACAGCCACAGTGGGGAATGAAAGGTCCACAAGCGCTCTGCACGCTCCCGCGGGGACAGCCGCTGCCGCGGTCTCCCAGGAAAGGAAAGAGAACGAAGGCTCCGAAGGGCCCTGGGCGTGCTCAGCGCCAGCCCAGAGGTTAGCACCCAGCAGAGCAGCCAGTCCTGCGCCAGTGTCTGTCTTCGGCCTCCCCACTCTGTGGAGTCCTGGGCCAGCAGCACCCACCCTCCTCGTCCTGGGCTCAGCCCTGCCTGGCCGTGACCGTGGCGTTGTGGGCGGATTATCGTGGCGATGGGTTTTGTCTGCTGTTCTGAAGAATCTGAAACGCCACTGTGCTCCACGGCATGTTCACAGTCGGCAGGGCCGGAGCTCCAGGCCGAGTGCGCGCACACCTGCCCTTCCGCGGCCAGAGCCCCACCTGCCCGGCCTTGCTCGGCGCCAGTCAGGACGCCACAGACTGGATCGACGCTGAAGACTGCCCTTTTCTTTGGTTTTTTTGTTTGTTTTGAGTTTATACAATCATTAAGAAATCTTTGGTTTTGGCTGGAAATTTAAAAAACAAAACAAAACCAAACAAAGAAACCACCCTCCCTGGCGAATCACAGAGGAAGACCTGGCGGAGCTTCCGGGCGGAGTGGGGACTGAGGCGGGAACTACATTCAAAGAAAAGGAAACGGGCCGGGCGTGGCTTCAGAGAGCCCACAGGACATAAGATTGTCAACTAATAATAATAATAACTTAAATATTTGGATTTTTTGGTCATGTCAAAGGAACAAAAGTGAAATGTGTGTGCAGCAGTCAGCGCAAAGGGGCCTCTTTGGTGTTTTCCCTTCCACCCACAGTCCCGAAAGCCAGCAGAACCAGAGGCCTTGGAGGGAAGGGGTGGCCTCCTGCCGCCAGGGAAAGGCCAAGACAGGAGTTGGCGTGTGGCCAGCAGTCGGAAAGGTGGGGTGGGGGCTGACAGCCGGCCAGCCCCTACAGGCAGGTGCGGGGAGTGGGCCCCTGACCTGTGAAGACCTCTTGCAACAAAAGAACCATAAGATTGCCATTTGCCCTCACTTGCAGTAGCTTTCAAGCAGCGACATTCAGAGGCGCTAGGTGGGCCCACCCCAGGCCCCAGATCCCGCAATGCTATAGGCCAGAGCTCAGCATGACTCACGGGAGGGAGGGCAGACTTGGCAACTCCGTAAGGTTTAGAGGAAGTTGAAGCAAGTTACTCAGTCACGAGTTAGAATGAGGTATACGACGCCCTGGCTGCGGTGGGAGAGGCCCGTGCTTACTCGCCTAGCCTCTGTTGCCACCAGAGGAAGGGACAGGCGGACGACTTGACCTTCGGTGGGAGGAGGCGTCTCCGCAGAGAGCGGGCCTCCTCCTCCGCCAGCGGTGCGCAAGGCCCGCTGGAGCAGAGGTCAGAAGCTGGAAGCCCGTCTATCTCCCCAACCTGGCCTCGACCTGGCCTCAGGACAGGAGGTTTATATTGCAAAAAGGCCAGTTTCAATACGGCCGCAGGTCTCATGCTCACACAACAGGCGGGCACGAGGCACCCCACTGGGCCTGTGCAGGTCAGAACCGAGGCAGGGCACACCCAGGCAGGGCACCGACCTGGCTGGCGCGAGTCCAGCCTTCCAGACGGCGCTGTCCCGGAGCTTCTGAAAGTGCACTGATTTCCTGCCCGAGGCTCCCACTGAGACAGGAGGGAGCACGGGCATGTGTCTGCCTGGCTCTGTCCTTCCCTCCAAAGGGGCCCGACTGTACAGAAGCATCTGGAAGCCTCATTAAACAGCAGAGTCTGAAGGAGGCCTCAGCTGCTGTGTGGCCGTGAGCACAGCAATGAGCAAGGAACTAAGAAAATCCAGGGGACTCTGCAGCAGACCACGATGTTTCTACAGGAAACTGTTTTGGGGTCTGACCTATCTGATGGTGGCGGAGCCCTGGCAGAGTGGGCAGACCCAGGGACCCTGCCCACCCCAGGGAGTCCCATTCTGCACTCAAAGTGGTATCCATAACCCTTGATCCCATAGCCTCTGCTTCGAGTGCTTCTCCCTTCAGCGCCCAGGCCCTGCCATCTAGCGTCCTGTGAAGCCAGGGCTGACACTGTCACATCCTGTCAACAAGACTGTTAGCACAGCTGCCATATGCCCAGCACCCTGGCAGTTTTTGATGAAAAATTGAGAGCGCAATACATTTCTTGCCCTCCCTCCCTTGCTCGGTCATCAATAGTGCCCCAAACAATGAGCTCCTCAATGCCCAGGAGGTCACGTGCACGAACAGCTTGGAACGACACGGCACCATGGGCAGAGCTTCAAGGAAGGTCTCGGTTCTCCACGTCACCTGCTCTTGAAAATGCTTCTCTTGTACATTGACAGCACATCTCACTCACCTGAACTTAGCTGCACTGGCTCTACATGTGTTAGATGAAGGGAAAGAAAGAACCCTACCCCCTTCCTCCCACCCCCAAGCCCCCAGCGATTCCAAGAACGTCCCAGCGACACTGAGCGGCCCATCCGTCCTACAGACCAGCGAGTGAAACTAAAGGAGTCCCTTCCAAAGCCAGGGTGACCACCAGGCCCTCCTCAGGGAGCAGGAGGGAGAGGACAGCGGGGAAGCTTTCCCAAGTTCCAGCTTTTTGTTCCTATTCCTTCTGCCGGTTGAAACAGGATAAGCAAGGACGGAGCAGTGTCTCTGGTATCCAAACCGGATCCCACTGAGGTTCCATGAGACGGGCATTCATTTACAAACAGGCTTTCTGGAGAAGTGCCTAGTCTGGACTCAGGGGGGCTGAGAAAGCCTGTCCCACAGTGCGGGCAGAAAGTCGCGTCCTTCCCCGCCCCCCCCCCCCCCAACCCCGAACGTGCCCCCAGAACATGCCCTCCTCAATCTCACCAGCCAACCAATCCCCAGAGGTCACACGTCACCGAGGTGGGGGGCAAGCAGGACGGCTGTCAACTTCTAGGTTTGGTTTTCCTTCTTTTGCATTTTTGGTCTGGACGGAAGTCAGCTGGGTCCAAGAGTGTGTGCTACCAGCACATCCAACATGACCCAGGCGACAAGAGCCGTCCACGCTCATCTTCCCAGGTGACGAGGCCCACACACTCATTCTGCTCTGCTGTCCACGCGGACAGGGCACTACTGCCACCTCTCTACCCGGCATCGCACAGTCATCCTTTGCCCACGTGCCTGCCACATACAGAGGTAAGAGCCGTTGGGAGAGGCTGGCAGGGCTGATCTGGGGGCACAGGCCGCCTTAGCAAGGATGTCAATGCCCAAGGGACCCTGAACCCATGTGCCACCTGCATGCCCCACACACTGCCCATCAGGTCAGACCACAGAGAGGCCAACAAACCCCAAGCCCAGTCACAGGGACAGTCAAGTTTCCTTTGGTAAGAGAGAGAGAAGGAACAACAAACACACACGAGCAACGAGCAACGATTCCTTCTAACAGTCACCTTCTCCTCGTCCCCCACCCGACCCCCCTCGAATCCCATAAATTGTAACCTATAAACAGGATCCCAATACATACAGCATCAATCATGTTTATCCATCTTAATAAACATCAGTTAACTAAATGCTACAGCTAGAATTATTTCCACTATTTATAAAGTTTTTTCTTTTTGTTTATTTGGTTTTTAGTTTAAAACCAGTTCTGCAACAATGCTAAACTACACTGAGGTATTTCATGAAGGGGCCAGTAGCCACCGCTACCCTCCAGCACTATCCTCACGGATTAAGGTGTCGCCATTCAAAGGGAGAAGGAAGGGAGAAAAGGAGATCCAGGTTCCAGACCAACACAGCTGCACCCACGGCTCCTGCGTGGGGCCAAGGCCGAGAGGCAGAGCCAGGACAGCGCTGCTCACCAATGAGGGTGGTCGGAGCAGCAGCAGCTCACGAACCACGTGGACATCTGAACAACTCAGAGAACACCCTGCTCTCTGAGACCCTTCCGACATCTCACTGGGAGTCTTGGCGACCCGTCTACTCTCTCTGGATTGAGAAACAAGGAGGCAGAACGGGACCGCCTCGGCCTCGCCCAGGATCGCAGTCACGCGCAGTGCACGCCTCCGTCAGCTGCCTCAGCGATTCCTGGTCCAAGGAGGGTTTCCTCCTTCTCCAAAGGCAGGGGCTGCTCAGGAAGGTTTGCCACTTTATCAAGTGTTGTCCTCAAAATGTCTAAGATTGAAAATGACCCCAGAATGGCCGGGGCCAGCATTACTCGAAGAGGCCGCACACGGAACACTCGTCACACACGGGCACAAAAGTATCCTCCTAATGCTCGTGATCAAATTAACCCGTCAACTCACTCCCACTGGCTTTAGTTTAAATTCCAAACTTTGGTCTTTTAAAGTTTTCAGCTCTAATAAACATGGTTTGAAAAACAGAATTTTAAATTCATCAATTTTTGATGCTGATTTCTGAGAAAGCGTTTGACCAAACTCTCACAATGAGCTGCTCGGCTCTTCTGTAACTGAAGGCTCGGAAGTGGCGCTGGGGGTGCCAGGCCCCCGCTGCTCGCCCCAGCCAGGAGCCCTGGCCCTGCCTCTCCCTGTCAACACTGCTCCCTTTTCTTCCCATCTCACCGATTTTACTTTTTTCTCCGTAAGAAAGTTTTGTGAGGATGACGTGGCTTGGGAACAACTTTAGACTATGAACTACAATCAGTGTCTTCTGTAAGCCACATGTCTAGTACACACTAACTGCAATGTTTACTATTAGGATTTATAATGTTAAAAGTCGACATTAATTTCCCATACTTGCAAATGTAGCAATTTAAATAGAAAATTTAATGTTAAAGATTGGGCTGAATTTAAATATTGTGTCAAGCAAATATCTGTGCTTCTGGATAATGTAGACAAGGTTCCCCTACTTTTGCAAATAAATGAAGGTTAATAGGACAAAATAACATTAAAAATAAAAAAAGAGGTATAATTGTGCTTTTCCCCCCAACAATGAAAGAATTACGTGGAACAAATGGTAAAAAAAAAAATCTCACTAGAAGCCTTTTAACTAATCTTATTTTCTTTCTAAAAAAATTCTTTCTAATAATCTACCATGAAGTACAAACAGGTGTGGTCCTACACAGAACAGCAGCCGGGCTCCTGTGGTTCCATCTCTCTGACAAGAAGCTGAGTAAATGGGGCTGTATTGATCTTTCTTATCAAATAAATACAGGAAGTATGTGACATCACATAACGGACTGCACCATTTACATAATTTTAAAGAGCTGCCTCCATAACTTCAGAAACATTTAAACTAATACAGTACTCAACCTATTTCTTAAATCAGGGACAGTAACAGGGTTCCTGTGAGAAGCCCTTTTCTAGGTCTTTCTGCCTTGTCCCTCAGATTTACACAGGGCACACATCACGTGCACGACCAAACTGCACTGCTTGCAATGAGTACGGTTCAAACAGTTACATTCAGCACTCCCTTGGGAAGGCCCATCGCCATGGGCAAATATAGTATCACTACAAATGCATTAGAATTAGTCTTTGGTTTAATGTGTTAAGCAAATTCAGGGATAAAATAAAACTTGCATAAACATTAAGGGGAAAAAAGAAGACTGACACAATGAGTTGGGATGGCCTGTCTGGCCCTTCCTCTTAGAAATGCAGGAACTCAACCCAACACCTCGTTTTGATCAGTTGCCCCTCTTAATTTCCAGACTCCCACATAAGGTGTCTAACAGCTACATCTGAGTATCCAGCTTCAGAGATTCACTCAACACAAAAAGCATTTGTGGAGATGATAAAGATGACACAGTGACAAAGGACTACAGGTTGTATCATGAAGCAATACGGTCAGTGGGGCTCCTAGGGGTGGGGCTGGGGATCTATTTAAGCTACCCACCCAGCAACAAGCTGTTTTAGTGTTTCTCGTACATGTATAAATGTACATTCATTTCGCAACTTGTTTTTACTTGTCTAAAGATTTATTTTTTTTAAATACAGGTTTTTATGCTGGTTTAATATCATAAAGTGATCCCCAGGCACAATTCCCTTATCCTAAACTGACCAGAGAATACAGACAGGGCTGGGAATGAAGACCATCACACTGACTTGAATGTTTAGTATCCTTTTACATATTAAAGTCCATTGGTGAGTCTTACCTGGGAGAGGGAGCATCTTTGGAGCCACATAGGAAACAAACCCAGACAGTCCTGGCCCTTGCTGTTAGCCACTGGGCTGGAGTTCCTTGGGCCTTGACACTTCCTTTGGTAGTCATTTTGGGAATTAATGCTATAGCCTCTCACCCAGTATGGTGGGTATCAGCATTCCCCTCCCTGAATCTTGCCTGGAACCTGCCACTCCCAAGGGCGCAACCCATTCCCATGGCAGCTGCAGTATTATTGATAGTCCTACAACCATTAGCACAGACTAAAGTTAGAGATATCAAGTCAGGATACAAGACTAAATTTAACTACATCAGAGAACTTGAGGGGCAGAGAGAGAAAAGTTAGTTCACCGACACTGCCATTCTATTTACACACCAAACTAAATAAACTAGTTAAAAATCAAGTTCATGTCTGCCCAGAGGATAGTACAATTTACCAACATAAAAGATTAAAAGAAGCAGCAACTTTTATATAAAATTATTAAAGACAATGAAAAAGAAATTGTCAGTAGCATCTAACTCCTCAATGTGTCTGAACCGCACGATAAAAACTAGTCCTTTAGTACAGCAGCTTGCTAAAAATTGACTTTGGTTCAAGCTTAGTTAAAAACACACACAAAAACATAAAAAAAAACACACCACACATAAAAAAGGTGGGTGGACATTTGTTAGTATCCCTGCTTGCAGTTCACTGATTTTGGAGGGATTTTAGGGAAAGGGAAGGGTGAGGAGAGGACACCGAGGATGGGAATTAAATACTTTGTGAAATAAAACAGGAAGACAGATGGAACAAAAGAAAAATCAACAAGGGGATGAAAATGTTTCTGGCCTTTTAACATTAATGTGCCTGTCTCCCACTTGGACGATCACAAACAGAAATGCACGACCTTTCCCAAGGCCGTGGAGACATAAGTGCACAGAACCAAGCTCCCTCCAGCACAAGTCGAGCAACGAAAATGACCGGTAAGCCCTCAGCCTAAAGCTCAGAAGGGGAAAGTGCAGCTGGGACAGGCAAGGTCAGCAAGCACCCGGGACAGCAGCCGGCCCTCGCCCTCAGTCAGACGGGCGGGCGGGCGCAGGAGCGCCTTGCAGGGATCAGTCCAGGGGTTTTGGTATAGATGCTACCATAAAGAAAAGGGGATCCCGTTTCCCAGTCACCTCGCTCCTCATCTACTTCATGAACTCCCCCTTCTCTTGGGCTCATTTACACAGTCCAGAAACACCGCACCCATGCCAGAAGCTCCTCCCTTCCCCAGAACAGCTACCATTGCCACGTGACCCGCCTCACAGGAGCATCACTAACCAGCCCAGGAGACACCCAAGTGAGGTGCACGCAGGTCCTGCTCAGTCCTCAGGCTCTCCAGACCCACGAAGCTAGTGCGTGCCTTCTCCACCAGGGGACAAGGACGGTCTTGGGGTGGCGGGTGAGAGCCACCTGGGGGAAAGTCTGTGGCTAGAGAAGGTGTAACCTCAGACTCTTCTCATCCCCCTGTTGGAGGGGGGATGGAGTTCAATCACCAATGGGAGCAGGCTAGCAGGGCTCCTTTAGAGAACAGGAGGGAAACACCCCACTCCCAACAAGTACATTTGTTCTTTGCTAAGTTGAAGGAAGTTCGATTGAAAACCTTCCACACAATGGAACAAACACACACACACAGCAACAATAGGAGCATTTTTCAGGAGATCAGAGTCACGAGAACCACCCAGGCAGGTGTCTGCAGTAGTCTTTGCTCTTGGAGCCAAGTCCCGCCTGCAACACGTGCGGCCCCATGAGAGGCAAGGAGCGGCGCTGGTGCACCCCAGGACCCGGCCTCGGGTCATTCAAGGTCTGAGTGAGAGCTACAGTCCAGCAGGAATTCCTTCCTACACAAAAGTGCTCCAAAGGCACCACCTGATGGGGGCGTGGAGTGGGAGCGTCTGCGCACGCTGCCCTCAGCTTCTGCACCGAGCCTCTTGCATAAGTGGCAACAGAAAATATTTCCTAGGGCCTCTGTGAGCATCCAGGGTGAGGAAACCAGCAAGGACATTCGCAGTGAAGGACTCGAGTTCCCGACCCCTCCCCACAGTGGGAGCTCACTGAAGCAGGATCCAGGAGCGAGACACGTCCAAACCAAATATATATAAAACATGACAACAACAATAACAGATACAGTAACGCGGGCCTGCCTAAATTGTACCAGTTAAGAAAGGAACCCCCAACACAATTGATACGATTATAAACACCTTGTTATGACTTAGTGGCCTGTACAACAGACCCATAAAAATGATTTTTTTTTAAGAAAAAAAAGGACTTTAGACAAACAAGAAATCTCCTTCCTACCCATATTAGAATTGGTAACCCACCTTGACTGCCACCGTGACCGCTGGAAATGATAAGTAGTCCTTTCACTTATTTTTTGTTTGTTTTTGATTTTTTGTTTCTGCTTTTTTTTTTTTTTTTTAATTTTTGGTTAGAAAGTTCTCCAATCCATGAAGCAATCCTGAAAAGACAGTGTTTTATTATAAAATTAGGCAAATGAAGTCCGGTCCTCATCCTTTCTTTCCGGCACGTGTCTTTCCTGCTCTCCTCTCCCTTGCCCTCACACCGTGGCAAGAGGGAGCCAGGGCACCTGCGGTCGCCAGCTGGCTGCCCGATGGCACTGCGCTGGAAGAGGCGGGCAGCACTCACTGCGCCTTGGAGGCGGTGGTGGTGGTGGAGGCAGCCCCACTGGAAGAGGCCACTGTGAAGAGCGTGTTCTGGATGGACTCAGCAGAGGTGGAGGCGGCGTGAAGGCTGGCGACAGGCCCAGAGTTCCCCGCGGAGGCTGCGGCGGCAGAGACCAGGCTAACCGGGTTGCTGGTGAGCAGAGAGAGGTTCTGGGGGTTCAGGAACAGAGGGGCGGTCACGATGTTGGGGGCTCCTCCCGCATTGGCAAAGACCAGGTTCCCAGTTGCGTCCAATGACGTTATTGGAAGAGAGCCACCAGAAGCAAGAGCTACAGACAAACCCCCAAAACAGGTGGGAAGGAGACAGTTAATACCATCCTGGAGAAGCCAAGGGCCACCAAATGACTTCAATCTCCCACAACCAGCTACAAAGACCGGCCCTTCGCTGACTGTTTTTCTTAATCAGAGAGCCATCTTGTCCCACCTGAAGTTTTGTTATGATTTTGAAGGACCTAAAGCAGCGGTCACCAACCTTTCAGACCTGTACAGGCCACTGGTGGTCCGTGGACCACCGGTTGGTGACCGCTGGCCTAAAGGACTGAACAATCTAGTGAGCGTGAGCAGGGGGGAGGGAGGTAAGGCCTGTCTGACCCGCTAGAGCTGCATCTATCTGCACTGGAGCTTCCCTGACTTCAGTGCCCACCGACAGCATTAGGTAAATCCAGTGACTGTTTTCAATAAAGATTGCCAATGTTAAACTCCCTTCAAATGACAAACTAGCTCCAGCAATCACAGCACTAAAATATAGTCAGCTTTTATCAATCCACTGGCACTATGAAAAATCTGAGCACTTTATGGCTTTATACACAAGATGAAAAGCCATCTTTCCAAAGGCTTTTGTTCTAAAATAAATTAAGTTAGCAAGTAAAGTGTAAGGTGTGACCAAGTTTGCCCCTTCTAACTTGTGCAGAGCGTGGTGGGCGTTACAGGAGGGAGCAGAGATGTGGGGATGCCCACATGGGCCATCATGGGTTAGGACTCGCTCTAGCACCTGAGAACTTTCTGTGATGAAGGCATCAGCAAGATTTTCTTTAAAATAAGTGGGCGTCCGGCTGGAATGGCTCAGTGGTTGAGCATCGACCTGTGAAGGAGGGGGTCAGGGCACATGCCTGGGTTACAGCTCGATCCCCAGTGTGGGGCGTGCAGGAGGCAGCCGATCAGTAATTCTCTCTCACCATTCATTGATGTTTCTCTCTCTCTCTCTCCCTCTCTGAAATCAATTTAAAAAAATAAGCGGGCATTCTCATTTACTAAATTTCCGTTATCTGACAACCACCCAATATCTCCCTGACCCATAAAACCACATGCAGATTAGAAGGTTTCTCTAGGCTTTAAGACTTTGGTTGATTTCTTATGTAACATGTAAAGACAGCTGGAGGGACTGAGGGATCGTCCCTGACTTGGACCCCATCACACAATGAGCACACACGGGGAGACTTGGTGCGGCTCGAAGTTTTCTGAGATTCCAGGCTTAGGGCCATGGACTGGTTCTAGATCTCCTCAGAGAGGTCTTTCCCGCCTGCAGTGTCTGGAGCATCACTACCACCCAAAGACACCTGCTGCCAAGAAAGTGGCTTCTCACAGTCTTATTCCAAAAAGGAGTCCTTGGCTAACAAAAGCTTCACAGAGCTAATCACCGATTCTACACAGCACGGAGGTCAGTGTGAGGCCAGGCAGTCCAGCCCATGTCTGGGACTTGTCAGTGACCAGTGTTTTCTGTGGTACGTACACTGGAGGAATATCACCCACCTGACAGCACCTTTACTCAAGTGGCTAACAGCTTATTTTTGGCCCCAAGAACTCTCACTTAAGCACAAACTATTTTAATTGTAAGAAAAAAACATTCACATTCTTTGATTATACAGGGATGTCTCTCAAGCATCTTCAGACACAAGCCGAGGCACATAAGACACACCCTTCAGTAAACCCTTTGGGATTCAGACGCACTTGAGACTGGTAGCACGCAAAGGTCAAAGGGACCCACTGGCCTTGGGAAAGGCAAGGACGGGGACACCAAAGGAACAAAGGGCAGGCCCAGCAAGGATGCGAAGTGCTCCTGGATTCCCCGATGTGCTCCGAGGGGACTGCTCAGCCGTGCTCTCTTGGGGTGGAGGTGAGGACGGGGGTTTACTTGGTCAGGGTGCCTAGGCATAGGTCTTGGATGACTAAGTCGATAAACTTGTTAGGGAGAAAGTCTGTCCCCAAGTCTATACACATAACAAGGCCAATATCAGCATAAAAGTCCTGATTTCTTACACCAAACTAGTAGGCTTCCTGTTCTAACGCCCAAACCACACCTATACTTCTTCACAAAGCTTTTTTACAAGACATTTTCTTGGTCCTCAAGTTAGTCTACATTATCAATTCAACTGACTCCCCATCACCCTGACCTCTGGCAAAGTAGATTTCCTCCATTAAAAAAAAAAAGAAAAAAAGAGATAAGTAAGGAAAGCAGCTGTACTGACCTTGAATGGTTGCCAGTGTACTGTTGCTCATCAGAGCTGGACTGAGAGCACCGCCCAGGGTCCCTGGGTTGAGACTGAGTAAGGCACCTCTGCAAGTGAAAAGAGCAGACACAGCGGTCAGCGTGACATCACGCCCAAGGGAAAACAGGCCTCGCCGGAGGGGAGGCGATGGAAGCAGCTGCAGCTCTTGTCCTCTCTACAGTCGACAGCCTGAGTCTCTGCTCTCCCTGAAGCTCACTGTGCAAACCAAACAAGACTATGACCACACAGTGTCCAACTCGTAGCCATTCAAACTTGCTCTGCATTATCTCCTTCTCTTTTCTCAAAACAAAACAAATGCCAGAGAAATAAACATATCTATAGAGTAATTCTTACTGCTGCAGCCCCTCCGCACGTTTGAGAGTCAGAAAGAGGTCAGCTGAGAGGCCAGCAGGGAATGAGTGAGATTGAGAGCCGGAAACTGTGGGCTCCCCCTGGCCCAACCCCGAGGCACGGCCAGCGCCTGCTGCTCGTGTCTCACCTAGAAATGAAGGCCTGACTGCTGCCCTTCCAGGGTGTCCAGACACTTAAGTCCGCAATCAGCAAGGTCCTTGAGCTGCTACAGAGCAACCCATTTCAAAGACATTAAGGCTTGAAGAGTTTTATTTTGGATTTTGCGTTGAAGATGAAGATGGAAAGTCTCCCATAGAGTAAGCCCCGGGATGACCTCCTTGTGGACTCTCAGGTGGGAACAGACGAGAAAGCCCTTACCCAGCTGCGAACTGAGACGGTGCCATCAGGCCTGGGCTCAGTCCTGCAGCGGCAGCCATGGCAGCGAGACTCGCGTTCGCCGGCAACTGCGCAGCTCCTTGGAGGGCGGCCGCGGCTGCTGTTTGCAGCCCTGACGCCGTCACCATCACCTGGCTGGTCCCGAGAGGAGAGGGCAGAGGAGTGGAGGTGGTCTGTGTTGTGCTGGTCTCACTAGCACTCGAGGCCTCAGAGGTGGAGGCTGAGGCAGTAGGGGAGGGGCTCAGCGAGGGGGAAGTGACTGCGGAGGAGGCCGGAGGCGCGGTGGAAATCACGGTCGCAGTGTTGTTGGCGGTGGTGTCTGTAGTGCCTGAAAAGAGGGCTGTGTTAGGAAGGAGCTGTGGGGAGCCTGGAGGCGGGTCTCTGTTCAGCCAACTCCAGGAACAACTGACCAATGACTCTACCAGCCAGCACCTCAAAATGGGTACTTTTCACTAACCTCGTTAGTACATCTGTACACATGAACCACAAAAACAAACCCTTTAGAACCTAAGCTTAGAAAATAATGAACTAACCTTCCTAATGCCGCAACCCTTTAATACAGTTCCTCATGTTGTGGTGACCCCCAACCATAAAATTATTTTCGCTGCTACTTCATAACTGTAATTTTGCTACTGTTATGAATCGTAATGTAAATATCTGATATGCTATATGTGTTTTCCGATGGTCGCGACCCACAGGTTGAGAACGGCTAAACTAGAGGGTGTTGGGCTGGAACTGGAGACGAAGTATGGATGCATGGGTTTAATACACGGGACAGCTAGTGAAGATGGATGGTGCAGATGAGTGAATGTACACACACGTGTGTATCTTACACACATTCCCGTGTGTGTGCACACTTATTTCAGTTGAGATGCCCTAGAAGCAACAATGCGTATCAGTGAGTGTATCTAATGCCTCCACCTTGGTTCCAAAGTCCTTTCCTCACTAACTGGAACTCGGAAACCTTGGAGAAATGGCTGCTTCCAGGCCTGGGCAGAGAAACGTGAAGATGAGCCTGAACATCTTGTGCCAAAAAAGAAGGAACCACTTAAAGAAGGACAGGGGAGCCAGCTGAAAGGACTCCCACTGGCCAATCTGGGACAATTTAACCCTGAAATAGGGGTACAATTCTAACCTGTTGGATATAAAAGAATGTCTGAATTCATACTGATACAGACAGATAAAGAGGGAAAAGGCAAAGTTCATCCTTAATTTAATAAATGCGAATAAAAACATTTATTCACTTTACATGCCATGGTTAGGTCACAGAGCCAAAGAGGTACGATGAAGTTAAATACGAGTGCAGAAAAATCAATTTCCCCACCTGGAGGTTAAATCCAAACTGCACCGTGAACCATCAGAAATCCGCCCGTCCAGAGCTTCATACCCATCATCAACCCGGCGAATAATCGCAGAATGCCTCACACATCGTGCCATTAAGAACTGCTGATAACAGCACTGAGTTCATTTTAAATGTATTTGAGAAATCTACTCAAAAGGTGGCATAGGGAAAAATTTAGTCATTCATTTTATAGTGAATGTGTCAGGCACTAAACGAGGCAGAGATTAAAAAAGAAAATCCAGGCCTTTTGAGAAGTACAGTCTATTGGCAAAGAGAGAATAAATTATAAAACTATAATCATTGGTGACACAGGCAGGGGACAGAAAGTTCTGCAGGGGAGCTCAACACTACTTCCAGGCGGAATGGACACCTGACCCGGAGCAGCCCTGCCACCATCAGAAACGTGCAGGCAGCTGGCCGACACCTGAGGCTGCACCTGCTCACAGGCCCGCCAGCCTCTGTGGGCCAAGGCCAGTGGAGACAAGGGTCACACTGGAAAGTGCCTTCTACAAAGCGAAGGGGCATCTGATCTGATGTTGTCTTGATGCAAAAAGCTGTAGATAGTCAAGGTTTTTAAGAAGAGCTACTTGAAAAAAAGTGTGTGTTTTGAGAGATAATCCTGGGAGTAATGGAGAAGACAGAGTAAGGTGAAAAAGAACAAAAAAGATGAAATCTTTGTGTGAAAGTATTATTTCTGACAAAATTAATTGTGCCTGATTTTTCTTGGAGTTCGGGTTTTCACATATAACTTTAAAAAAAGCAATACCTTCCTAGAGCTGTAATTCACAGCTTAATGGCAGATTCTCACAGGAACCTCTCATGGCTACCAGCTGCCTCACAGCTGCACAGCCTGGCTGCCACATACCGGTATCAGAGAGGTGGTTACCTATACCAGAGAGGTGATTACCTGTACTAGAGAGGTGGTTCCCTGTGCCAGAGAAGTGGGTACCTGTACCAGAGAGGTGGTTCCCTGTGCCAGAGAAGTGGGTACCTGTACTAGAGAGGTGGTTCCCTGTGCCAGAGAAGTGGGTACCTGTACTAGAGAGGTGGGTACCTGTACCAGAGAAGTGGTCACCTGTACCAGAGAAGTGGTCACCTGTATCAGAGAGGTGGGTACCTGTACCAGAGAAGTGGTCACCTGTATCAGAGAGGTGGGTACCTGTACCAGATTACCTGTACCAGAGAAGTGGTCACCTGTACCAGAGAAGTGGTCACCTGTATCAGAGAGGTGGGTACCTGTACCAGAGAAGTGGTCACCTGTATCAGAGAGGTGGGTACCTGTACCAGATTACCTATACCAGAGAAGTGGTCACCTGTACCAGAGAAGTGGTCACCTGTATCAGAGAGGTGGGTACCTGTACCAGAGAAGTGGTTACCTGTAACAGAGAGGTTGGTTACTGCAGCGCTGGTCAGAGGGAGGACGGGGTTGACTGTGAGGGTAGTTGCTGCACTGCTGGTCACAAGGCTTGGCGTGGTTGCCACCTAGAGGTCAGAAATGAAAATATGCAAAAACATTAAAAAATATATAAAAGCCTAAGCGACCGTTACGACCGAATGACCAGAATGACCGGTCGACCAGTCGTTATGACGTGCACTGACCACCAGAGGGCAGGCACTCAATGCAGAAGCTGCCCCCTGGTGGTCAGTGTGCTCCCACAGCCAACCTCCCGCAGCCCCTCCTTCCCCCCCCCCCCCCCCACTGCCAAACTCCTGCGGCCCCTCTCCCCTCCCCCGACTGGTTCCCCCATCGGCCCCAATCAGGGGGCTGGCTGGCCAACCTCTCAGGGTCCCTCCCCTCAGCTGGCCAGCCCTGATAGGCCTTGATCACTGGCCAGGACGAGGGACCCCACCCGTGCACGAATTTGTGCTCTGGGCCTCTAGTTTAAAAATAAAAACTTAAAATTCCATTCATAGACTTATTTTGCCTATAAAAATTTTCAATGCCAGGATAGAATTTAAATATTATAGAATAAAAATAGAATAAAGTAAATGGGCCTGAGAGGAGAAGGTTTTTCATTCCTCCTGGGTCTGCGCTGAGCCCTGGTTCCCCTGGAACTGAGAAATGTGCGCCTGCTGAAAGGCTGCCGTAAAAGGTGGCTCTTTACTCGCCTGACGCATGGCTTTGCCCAGGTTTCACACAGAAATAATTTAAAAACTTCTCAATCTCAGTAATGGTGGGTCAGATGTAATCTAAGTCAGTAGGAAGTATTATGCTAATTGTTCCCTTAGCCTAAATAAGGAAACTATTCCGGAGGACCCGTGAATCGCAGCTTGTTTTATTTTTGACTCTGTGGGGGCAAGAGTGTCTTGGATTTGTTCTTAATGAAATGATGTCATGGAAAGAATGTAAAACCAATTTTTAAAAAACAACAAAATATGCCTACAGTTTTGTAAAAAAAAATACTGTCTTCTTTCTCGTTCAAATAAATCCAAACACAAGTAAACAGTCAGCGGCACAGGACAAAGCTCCCCTGACTGCCTCTCACAGGGGACTGGACCCCCCCACACCCCCCTCCAGCCTTCCCCTAAACCACTGGGTGCTCTCACAGTAAACTCTGTTATGAAATACAATGACTGAACGGGTCCCTTGTAAACTGTGAAATGAGCCCGAGCTCCCCGTTTCCTGCCTTACCAGGGAGGTCGGGCTGGGGAAAATTGCTTTGATAGGCGAGCTGCTGGTCCCACCACTGCTGGGTGGGTTGATCCTTTTTTCCTTCTGGCGGCGGTTACAAAACCAAACTCGAATCACCTCCTTCTCCATGTTGAGCTGCTCAGCAATCATGGTGATTTCTTCCGAGGTAGGCTTTTGATTCTGAAGGGGAAAATCATCTTGTGGAATAACCTTTAGAACTACTGGCACAACCATGCCTTTATATAAACTAACAAACATGGAGGGACAGGCCAGGGAGTAAAGTTGGGATGTCAATGACCAACAGGCCCACCTTAACAAAATGTCTACAGACAAACATTCCAATGAACATAAGTCTATTAAATTTATTCCTGGTAACTTAGAATAAGTTATTCTTGAATGTTTACTTTGGTTGTTGTTGTTAAGCTTGTGGGGCAGGATAGGAAGTGCTTCCCAGATAAAGGGACCTCCCAGATAAAGGGACTCAGTGACTGATCAAGGATTCGGGTCCTAAAGTGGCAGACGCTGGACTCCTGACTCAGTGCTCCTTCCACAGTGCTCAAGCCTCTCTGAATCAGAGTCAGAATTTTGTTGGAAGCTTTGATTGAGATATTTTCTGGTTAAAAAAACAAAAACAAAAAACAAAAAAACACACCCAAAAGCCAAGTGTCTGTTGAATTAACTTGAACTCGATAGGCTGACATTCAAGGCCCTCTGTGTCCTGGTCCCAAACTGCTGGTCTAGGCAGACACTAGAACTCAGCCAAACCGAACCACCGGTGTCTGCGCTGACCCCTTGGTTCCCGTGGATGCCTTTGCTCTCTTCCCTGCGCCTCCCTGTCTGGGGTCCCTGTGCCCCTTGACAGCTGCTGCCTGTCACACGAAGGACTCTGTGGATGTGAGCCTACTGCCTGAGCACCAGGCACGCATAAACGTAAACTGGGTTGTCTTATTTTCTCCACGATGGGATAAGCATCCGTAAGGGCTGTGGCTGACAGACCTAATGTTAGCACCATGCCAACAATCCCACGCCCACGAAAAGTAAAATCCCCACAATCCCCACTCACCTCCAGGAAACTCTTCTCTAAGGCCACACGGATGTTGGTCTCTATGCTGGTGCGTTTCTTCCTCCTACGGTTCAAGCCCTCGATTCCCTGCCCTGGAGAATTCAGGGCACTTGGGCTGGAGAGAGCTGAATCTGACGAGAGGTTCTCTGTAAGAAAGGAGAAAACAGGAGGTCGAAGGAGTTGCACATACTTCACACATGTAGCACGCGTATTAACAACATAACAAAGGCGACCAAGACAGTTTATGCTCCAAGTGCATGAAAAGGTTTCCATAACCCACATGGACATACAGCGCTCCTCACTACTTTAGCTGCGGTCTGAGACTGGTCGGCTGTCTGTCCCCGCTGCCTTCTGACTTGTCTCTGAGAAAGCACAGGGTTACTCTTTCTGCCCTGAGACTCAGCTCTACCTCTTCTGAGTTCTGTCCTTCTGTTTTGGTTTTGCTTGCTTATTTATTTATTTACTAGAGGCCCGGTGCACGAAATACGTGCACAAGTAGAGTCCCTAGGCCTGGCCAGCGATGAAGGCTGGCCCCCTTCCTCGGCTGCTGGCCGGGGCCTTCCTTCATTCTGCACCGTCCCCTGGTGGTCAGCGCATGTCATAGTGTGCAATAGAACTCCCAGTCTCCCGGTTGAAATCCCAAGGGGACAATTTGCATATTAGGCTTTTATATATATAGATTAGCTCTAGGGATAAAAGAAAGCTTATTGAAAATTATTGAACATTTAATATTTATCTCACAAATGACCTCTCATTTTACTAGTATAATCTAGGGCAACACCTCCCCCAAAACCAAACAAGAATGAAATACTTCTAAATTCTTGGTAGTTGAAACAAGCAAGATTCCGTCATTAATAGCTGAATGACCCCGGGCATCTCGGAACCGGCTCTGGGACTCTTTCCACTCCATGCACACGGAGGGAAGGGCAGAGAGGCGGTTCTCACCTGTGGAGCTCAGAAAGGGTCCAGGGCCATGGAATCAGACTATCCAAGGGAGGGGGTCACAGTCTGCCTTTTCCAAAGACCTGGTTTTGCTCCCATCTAAACAGGAACTGCCGTCTAGGGGATCTGCACTTTCCTTGCAGCCCACAGTCTGTGGTTCTGTGACTCAAACTTCAAATTTCCCAAAAGGAAACCTCAGTACAAAACACACAAGTTAACACTGGCCACTCAACTTTTTATGAGTGAACTATGTAGTCGTTTTTAGTAACAAAAGCAGAAATATCATCAAGAACAAATTTACTATAATTCATCAAGGAAGAACTAATAAACTTGTTTTTCAACTTCCTTTTTTCCTCTTCCTTCAACTGCCCCTAACCCTTTGGAAATGTTCCAAAACTAAAAACAATTGTTGACTGTGTGCATTGCAATTACTATTTAAACGAATCTCTGATTTATGGAACCATAACTTATCCCTTGGATCCTCCCAAGACTGGCGCACCTCAAGGCTCTGTAGCGCCAATAATGCAATAAGAAGTCTGAACCCCTTTCTATATGACAGCCCCTGTAAGATTCCCACAGGCAATGAGGCCATTTCTCACCCACCTGCATCATTGAGCCACTTCTCCAAAAGTGGCTTTAATTTGCACATGTTCTTAAAGCTGAGGTTCAAGGCTTCAAAGCGAGAGATGGTAGTTTGGCTGAAGTCATTTCCATACAGTTTACCCATCGCAAGCCCAACATCGCCCTGTACAGAAACACAGAAAGGAGCGGGAGGACGAGCAAGAAGAGAGTCATCTCACCAACAGTGACAGCCTTCCCTCCAAAGGCCCCCGTAGACGAAGGCTCGACAATGAGCCCCTTCGTAGGGTGCCACAAAAACACCCACCCCCTAAGCTGGGCCCAGCGCTCCAGTGAAGAGTTAGGTCCCAATCTTATAACAATCAAAACTGTCCCACATTCTCTCCATTTTGAATCTCTTCTTGCCACCTTATATAATAGTTAAGATTATCAAATATTTATACTAAGTCTCAAAAGATGGTGCTAATATTCTAAACCAGCCCCTTAATTCATGTAACCAAAGTGGTTTCAGTAATCCTACAGAGTTAACACAAGTAACCGCCTCGATAACCTCAGGATTTATGAACTAACTGTTTCCATAAATGACTTTAAAATCTAGAAATGCTCCCTTACTTCTTCTCCCCCCTGTAAATTATTTCTGGAAGCATTGAAAAAATCTATTTTCCACCCTTAGTTTGGATTTCAAAGTTGGTTATAAAAAACAGGTATTCTAAAGGACTACTTTTATAACTGCTAGAGAGAAAGAAATTCACAGTGGAGAGGTATGACCCATTTAGTCAAACTTTCATGGGCACTGAGACTTGGTCCTCTTAAAGCAATGGAACAATGACCCCTGAATATATTACACAGATGTCTTTCTCCTAAGCCTATCACCCCTGAATGTACACAGTGCTTTCCTTCCAGCCAAATGAATCGCCTTTAAAGCTGGAAAAAGCTACATCTTCAGTTTTTGTTCAGGTAACAGAGGCTCCTAGAGTTTAAATGATTCGCCCTCTCATTCCATTAGTTTAGTGACAGGGCAGAAAGACCCTTCTGGGAAGTGCTGTAGAGCTCATTCCATCGTGGGACACAAGGGATAGCACAGGCCCAGCCACCGCCAGCAGGGACTGTGAATGGGGATTAGTCCAGTTTTTTGATTCCCCTACATTCCATCCTTGGACACTACACTGTTTATTCGCACCTGTGCTAGGTGATGGTGGCTATTTAAATGGAAATTATTCAAAACAAGTAAATTAAAACTCCAGTTCCTCAGCTCCCCTAGCCAGCCTGCTGCTCAGCAGTAGCCACACAGGCATAGTGGCTGTCCTACACCGACAGTGCCACTGACTGCTCTGGACATCTGTCTCCAGGACAGAAGTGACTGCTTAGTGATTTCCGTCCAGTTACAGCAAACAGAGAACCAGGATAGTGCGAGTGGCATAAATGCTAAATCTATCTGTAGACAGATGTCTATCTGGATCGATATCTCTGTACATTTAGTCAATCACAAACATTCACTAAGTGCCTACTAGATGTCTGATAGTAAACTAGGCTGTGTGTCTTGGTCACCTTACTTGTTTAAATTACAGCCTGCTAGAGAGTTGGACCAACCCAACCTTACAATTCTTTGCATATGGGGCCTGCTCTAGCAGTTAAGATGGCAATAACTGTTTCTGACATTGTAACTCACAGCTCACTAGAAGTTTTTTCACAAACTTCTATAATATCTATGAAAAGTAACAATATTGACAAGTAAACAAAAACTAAAGTACCTATTCAAAAATCACATCATAATAAGAATAAATGCCTTAAGTTGGTGGCTATGCCATCAACTAAGTAAAACTATGGCAATAAATTACAAATTGACTTAATTGAGATGTATAATACAGTCTTACTTCACATTTAAATTATTTAATTGGATAAAAGCAATAGGTCCTCCCTTAGTTAATATACTAATGTTCATTAATTTGAGGTACTGTGGCTTGGTGCTTTTGTAACTCAAAACCATTGGGGTTATCCCTCACAGAAGTAAATGTTTGAAGCAGCTGACTCATACATAATCTATATTATATCCCTTTGATATTTTTTAAAAAGCAAAGGGAAAAGGAACAAAGATTGGGATTAGGAAATAATGAATGTGTCACGTGTGAGAAAAGTGTCACACCATGGCCTCCTAATTATGAAATGACATCTACAGTAACCCTTTCATAACCAATGATGTAGTCAGAAACAGCTAATAACATGGAGATTTCTCAAAGCAGAGGGATTTTTTTTTTGTCTTAACTAATCATTTGAAATCTGTGTGTGTATAAATAAACTGGATACAAAGTAACCTTTGAATAACTACAACTGAGGTACATGCCTTAAACACAAAGGCTGATTTCCCCATCCTGCACCAGTAAGATGTGCTTTAATCTAAATAGTCAAGGTCTGTGAAATATAGGCACTGCTATATCAGAGTCATTTTGAAAAATAAGGCACAGTTGTGTCAAATAATAGGATAAAACCATAAGCAGAACACCAGACCACAGGGAAACTCTTCGATATGTAAGAGAGAGAGGCACACACCCACACAACACTGGCACTATGTTGGGTCAAGTGCCACAGAAAGGCAAACCACTATCTATCCGGGTAAAAGTTAAAGATTTTAAAAAGCCTTAACATCCTTGGCATATCGCTTAGGCAACTGTTTCCTAGGGAACCTAAGAGTATGCTGTGCTAATAGCTTAAAGCTGAAACTCTGAGGATTAGTCCAAACTGACACATATTTAAGCACAGTAATGTACTCCGCTCAATCTAGCTGTATCTTTTGTTTTCTTTTTAAGAATAAGCCAGATCATTCAATGTTTCAATCTTTCTTAATTGCAATTTGTTTCCTCACAATTGAAACTCCTCACAAATACATAACTGCATTATCTCTAACAATATAGCTATTGAAAAAATCATTTTATGTTCCTAATATATAATTAGTTTCTTTGAGCAAAAATAAACTACCAAAGATATTAGAAATACAAGTCTGTTCATAAAAACACCAGGACACATGCAGGGATGTCACCCTGGTGTCCGACCTGCCTGAGCAGGTGGTACATTACTGTTCTTCCGACACAAAGGATATGGGACAGTACGTAAGTGGTGGCTCAGATTTCAAATAGCAATTATATTCTCTGGAAAGAAAACATTAGGTTTTTCCTGATTCCATAAAAACACCCAATCCAATCTATACTTCAGTAATTTTTTTCATCTAATGATCTTCTATTATCTATATACTAGAGGCTCAGTGCACAAAATTCATGCATGGGTAGGGTCCCTAGCAGCTGCCAGCAGCCAGCCAGGGTCTCCCTTCCCCTGGCTGCCTGCCCCATCGCCAAATCTCACCATGTTCCGCACCACCCCCTGGTCGTCAGCGCACGTGTAACTCCCTGTCAGTCAAACTCCCGCCTGTAGGGACAATTTGCATATTAGCCTTTTATTATACACTAGAGGCCGGGTGCACAAAAATTTGTGCACTGGCGGGGGAGGGGGGGGGTCCCCCAGCCCGGCCTGTGCCCTCTCCCAGTCTGGGACCCCTTGGGAGATAACGACCTGCTGGCTTAGGCCTGCTCCGGGGTGGCAGAGGGCAGGCCCAATCCCTAGGTGCAGTCCCTGGTCAGGCTCAGAGCAAGGCCGACTGAGGAGTTGGGGCACCGCCCCCTGTCATGCACAGAGCAGGGCGGATTGGGAGGTTGTGATGCCACCCTCAGTCACGCTCAGGGTAGGGCCGATTGGGGGGTTGGGGCACCGCCCCCTGTCACACTCAAGGCAGGGTCGATGGGGAGGTTGCGGCGCCACCCCCTGTCACGCACAGAGCAGGCCCAATCGGGGTTGGGGCGCTGCCCCCTGTCACTCACAGAGCAGGGCCAATCAGGGGGTTGGGGCGCTGCCCCCTGTCACTCACAGAGCAGGGCCAATCAGGGGGTTGGGGCGCTGCCCCCTGTCACTCACAGAGCAGGGCCCATCAGGGGGTTGTGGAGCTCCCCCCTATCACACACAGAGCAGGGCCGATCAGGGGGTTGGGGCGCTGCCCCCTGTCACACACAGAGCAGGGCCCATCAGGGGGTTGAGGAGCTCCCCCCTGTCACTCACAGAGTAGGGCCGATAGGGGAGTTGGGGCACCGCCCCCTGTCACACACAGAGCAGGGCGGATCAGGAGGTTGGGGCGCTACACCATGTCACATTCAGGGCAGGGCCAATGGAGAGGTTATGGCTCTACCCTGTCACACACAGAGCAGGGCCCGTGTGGGGCGGGGGGGGGAAGGGGTTGGGGCGCCGCACCCTGTCACACAGAGCTGCAGGGCGATCAGGGGGTTGGGGAGCTCCCCCCTATCAGGCACAGAGCAGGGCTGATCAGGGGGTTGGGGCACCTTCCCCTGTCACGAACAGAGCAGGGTGGATAGGGAGGTTGTGGCCCCGCCCCCTGTCACACACAGAGCTGCAGGGTGATCAGGGGGTTTGGGCGCTGCCCCCTGTCACGCTGATCCCGGTGCCGGGAGCCTCGCTGCTCTGCTGATCCGGTGCCGGGAGGCATATTACCCTTTTACTATATAGAATAGAGGCCTGGTGCATGGGTGGGGGCCGGCTGGTTTGCCCTGAAGGGTGTCCTGGATCAGGGTGGGGGTCCCCACTGGGGTGCCTGACCAGTCTGGGTGAGGGGCTGAGGGCCGTTTTCAGGCTGGCGGGTCACTGAAGCTCCCAACCGCTCATTTTTTTCTTTTTTTTTTTTTTCTATTCTGAGCCAGCTTTAGCTCTGAGGCCTTGCTGCTGAAAACATTGATACAATGTTGCGGTCAGGCTGGCTGAAGCCTGTCAGCCGGTTTCTGGAGTTTTGTTTAGCTTCTATATTTGCAACATAGTTGCTTAGAGTTGCAGCTGAGAGGCCGGCAAGTGAGGCGGGGAACGTTGGAGTCCGCAGTCACTGGAGCAAGCAAGCCTCCCTGTTCGCTTCAGTGCATGGCTGCTGGCCGCCATCTTGGCTGACAGTTAATTTGCATAAGGATATGCTGATTAGCCAATGGGAAGGGTAGCGGTCGTACGCTAATTAGCATGTTTCTCTTTTATTAGTGTAGACTAGAGGCCCGTTGCACAAAATGCGTGCACTGGGGAGGTGGGTGGGTCCCTCAGCGAAAGGGTGCAGGCCAGGCCAAGGGATCCCACCAGTGCATGATTGGGGCCGGGGAGGGACGCAGGAGGGCTCCAGGGCGTGTCCAGCCCATCTCACTCAGTCCCAATTGGCCGGACCCCAGCAGCAAGCTAACCTACTGGTTGGAGCTTCTACCCCCTGGTGGTCAGTGCACGTCATTGTGAGTGGTTGAGCAGTCTTTGCATATCATTAGCATATTACGCTTTGATTGGTTGAATGGACAACTGGACACTTAAGCATATTAAGCTTTTATTATATAGGAGGTTATAAAAGCCTAAGTGACTGTTTGACCGGTAGCTATGACATGCAATGACCACCAGGGGACAGATGCTCAAAGCAGGAGCTGCTGAGCAACAGCAACTTTGCAGAGTGCCCGCTCGCACTCTGGGACTCCTCAGAGGATGTCGGACTACCGGTTTCAGCCTGATCCCTGCAGGCCAGGCCAAGGGACCCCACCTGCCGGAAGGACCCCGCTCACTCCGCAGATGCCCTTTGAACCCCGGTGCCGTCCCAGGTGGGGGCAGCTGGGGAGGAACCACGGGAGACTGGTTCTAGGGTGTATCCGGCCAATCTTGTTCAGTCCCACCCCACCAGCCACCTTCTAATTAATTTCTTTTCAATGTGTACGAATCTGTGCACCGAGCCTCTAGTTTTATATAAATGCCATTCAATTTCCTTCCACTCCAGTGTCACTTACACAGTGAATGAGAGGAATTAAAGCAGTGCCTATAGGCCAAGCCTCCTGCCAAACCACTGGTCATATTCTACTCTAAATGCTCTGCTACCTGGCATTAAAAAAACTTAATTTGGATTTTTCATCTTTGACAGATTCTTACTTAATTTGTTTCAGTTTAGGCTTATTTTGTACATGTGCGCACACACATGTGTGTGTGCATGCAAGCACATGTCTCCACCCCCTACAAAAAACTATTTCAAACAAGCCTTTCAAATGTTCCCCTGTCAACTACTCTGAGAGACTTGCAATCTTGACTCTCTTTACCTCACATATATAGCACTAAGGTCTAGAACCAGATGTTCTTCAAATAACAAAACCCTCAGTATAGTCATACCATCCCCTAACACAATCTTTTAATTTCTCAGCACTATTAGTATAAGTATAATCTCAGAGGCCTGTGTTCTGAGAGAGTCTTAAAGGTTTTAACCTAGCATTAAATCATAAGTTTATAACCAAATATATATACAATAGTCTAATCTTATAGATGCAGGAAAACTAATGGACACATAAAGCAGGCTGAGTAGGGAAATCCAAGTTCAGGGCGGGCTCATCTACCTGAGTGAATCCAAGTTTGATTCGTCTTTGTTTGAAGGTCTTGGCAAACTGCTCAAGCTCCTCAAGGTCACTGGGCTCCTCCAAGCTGGGAGTGTCGATTCGCTTTGGTGTTGCCTGGCTCTGTGGAAGTGTCTGAATTGGGGTTGCAGCTATTGTGCGTGTTGGGGTTGCTGGCTGTTAGAGAAGGAGAAGAAGAACAGACATACAAAAAGGTGTTTAGGCTGCAACTGGACTGTGCAGCAAGTAAACAAACTAAGGAAATAGCTGTATTGGGGGAGGATTATGGAGACCCTGCAACAGGTAGTTTTGTGGAGAAAAGCAGAATGTGAAATCATGTACCCCAGAATCACAGATAAGGTTAAAATGTAAGCACGAGTAAAGAACTTGTCTACCTAAAAATGAAACCCAGTATATTCGGGTTTTCAAATAGTCTGAATACATGTATTTTATGCCTTTTCGTAGATTAGTCTCATTTTTTAGATTCTACTTAATAAACATACCACTTAAACTATAAGTCTCAAAACAGCAGGGACTAATCTATCTTGTTTATCACTATCTTGTATATCTCCAACTTGTGACACAATATTATAAAAATATTACTATAAGGTTATTAAAAGTATTTTAAGAAAAGCAAACCACCTACAGTTTAAATAACTTAATAGCTTCATTTGTGTATATTTCCTCCAATTTTCCACAGATCTACATTTCTTTTCTTTATTATCCTGTTTTTCCCCCATTGATTTTTAGAGAGTGGAAGGAGGGGTGAGTGAGAGAAACATTGATGAGAGAGACACATCGATTGGTTGCCCCCTCACGCCTGCCCATGCGCCCCTTCCGGGACCAGGGATCAAACCCACAACCCAGGTATGAGCCCTTGACTGGGAATCAAACCCATAACCCTTCAGTGCCTATAGACGCTCCAACCACTGTTCAGTGGTCAGGGCAATTACGTTTTTTTATTCCTATGGTTTTTCAGTTTTCCTAATTATCATTTTCAAAGGCTGACGGAAGCAATACGATCATAATTTATTTAACAATTTCTTCATTGCTGGACACTTCTTTGTTTTCATTACCACAGGTGACACCACAACAAATGGTTCTGCATGTAGTTCTTTTCCCACCTCTGGAATTAGTTCTCTAAGGTAAATTCATGAAGCACTTCTGTAACCAGATAAAGGGCAGCCGGAGACAATGGCATCGCTTCTGATCCACAGCAGCATGTCGGTTCTCACCATCCAATCTCTCCCCAAAATCTGTCAGCAGTTTTCAAAATGTTTGCTAATTCACTGTTGCCCTAATTCGTATTTCTCTTATTACATAAAGTCAAAATTTCCCCATGTGTGAATTATTATCTGTATCTCCTTTGATGTGAATTAGTTTTACATCTGAACCCATTTGTATAAAGTATTAATGTTCTTCTCATTCTTATCCTTAAAGAACTCATCAAATGTTATAGATTGTGTTGCATTAATGCAAATTTTTCCTATCTGTTTTTCCTTTTATTTTTCAACGTACCTAACTTTTAAATTATCAAAAGAAAAAAAAGGGGGGGGGGGGGGAAACTCTTTTCTTTTCTAATATCATGTGTTGCTTCAAACCTGAAAAAGCTTTCATTTATTTCTAACTTGGATAAATTTTTTAAATATTCTACCTGCTTCTTCTATGTATTTTAAAATATTTAATTACTAAAATCCATCTAAAGCTTACTTGGGGACATGAGGGTATAATCTTTCCTTTTTGTAGAAGAAATATAAAATGTCCTTATTATGAAAACACAAGCGCAAGGAGACGCCCTTCTGAGTATCACTATGACAGACAGGTGCTGCCGTGAGTGCATCTCCATCGCTCAGCTGACCCTTCCTGTGAATGGTGCCTGGGTTGAGAGATCGCAGGCCAAGATCACACACCACGTCTGTGGCTGTGAGTTTTGCTCTTGTAGTTGAAATGGGTCATATACCCTTACTTAGACCTCATTAGTAATATACTCTCTCCAACTGAACTCACTAGCCCAGAAAACTAGACAATAGGACTCCACAGGCCTGCAGCTGGGTAAGCACCTCTCTGTCCTGTGCAGTGAAGACAACACTCATTTCTGACATGGTGACACTAGTAATTTTTAACCTGGCCATTGGGGAGGTGCCCAAAATAGCACCAACCACACCAGACACCTAACATGGCTGTACACTTCCCAGTCTCAACTGTCAGACTATTACTTCACCTCCAGGCTCGAAGTAGCATTGCTCTCAAATAATAAAGGACTAAGCATCACTTGGGTCACCTTAGGTGGAGTGGTTATAGAGGTGTTGCTCCAGCCCCAGCAGCCTGAGGCCGGGCTGGCCCAGACTTCAAGGACAGAGTGGAATCCAGTGAGCAGGGGCAGGATAACACAACGCCACCATGTGCAGAGCAGGTGGGCCAGGAAGGAGTCACTTAGGTAAGGTCTTCTCAAAACTCCACCCTTACTTTTCTATTCCGCATATTCACAATAAAATGTGCCGTTTAGTGTGCAGTTTGAAGTGTTTTGACAATCACATAACTGCTACAAGTGATTCAGGATATTTCCATCACCCTCAAAGTTCCCGTGCACCCTGTGCTGTCCGACCCCACCCAGGGCCCCCGCCCTGGCGACCACTGATAGGACTTATACAAATGGAATGGCTCAGCAGGCGTCCTTCATGCCTGGCTTCTGGCACTTGAGCAGTGCTTTTGAAATTCACACATGGGCTTCGCTGCATCAGAGCACATCTCTTGCTACTGCTGAGCAGCATCTGCCGCGTGGCTATGCCAAATGATACACTATCTATTCACCAGCTGATGGGCATCTCGGTTGTTTCCAGTTTGGAGTGACTATGAATAAAAGTGCTTCGAACATTCATATACAGCGTTTGGAAGAACTGCTAGGTCAGAAGGCATATAGATAGTTAACTTGATAAGAAATTACCAAGCTGTTTCCTAAAGCATCTGTACTGTTTTGCAACCCTACTAGCTGTATGCAAGCTCTAGTTGCTTCACCTTCTCGCCACCCTGGTTACTGTCAGTCTTTTTCATCCTGCCCATTCTGGCGGGTAGTTGGTGATATTAGCATTCCCTCAGGACTCATGATTTGGGGCACCTCTTCATATGCTTCCTGGGCATTCACATACCTTCTTCAGTGAAGGATCTTCAAATATTTTGCATGCAATCCCTTTTTGGAACATCAGGTTGTCTCATGACTGAGTTGTATGAGCTCTTTATATATCCTGGGAACAAGTCTTTTATCAGATATTAGTAGCCCTGCGCACAAATCCATGCGCCAGTAGCTTGCTGCCGCCCTCCTGTAGCTCCCCCTGTCCCCCATAGCTTGCTGCCCTGTCCCTTCCTGTATGTAGCTCTCCGCAGCCCACTTGTAGCTCGCTGTCCCACCCTCCTGCTGATCCGTGATCCAGTCATTACGCTGTCGGTTGTTATATAACAACATTATGCATATTATATCTTTATTATATAGGGTAAGTTTTAATAATGTTTTCTTCCAGCCTGTGGCTTTTCTTTTACCAGAAGCTTTTACTTTTTACAAAATCCATCAACTTTTTTCTTTGATGGTTAGGACTCTTTAATACCATTTAAGAAATCATTACTGTGCCCAAGGACACAAAGACTATCCCTGAGTTTACTTCTAGAAGTTTATGTCTACAACCCACTTCAAATTCACCTCCACACAGCAGGAGAACCAGGACCAAGGCCCTGTCTTCACTGTGCATGGCCCACTGGACAGTGCCACTTGTTGAGAGACTTTTCTTTCCCTGGAAGCCTCTGGCACCTTCGTGGGCAGTCAGCTGCCCACAGATGTGTGGCCCCACTGGACCTTTGCTCTTCCCATTTCTATCCATGTGTCAGTCTTACATTGTCTTCATTACTGTAGTTTACAGTAATTCTTGACATCAGGCAGCCTTTCAACTTTCTTACTTTTCAAAATTGCCTGGCTATTCTATGTCGCCCACAATTCCATATATGTTGGTTAGAAATGGCATGTAAATTTCTAAGAAAGCCATCTGGGTACTGGTGGCATTGTGTGGGAGCCATAGATCAATCTGGAGGGAGCTCACATTTGAACAAACCAAGCCTTCTGCTTCATGAACATGTTAGGTCTCACCATCAATTTAGGTCTTCTTTAAATTCACTCAGCAATATTTTATAGTTTTCAATGTAAAGGTCTTGCAAATGTTTGTTAAATTTATCCGTAGGCACTATAAATACTTTTTTTTCTTAATTTCAACTTCCAAATGATCATTGTGATTGGGAGTACAGATTTTTTGTGTATCAACTTTGTATCCTACACACTTGCTAAAATCACCTATTAATTTCAGCAGCGTTTTTGTGGCTGCCTTGGAATTTTCTGCACAGGCAACCATTCATCTACCAATCAAGGCATTTTTCTTTCTTCTTTCTAATCTGTGTCCTTTATTTCTTTTTCTTGTCGTATTGTACTGCTAGAGCCTTCAGTACAATGCTGAGGAGTAAGTATTCGGCTTTATGATGCTGAGTTTTTGGTGGATACTTTTTACAGGTTAAGAAAGTTACCCTTTATCCTTATTTGCAAGAGTTTTTATCATAAATAGATGTTGAATTTTGTCAAATCTGATAATGTGTGAAAACTTCCATGAGTACAGAGTCAGAGGTAGAATGGGCCCCAGGTCAGCAGTTCAGAGCGTCACTTAATTTACAGATGGGCCAATGACACGTTCAGTCACAGCTGAACTGGTCTAATGCTCTCGCCTCTCAGTGTCTAGACTGGTGCGTTTTTAGAGCTACACTCTGGTAGAAATGAGCTGAAGCAACACCTGAAAGTTGAGAGGAGAGAAGACACAGGAGTCAGGGCCTCTATGCAGCTCCCGAGAAAGGGCCAACCAAGGGCGCTCGGGCCTTTGCTAAGGCACCAGGCCTCTAGTTCAAGGCAAGCTCTACTGCAGTGCTGGGGTAGGGTGGTCAAACAACCAGAACTCATTACTCACTTGCCACTAAGACTGTCATTCTTTATGAACATACGTGAAAAAAAGGACTCCTTGAAGATTTTTAAAGACTACATCAATTTGGCAGTGGTGCTTTATCGAGCTGATAAGCCCAGCTTTGAATTTTTGGTCAGTTTTTGAATACTAGGATTTTTAAAATTAGGATGTGTGTGTGTGTGTGTGTGTGTGTGTGTGTGTGTGTGTGTTTAATTCAACAAAGTCCAAAAGTCCCTTAAAACAACAGGACAAGAAAAAGGAACCCCCATGGGAGAAGGCTGACCTGGGAGGTGAGGGTGATGCTTGGCTGCGACTGTAGGAGGTTGGCTTGGCTTTGCTGAGGTAGTTGCGTTAAAAGATTTTGCGCTTGCAGGAGACCTGTTAAAACACAACACATTATGCCAGGAACATCAGGACTACTTTGAACTCAGCAAAAAGAATATGACCGTGAGATGGAAATTTCCAACTGATCTCCTGATAGTCTTATTGGTCTTACTAAAGTTCAATCTTGCTAATGTGACTTGGGCAAGGAGATATGAAACATTAGACTAAGATGGCATGTCTTTAGTGTAACCTGAATAACCCTCTAATTGGCCAGTTCTTTACTTTCGGGTGGAATGGATGAAAGTGAAGTAGTATAAATGGAAGCAGATTGACATTCCCAAGAGCTCAATCTCTCACCCAGAATCCTTCACCAACAACCAGAGAATTGTCTAGTTCATGAAGGGAGCAGACTACCCTTTAAATGTAACAGGCATTTACATAACAAAAGGTTCTGGAGTGAATGGTCAAGAAAAAAGGCTAAGCAACAGCAATGATGAGGAACCACCCACCCAGACACCCTCTGCACTGATGCCATTAACCAGCTTTACAAACACGATGAACTTGATTGTTGATACAATATTCACCACTAAACAGTGGTGAAGACAGTTTTTATCATTTACAAATTGTGCACACCTTCTAATATAACACCCTCTCCTTCTCAAACCTTAAAAGAAACCAAATGATTGTTAGAAGCATATACTTGAATGCTTGGCCTACATTCTTTGAATACACTTCCAGGAAAAACTACCAAAACACCAGAAGCAATTTATCCAATTTATGTTCAGCACATTGAGAGATTTCATTTAGACTTTTGGCCAAACTCTTGGTTCCTCCTTGGTGATTACAGAAATGATGGCAGGGAAAGATGACCTTCAATATTGTGGTACGCGTGAAAAAAATATTCTTCTTAACATGAATACTGAGTTCAAAGGTCAATAAAATTTAAGGAGAACATTGTTCTAATGCAGGGGTCCTCAAACTTTTTAAACAGGGGGCCAGTTCACTGTCCCTCAGACCGTTGGAGGGCCGGACTATAGTTTAAAAAAAAACTAGTCGGCTGCTAAGCAACAGGCAGCGGTGGCAAAAACACCCGGCGGGCCAGATAAATGTTTTCGGCGGGCCGCGTGTGGCCCACGGGCCATAGTTTGAGGACCCCTGTTCTAATGGGCAGTTTCAGGGCTGCTTGCCCTGCAAGTGGACGGCTGTGATGGGCTCACCCTGCTGGCCCTGGGGCGTCTGTGAGATGATGAACTGTGCTGGCTGCAGGTTGGTGGTTGGATGTACCAGCACGAACTGTTGCAGGTTGAGATTCTGCTGCTGAAGTTGCTGTAGTTGTTGCAGATCCTAAAGCATTAGAATTAAAACATGGTTGGAGAGGGAGATAAAAGTTTGCTTATTCGTAACATTCTCAGATGAGGCGTTCTGTCCCAACCCAATCAGGCAACACTTCTCACTCATGCATGACGCATGCTCCAGTGCGTCCACAATGCGGGAGAAGAAACGGAGCTCCTACAAGGACTATATTTGTTGGCAGATGTTGTGTCATGACTTATGATGAGCCTAATTTTCAATGGTTATTTCCAATTCCCACAATAAATGGTTAAAGGTGTGTTTTAACATGTAGAGACCAATATGGGTTTTAAAAATCAAATGGAGTTTAAAAATCAAATGAGAAAAGAATTTGAGTTTTTAAATAGTTAACTGATTTTTTCTCTGAAGTAAAAATTGAGAGTGCTATCTGAATTTGCATAAACAAATTTAAAAATCTATAGTGATTTATGAAATTTGGCACCAGCTCATTGAACTCAACTGAGAAATCATTGTGAAACATTACGTTATCCATACAAAAATCTGATCGATAACATCTTATCTTATTAAAATAATGTCAACATAGGGTCTCACAGCTCAGGCACTAACAACATGTTTTTGTTGATCAAGGAAGTGGTCAAAATAAAAATGTCATCTTGATAAAGATTGTATATAATAGCCAAAAAAGTTAGTCTGACATCTATTCCCTACTCTTGTAGTTGTTTCTTTGTGCTGGCTAGTCACACCCCCGCTCCCTTTCAGTCCATTTCCAAGGCCTCTCTCGGGGATGAACACAGCTGTCCAGGACCAGGCTCATAACAATCTTCACAGACCTCACTGCCCTGACTACCCCTTCTCTCTTCTTCTCCTTGAGACGAAGGATTTCATTCACCTTCCCTCCTTGGTGGTACTGTCTATGCCTCTTAAATGCATTTTTATTATCTCTGATACTTGGCTCCAAAATGTGAAAAATGAAACCAAACAATGTCCTACCACAGTTCTGCCCAAGCTCCTCGGCTACAGCAGGCGCCTCACTGGCTCGCATGTGGGCAGCACCCATTGCAGCACCGGACAGAGCCAGGCTGCAGCCAGTGGCTAATGAGACACAGTGACCAACGCCCTGCTTCAAAAATATGCCAGCTAATTACTCAAGACCTGTCACTTAATACAGTCAGTTATTCAAACAATCACTTATGTGTTTATAATATCAACTCAAGCAAACAAATGTATTATCACTTGTAGTTCAGTGGTAAGGAAGGCTACCACTTACCTCACTGATTGAGAGCTCCTGAGCCTGCAAGGGCCCCACTAACAATCAGAAAGTGAATTTCCAATTAAAGAAAAACTGCCCTTCTGATCCTCAGCCCTGCCCCGGCTCCGAGACTGTCCCTCACTTCCTGCTCTGGCTGTGAGACTGCTCCTCTCCCTGCTCCGGCTGTGAGATTGCTCCTCTCCCTGCTCCGGCTCTGAGAGCTGCTCACTCACCTGTGCGATCTGTATAGGCTGAGACAGCGGGATCTGCGTCATGGGAGTGGCAGCGGAGGCAGAGATGGTGGCCCCGGCAGCACTGTGCTGTTGGCTGGCGGAGTGCTGCTGTACCGCAGCGGCCAGCAGCTGTGCCTGTGCCTGCGCCTGCTGCAGGAGCAACTGCTGCTGGGCTGGCGTCAAAGTGAGCTAAACAAAATTAGGACAAACAAGTGGAAAGAATTAAAGAAGAAGGGCCCCTAATTCAAGTCAACTGCTCTGAAGGAGGTAACTCAAGTGGTATTAGGCCTTAGCTACCAACTTCACATGGTTAGCATGAGACTAAAATGTTCATCAGTGATCAAGCTACCGTTACCAGCAGAACATTTAAATGAAAATGGTGGACCTCACTCTGGACTTAAATCATTCAAGCTTGTCCAGGGCCTTAAATTTCAAGCAAAATAGTAATAAACTAGTAAGCAAGAAGAAAAAGAATCAACACTTACAGGCTATGAAAAGAAATGTATACCCAACAGAGCAGCAAGTGGGTAGTCAGATGAATGAGGACCAAGTAAGCTGCATCTGACATGGGACGGGCTGATAAGGCCCAGCTGCTCCCCATTAGCATGAATCTGCCCTAGTCCGTCATTTCCATTATGGCTGAAGATATGACTAAAGAATTATGAGCTCCATTTGTTTCTTTTCCAAGTCTCCCTGCAGCCCCCTCCCTCCAACAGTCCTTTCTGTTATTGAAAGCAATGGGTCTGCAACTTTACATCCCCTTTCCCACACGTTATCTCTGTGAAACAGGTGGTGACAGCCCCTCTCTCTACATGCGAATAATTTCTGATGCAGGTTTAACAGAGGCTCCAGCCACATAAACCTGGAATCCCAAGTGTCCCTCACTATTATAGAAACTCGTCACCCAAAGCAAAAACTCAACCAGGAACAGAGGAAATATATTCTTAGCAGATTTAAACTTGTTTTCACAATGCAACTTATTTCAGGCTGCATTAAAGCAGTGTGCTCCTCCTTCCTTTTGATGCCACGCGCTGATCAAAGGAGAAGGAATACTATCATATTCTGAAGAGCAAGGACTGCCACTTGGCGCACACCTCCTCCTAAAGCAGTGATGGTGAACCTTTAGAGCTCAGCGTGTCAGCATTTTGAAAAATCCTAACTTAACTCTGGTGCCGTGTCACATATAGAAATTTTTTGATATTTGCAACCATAGTAAAACAAAGACTTATACTTTTGATATTTATTTTATATATTTAAATGCCATTTAACAAAGAAAAATCAACCAAAAAAATGAGTTCGCGTGTCACCTCTGACACGCGTGTCATAGGTTCGCCATCACTGTCCTAAAGGGTCCGATACAACCTGTCTGTGCCTTAGAGACAGAATCCGAATCAAACGATTCGAAAGTCAGATTCCCTTCCAGATATGTTTATAGAGGTTTCATATAATATATGAACATGTATTCATCTCTACTAATGGGATTTTGTAAACAATTTTGCAATAATTCTTAAAAGAACTTTCTACTGCCAAAACATACTTAAAGGAAATGAAGGACATACAAAATTTTGTGGGTTGATGTGATATGAATTGATTAATAAATAACTCTTCCTTACTACTCCTTAATACCCCGCCTCCTCCACCAAAAATAATATGAGAAATTTTCAGCATTAGAAAAATATTTTTAAATATTTTTATTGATTTCAGAGAGAAAGGGAGAGGGAGTGAGAGAAACATTAATGATGAGAGAGAATCATTGATCGGCTGCCTCCTGCACGCCCCCAAATGGTGATTGAACCCGCAACCCGGACATGTGCCCTGACCAGAATTGAGCAGCAACCTCCTGGTTCATAGGCTGATCACTAAGCAATGCCTGCCAGGCTGGAAAAATACAGTGGGGCCTTGACTTATGAGTGTCCCGACTAACGAGTTTTTCGAGATACGAGCCGTCTCTCGGCCGATTTTTTGCCTTGAGTTGCGAGCTAAAATTTGGGTTACGAGCCAGCTTCAGATACCCCACCACTAGTTGGCGCAGCGAACGTCACAGTTAACGCCACAACATCAGCCCAGCATCACGTGTCTCACTCGTTCACTTTTTGATTTGATATATGAGTAATTTGAGTTACAAGCTCCGTCACAGAACGAATTAAACTCGTAAGTCAAGGCCCCACTGTATTTTAAATGGTGTCGTAGAGCAAAGACAGCTGAAAAGTTAAAAGCTCAATATATTCACATAGGCCAACTTATCCTATATAACAAAAGCCTATAATGCAAACTGACTGAACGGCAGAACAACCAGCAGAATGACTGGTCACTATGATGTGCACTGACCACCAGGGGGCAGACGCTCATCGCAGGAGTTGCCCCAAACCTCCAGGCCCCAGGCCAGCCAAGGCAGATGCCAGGGGGGCCCCTGATCATCTCGCCGGTCACCCCACAGATCGGCCCTGGCCTAGGGACCCTACCTGTGCATGAATTTCATGCACCGAGCCTCTAGTTGCCAATAAAAATAAATGACATTTATTGAATACTACATGCCCAGCACTGTTCTATGAGTTTTACATACAGTATTACCCTTAGTCTTTATCACAATACTGTGGCATGGGCATTATCAACATCTGCATTTAAGCAAAGGAACAATGAGCCACAGGGAGATGGCATAATTAGCCCAGACAGTAAACTGAGAGCCAGAATTTGAGACCAGAGGCTTAATTTTAGAACATCACACTGTAACTTAAATGTTCTTCTTTTATAGGCATTACTAGTGACCTGGTGCACAAAATTCGTGCACATTAAAAGGAATTAGAGGAAATATTTTAATATTGCTATTTGCCCTTTCTCTATAATAGAAGTGTCAGAGATGAAAGAAAATTAGTAAAATGTATATGAAATCTTCCTCTTGTCAGAGTCTGGGGCATGCCACGGGAACCAGAGTCAAGTCCTCGCCCACCCATGTGCGCCTCGAAATCGTGCGAGACCCAGACCCGGCCGGCCCCACCCCCATCAAGCCCCGCCAGGTGGGGGGGGGGGGGGGTGCGGCCTGAGGTCCCCTGTCAAGCCCCACCAGGTGGGGGCGCAGCCTCAGGTTCCTGCTAATTGTTCGTTAAGGGAACTTGGCCTCCACTGTGAGTGCAGCAATCTTGTGTTATGGAATCCCTGCCTCCACTGTGGGCCCAGCCATCATGACTGTTACCGCGTGACAGTCAATATGCATATGCCCTCTTTATTAGATAGGATTCCCTTCTTTAACTTCTGCTCTGCAATGATGTCATAACGCAAATGGTCACTACTATTCATCAATGCAAGAGTCTCACCCACTGGACAATGATTCCACCGCATGACGAAGCAACAGTGGAAACATGGGCTTATAAACGCTGTCAGTTTATCCCAAGCATCTGCAACTGTAGAAAATATACCCTGAAAACCTAAGTAATTCCCTTCTCAGAGCTGCCTCCAGTGTAGAGAGTTCCCTAAGACATAATGGTGCTAGGCCCAGCCCCGTTACTGCCTGCTACGGCAGAGTCCTAATCAACAGCTGGCCAATGTCAGTCTGGCACAGAACGTCTATTACGATGCTCCCAGAAAACTTACCCCGGTTATCTGCCCTCCAGCCAGCATGAGCTGGGTCTGCGGGATGGCTGCCTGCACTGAAGGCTGCTGGGAAGGCTGGCTTGGCTGCTGGGAATCCCCCGATTCTTCATTAGATTTAGACTGAAGGTGGGAGGGGGTAAAGAGATTTCAAATTGTTCATTAAAAGAAATGCACTTATAACTCCATATTTCAAGAATTATTTAAAACATGAACTTATTCAGTCATGAGTTTTCTGGTTTCATTCTTTTCCTTTCTTATAAATCTGTGTATTTTCCTGATTTTGCATATTAAGTTTATAGATTTTTTTTTGTTCCATTGTCAACAAAGCTGTATTATAATTTTTAAGAAGAAAAAATAATTTGGTCCTCCACAAACCGGCGAAATTCACCCTAATCCTCCCCTCTGGGAAGGGGTGAGGGGAGAGCACACTTTCCACCCCTCTACAGGAGAGCTTCCCGCCCCACATTCCGAAGGGCCTTTGGTGGGCAGTCTGGCCTTACTCCCACGCAGAGAGTGATTGCCTGGCCCACGGAACTTCCTTTAATATCTAGAGAACTTTAACCTAGCATCGCCCATCAAGTAACACCGCAGCTTAGAGGGAAATGCTGCCCTCAGGAGGGAAAAAACTCAGTCCTGGAGAGGCACTGAGAAAATATTTTATGTTAAATTAACACTGGTTATATAGAGCATTGAAATGTTGCATAGATTTGCATATTTCCCACCACCTGTTTTGGGGACTGCAGCAAGGCTAATTAACATAGAGGCTCTGATTAATTCTGCCAGTCAGTGAGGTAATTACAGTGCAGGACTGTAAACACACGGCACTGGAGACACAGCCTGTTTGCCAACATCTCTCTAAGGGATGAAAGTTTACCATGGCAACCCAGGCGATTTTCCACCTCCTCTCCCTCACAAAGGGAGGTTGCACTATCTCCCTCTCTTTTCCCTCCTTGTTTCCATGTAGGCCCATATTCCACTGGGTTGCATGGAATGCTCAAACCCGAGGTCTTGAGTCACTAGCAACACTGAAACCAATCTTCCAGAAACTGTGTCCCCTCTTGGCTCTTAGTTACCTAAACACGCTAATGAAAAGAAGCAGCAGGTTGATTGAAATATTAAGGAGTCATGCCTAATACTTGAACTTGGCATGCCTTTGCCATATGATTCACAGCAGCAATGTAGCCAGATTTAAGTTTTGTTTTAAACTTGTGACTGACTGAAGCACATCAATATCTATAAACAGGTTCCCTTACAATCCTCAGAATCATAACATTTCTGAGCAGAGAGGAACCCTGGCAATCCTCTCAGTTACCCACTTAAAGGCAGATCAAAAGACATGAGCCCCAGAGGTTAAGTGACTTGCTGAAGGTCACACAGCTAGCAGGCACAGAATGAGACTCAAACCTAAGACCGGCTCTCAGTCCTGGACAGTTCCTCTGCACTAGAGTGTTTCTCTAAGATATGACGATGAGCAACAGAAAGACGGTTGGAAACAGGACATTTATGACGTTATTTGGCTTGGTGTTTAGGGATGCACTACAGCTGCATAACTTGGAAACGTTTTTCCTGGACTTACACAGAAAACTTTTGAAAACTGACTTTTCTTGATCGCTTTTGGTCATTCACAGTAGCAGCATTGTGTAAAATCCATCTTCATTAGTGGCAATGATTACCTCTATTTGGATTTTCATGAGAATCAGTAATACAAAAAGGGTACTACTCCTAAGTATTTCCTATTATAAAATTATTGCCTGCTCATTCCATGAAATTGGGAAACTAGGGGAAAATGGAAAAATTGCCCGCAAGCCCACGTGCCAGCTTACCTGTACATTTAAAGTCTGAGCAGCGGCCTGTAAACTTGTTCCTGCGAGCTGGACCTGCAGGTAAGCAACCAGGGGCATCAGGGTCTACTTGCTGACACCATCATTAGAGCTGTCCTCAACAAGGACTTCAAGCGCCTCTACCAAGTGTGTCATTGAGCTAGAACTGAGGCTGAAAGAAGTTTACCTGCTGGGGTTAAAACTGTGCAGACAAGTTCGAGGTCCCTCCACCGCCCAGGAGAAAATGCTGCTCCCACTGCTTTCTGGAGGGTGTTGCCCACACTCAGTTAGCATCACTGGGATGCCACACTGTGTCAGTCAGACATTCCTTACATCACATTCTGCTTGTATTCATAGACACTTAGATCTAAAAACTTAATTCATCTTCCACATTGTGTGAAAGAACACATATGAACAAGCTACTTACATGCATTATTGTTATAATCTATCAGAATTATCTGCTCACTCTAATTTCAAAATCTCCATGTACACAGCAGAGTAGAAATCTTACATATGTGCACACCACATAGTCAAGTTTTTAAGACATGATAGCCCTAACGACAAGCTCTAGCTGAAAGGATTCTGTCCTACAAAACACACAGAATGCTATCATACTATTTCATACTCACATGTCATATGTTCAGAAATTCAAACCACAGTTACATTAAAATAAGGATCACCACTGGGACCATGATAATAATAAATGACTCAGGCAAACGTAATCGATGGAGGACTAACATAATATTGACACATTCTCAGCTGTGAGGTCAATAGCTATAGTCAACTAAACTATAAGATGTGGACTAGCCATTCAGAATGGCACGATTAGATGTGATTAGCACCAGGCTTGATCAACTTAAGAAGTCCCACATCCTGAAAGACCTGCCCAGGCCCCAGCATCCAGGCCTCCATCCTTCCCTTGCTCACAGTCAAGCAGAACATTCTACCTGGTGGAGATGTCCGAAGAAAGCCTGGGCCTGGGCTGTTGAGATTGCTCCTCCAACAGGCACAGGCTGCTTCTGAAAGTCCAGACCATTCGTTTGTGTGCCTAGAAAGCAAGCAAAAGAACATAATTATGACAAACATAAGCTCAACTGAAATTAAGCACTAGACTTCAGTTACCAACATTTACCAGGCATCTATTTGTATAAGCACTTTCCAAAGTATCTCCAAGGAGGCAGAGAAATGCAAAAGAAAGTGCACTACAATAATTTCTAAAGGCAGGACGGCAGGACAAGTACCCAAGCACAGAGAGAGCATAGGAAACAGGAACAAAACTACAAATTATCATTACAATCTAAGACAGTGTTGGAGAAATCAGGAGTGGATGTGGTGACTGGGAAACAGGCCCAACAAGCATAAATGAGAGGTACTTAGGAAGAGATTACTGTCATCACACTGCTGTTAAGATGGTGGAGACGGAGCTGCAAGGAGGTACCAAGGTTCTCCCCTGGTCTCATCCTTCTCAGCATTTGGCTTCGACAGAAGAAATTCACTGGTGACTTTGACAAGAGCAAGACAAACTTATTCTTAACTTAAACACATCCTATACAATAAAAACCTAATATGCAAATTGTCCCCTCAACTGGGAGTTCGACTGCTCACTATGACATGCATTGACCACCAGGCGGCAGCGCAGAACATGGCAGGCATTGGCGATGCAGCATTGGCAGCAGGCGGCAGTGGAGACGCTGCCGGCCCCAATGGGCTCCGATGAGAGCGGGACCATGGTGGGATGGTGGAGCCAGTGAGTGGGCATCACCAGACCAAGGCGGGTGTGAGCAGGGGCCCAATCGCCCCGCCAATCATCCTGCAGACGGTGACTGGTGGCGGCGGCGGGGGATCGGCGGCAGGGGATCGCCCTGCTGATTGCCCCGCAAATGGCGACCAGCAGTGGTGGTGGGGGCAAAGGGGCCTGTCTGGTGTGACTCAGTGGTTGAGCATTGACCCATACACTAAGAGGTCATTCTCTCCCAGGCACTGAGGGAGAAAGGGTAAATAGCAATATTAAAATATTTCTTCTAATTATTTCCCTTTCAATGTGCACAAATCCGTGCACTGGGCCATTAGTTAATAAATAACAACCTGATGGCTAAAACAGTCATTTAAATGATAATCAAAATAGTTTTACTACTGTATTCAATCCCAAAGTTTAGCTTGAGTCCTATAAGTAACTAGTGGCCCGGTGCACGAAATTTGTGCACTCGGGCAGGGGGGGATGTTTCCAGCATGGCCTGTGCCCTGTCAAAGTGTGGGAGCCCCACGATAAATCACTCCAAGGAGGTGGGCCCCACCCACCCATCCAGGGCTCCTTGATGGATTGCCCCAAAGAGGTAGGCCAGAGCCAGGGGAGGCCTGCAGACCCCAGCATATGGTGGCAGAGGCCCCACCACGACCCCGACCCTGGGCCGGGGGGCCAGGAACATGAGCCTCACATCATAGGCCCGTTGCTGGGGGCGGGGACACAAGCCTCACATCCCGGGGCCCGTTGCTGGGGGCGGGGACATGAGTCTCATGTCTCCAGGCCAGAGCAGGGGGCAGGGACGCGAGCCTCATGTCTCTGGGCCAGCACAGGGGGCTGGGATGCAGCCTGCTGATCGGTCATTATGTGACAGCGTCCAACCAATTTGCATATTATCCTATTATTAGATAGATTAGCAAGGGCTCTGCGATTATTATAATTTTACAAATGTTAGAATCTGATGTTAGAATAGGACTAACTTGTGGAAAGACATACCACTCTAATAACCAGAAATACATCTAAGGTATCTAAGACATTGTTTTCAAGTTACCATATCCAGCTATTAGTTAGAAAACATCAGAATACTTTACACTGAATAAAATAAAACAGACTGCAGGAACCTGCGAGAACCATACAGACACATGACCAAGTATTGCCCTTCCACTTCCCACCACTGGAGTACCCATCTCCTTGCCCTCATCTCTCTGTGTACATAGAGCACAGCAGTTAGGAGAGTAAAGCAGTATTTCTAAAAGGTGTAATTTCTGCCATTATGTGTCCTAATTCCTAGGAAATGTATCACTTTTCCTTGAGATAATTATAAAAGAAACTAGAGGCCCAGTGCACGAAATTCGTGCACTGGAAGGGGGTGTGTCCCTCAGCCTGGCCTGCGCCCTCTTGCAATCTGGGACCCCTTGGGGATATAGCAGTGCGCCATATAGGAAGAGCCAGAACCAGGGCGGGGCGCCGCTTGCGCTCATCCTGGCCCATTGCGCCTGTTGCTGCCGCTCAGTAGTGCTGCCACAGAGTTGGGAGAGGCTCCCACTGCTGCAGCTGTGCTCGTCAGCCGTGAGCCTGGCTTCTGGCTGAGCGACACTCCCCCTGTGGAAGTGCACTGACCACCAGGGGGCAGCTCCTGCATTGAGCTTCTGCCCCCTGCTGGTCAGTGCACATCATAGCAACTGGTCAACCAGTCATTCTGGTTGTTCTGGTCGTTCCATCGTAATGGTCACTTAGGCTTTTATATATATATAGATAGATGTGTATATACATTGCACCTCCTTAAAATCTCAGTGATTGTTCTTTTATGTTTTTTTCCCATACATAGGATACTATAGAACTATCTAGATCTATGAAGTTAATGAATACAAGATACCTGCTTGTGTCAAATAATGATGGACTAGTATGAAGTAAAATGTAAAGTGATTGGGGTCACTTCTGGAAGCTACACACTATAGAAGTTTCACTCTCTTAAAGTTGAAACGCTGCTGTTTCTATCTCTATGCACAAAATCATTACTAGGTTTAGATTTTCAGAGAGGCCTGTCCGGTGTGACTCAGTGGTTGAGCATTGATTGACCCATGCACTAAGAGGTCGTTCAATTCCTGGTCAGGGCATATGCCAAGTTGCTGGCTCAATCCCCAGCAGGGAGTGTGCAGAAGGCAGCAGATTAATGTTGATGTTTCTCATCGATGTTTCTCTCCATCTCCCTCTGTCTCTAAAATTGATAAAAACATATTTAACAAATTTTTAAAGAGTGTACAGAATTACAGAAAACATGCTAGGAATAAATCAAGAAGGCTGAAGGAAGGTAAGATTTTGACAAGCAGAGACAAGAACTAGGAATGGACACATCACCAGTTTTGGAAGTCTGCCAGAACCAAGTGCTCCACTCTCATGGGACCACAAGAGATCTGAACACTGGTTCCACTACCAAGTTCCCACAAAAATGGTAACAAGCCCCTTATAAGTCAGACAGCACTAACTAACACAAGACTGATTGATTTCCGGTATCCCTGGTATAGATCCTCCTACAAGGACCTACGGGTAATACTATTTAGGTGTTCTGGCTCTGCCACTGGGACATGGCATAAAGGTAGGATACACAAAGCTAGTAAGGTAAAAAGAACATTCCACAATTCCAATAAACAGAGATGTAAGATGCAAAGGCAGATGTTTTTTAATAAGGTGATGAGCGACAGAAGAAAGTAGACATGATGTAGAAATCATTCTTATAAAACATAGAGACTTAAACTCAGCTAAAAGGAGAGAGGGAACACAACACACACACACACACACACACACACATACACACCCCCTGATCAGTCTTGAGTATGAGGACAATATGGGGAGACAGAGTATTGGGAGCCAGCACCAAACATGTGCCTGGAAAACTGGGAACATCCAAGTAAAAAACCAGGGGAATGGACAGAGGAGAAGGTGAATTTGCAGAAAGGAAGGTTAACCTCAGAGAGAGAGAACTCAGAAATCCTGACCAAACAGGGAAGAAAAGTGATCCAGAAGGCAGTTTCAGATGACAGGCCGAGCTCACACTTCTGTAAGGCTGTTCCTGGAATGGCATTACAAGGTGAACTGCAGAGATCTTATGTCTAACCTCTTTGTCTTATTGGTGAAGAAACAGCGTAAGAAATATTCAGTGGATTGCTCAACACGTCGCTAGTGTGTGGAAGAGCCAGGACATGGAATGTGTTCCCTGATTCTGTTAATCACTTACAGAGAAGTGATAGCTAAAATCAGGGGAGTAAAAATGTCTATCAGAGAAGAATGAATATAGAGAAAAGAGGGTTGAAGACAGGAGGGTACCAACATGAGGAGATGAAAAGTCAAAGAGAGCCAGAAAGGGGGCAGCTAAGAAAGCAGAAAGACCTCTCAAGACTAGTGTGCTTCAGAAGCCAGTGAAGAGAGAGCTACGGGACGGGGTAGTTTAATACTGTCCGATGTGCAGCAAAGAGAAGGAAGTGCTAAGAGAGAAATTAATCCAAAGAGAACAGAGGAGAAGCAATAATAAAGTTAAAACCAAAAACCAGTGAAACAGCAACAAAAACACATCCAGGGGTGTGAAAAAGGAGGTTTACAGTTGTAATAAAAAATACAGTAATCCGCCGAAACCGGTTTGGCTCAGTGGATAGAGCGTCGGCCTGCGGACTGAAAGGTCCCAGGTTCGATTCCGGTCAGGGGCATGTACCTGGGTTGCGGGCACACCCCCGGTGGGGGATGTGCAGGAGGCGGCTGATCGATGTTTCTCTCTCATCGATGTTTCTAACTCTCTATCTCTCTCCCTTCCTCTCTGTAAAAAATCAATAAAATAAAATAAAAAAATACAGTAATCCTATATAATAAAAGGCTAACATGCAAATTGTCCCCTCGGGAGTTCGATGGACCAGGAGTTCGACCACTCACTATGACATGTGCTGACCACCAGGGGGCAGCACAGAACGAAGGAAGGCCCCGGCCAGCTGGCAGCTGTGGGAAGGAAGGCTCCGGCCGGCAGCCAGAATGCTCCAATCGGCCCTGATCGCTGGCCAGGCCTAGAGACCCTACCCATGCATGAATTTCATGCACCAGGCCTCTAGTTAATAAATAATAATACAAGAATAAACTGTGTTTCATGTACACACAACTTAAACCTATTTTTGCCCACCGTGTTATAGAAACACCAACTCAGTTCTTTCGAAAAAAATCACGTAACTTACAAACTTCTCTTACAATGGAACAAGAAAGTAAGAGGCGGAGCAAGTATTTTAAGGCTAACACAAAGGGCATCACTGAAAAATGCCACAGATACTAACAAGATGAACCAATAAAATCCATGCCAATAACATAAAAACATAGAAACGGATAACTCTAGAAAAGAGAACATATCAAGACTGACTAAAACACAAATAGAAAATCCATAGAGGCCACATTTTTGAAGAAATTATATTAATAAGTAAAATCCCCCACCCCTCACCCCAAATGAAAAGCCTAGACAATTTTCCTGTTTGCTTCCAAAAATCTAAGGCAAAGTAATTCCAATCTGTACAGCTTTTCCAGAGTTGAGGGTAGGGGAACACTTCCTAATTCATTTTATAAGGCCAGGAAAACCTTGATACCAAAATTTGACAAAGACAGTATGAAAAAAAAAAAAAAAACACAAGCCAGATTTACTCATAAATATATATGGAAATAGCCTAAATAACAATAGCAAAAATAATCTAGCAAGATAAAATATTATAACTAAGATGGACTTATTCTAGGAATATAAGATTGGTTTGGAGTTAAAAAAAAATCAATTAATATGATTTACCATTATCTTAAAGGAAAACCCTCAGATAAAATTCAATACCCACTTGTGATAAAACTTCCAGGCACAGGAATAGAAAGAAACTCCCTTAATTGGATAAGGAGCAACAAGCACTCCCTTTAAGAGAAGGGCACCCACTCCTGGAAAGCTTAGCCAGCAAAGCAAGGCATGAAAACACAGAAGTTGGAAAAAAGAAACAAAGCTTTCTTCTCAGATGATCTGATTATGTTTGTATATTGAAAGGGCGAGGGCTAAGCCCTCCACCTTGCCCCAGGGTAAAGGCTACACCCTCCATCTTGCCCCAGGGTAAGGGCTACGTCCTCCATTTTACCTTGGCCACGTGCTTGGCAAGAAGGTTCTTCCCTGGAAGTCTAAGACTCTGCTAGCCACACCCAGGAACAAGACATCGACTTGCGCCTGGCCAATCGGCAGAGCACAGTCCTTTATCCTCCCCTTACTCCAACTCCCCCTTTAAAACCCGTCTCTAGGCAGGGTTCTGTCTCTCAGCCACTTGGTTTGCCATTGTGTCGGTGAGTCTGGTGGACGGGGAGCTCAAGCTAGCTTGAAATACAGATTCTTATGCTTTTGCATCGGATTGGCTGGCTCCCTGATGTGGTTTCTTGGGAATCTTGAAATCTGGGCATAACATATATAAATATACTAAGGAATCTAATGATCTATTATTAGAATAAGAGAGTTTAACAGGTTACAGCACACAAAATTTATTTAAAATCAAACTATAGCAAGTCCTATGAGCAAAAAATTGTAAAATTTTACTTAAAAATAATAAAGAAGACATAAATAAATGCTCATCCTATATAATGAGAGGAATATGCTAATTAGCCGTTACACCCTGAAGCGTAATGACCAAGTACGTCACAGCCAGATCATGGATCAGCAGGAGGGTGGGCCAGCGAGGTATAAGTGGGCTGCGGAGAGCTACAGGAGGGGGCAGGGCAGCAAACTATGAGGAGGGAGAGGGGGGAGGGGAGCTGGGGGAGCTACAGGAGGGTGGGGCAGTGGGCGGAGAGCTACAGGAGGGCGGGGCAGTGGGCAGAGAGCTATAGGAGGATAGCAGCGACCTATTGGCACATGGATTCGGGCGCAGGGCTTACTAGTCTATATATATAAAAGCCTAAGTGACTGGACAACTAGACAATCGGCCAGTAGCTATAATGCGCACTGACCACCAGGGGGCAGACGCTCAATGCAGGAGCTGCCCCCTAGTGGTCAGTGCGCCCCCACAGCAGGAGCACCGCTCAGCTGACAGATGGGCACCAGATGCTGGACTCACCGCTGGCGAGTACAAGCAGCACAAGCCCAAGCAGTGGCGGCAGGCGCAGCGGGGCCAGTATGAGCGGGAGTGGAGCAGTGCCCAGCCTGGGCTCAGGCTCCTCCCTGGCCGCCTGCCGCTTCACACACTACTTCATGCTGTGCGGGATCAATGCAGACAGCAGGCTGGAGCCCAATGAGCTGGTAGTTAAGGCCGGGCTGCAGCAGCACAGAGGTCCACTGATTCCAGCAGGCCAGCTGAGAGACCCCACCGGTGCACCAGGCCTCTAGTCCTATATAATAAAAGTCTAGCCCTGGCTGGTTTGACTCAGTGGATGGAGCGTCGGCCTGTGGACTCAGGGGTCCCGGGTTCGATTCCAGTCAAGGGCATGTGCCTGGGTTGCGGGCACATCCCCAGTAGGGGGCATGCAAGAGGCAGCTGAATCAATGTTTCTCTCTCATCGATGTTTCTAACTCGCTATCCTTCTCCCTCTCCCTTCCTCTCTGTAAAAAGATCAATAAAATATATTTTTTAAAAAAATCTAATATGCTAAGTGTCTGGTTGTCCAGTCATCCATTCAACCAATCAAAGAGTAATATGCTAATGATATGCTAAGGCCACTCAACTGCTCACTATAATGTGCACTGACCACCAGGGGGCAGACCGGTAGGTTAGCTTGCTGCTGGGGTCCGGCCGATTGGGACTGAGCGAGATGGGCCAGACATGCCCTGGAGTCCTCCCATGGTCCCCCCCCCCGGCTGGCCAACCTCCCGTGTCCCTCCCCGGCCTCGATCGTGCACCAGTGGAGTCCCTCAGCCTGGCCTGTGCCCTCTCGCAATCCAGGACCCCTTGGGGGATGTCAGAGAGCTGGTTTCAGCCCGATCCCGCAGGCTAGGCTGAGGGACCCCACTGGTGCACGAATTCGTGCACCGGGCCTCTAGTTTATTATAAGACTCAACAGGGTAAAGATATAAGTTCTTCCCAAATTTATCAATGGATTCAAAGCAATTTCATGTCAAACAAGTTATTTCATCTCAAAGCAATTCCCATTTCAACAAGTTATTTTCTTTCTCGTTTTTTCTTCTCTTTCTCAGGGTGAAAGGTGTGTATCAAGACAGGAAGACTGGTCACTGAGCAGTGCCAGTTAGGGCCATGTGGGACTAGTACGGGCAAACAAATGGATCAGATAGAGTCAGACACAGCCACACACATCAGGACACGGAAAACATGGTGAGGAGGCCCTACAGGTCAGACTCGTGCGAAGCAATGGAAAACAAGGCTTTCATTTGGGAGGAAAGTGAAATGAGATCAATTCATATCATATCAGAAAGAAAATAGAAAATTTGAGGAAGATTAAAGGCCAGAAATGAAAACTTAAAGTGATATTATACTTTAGTAATCTCTTTAGGATCTAGCTATATCTTTAAAAAAAAGGAAAACAATCATTTTCTAAGTGGCCTCAGACTCTTTTGCTAAAAGCAGGGAAATGAACTTGTTTGTTACAGTGGGTCTCACACTGAGTATCAGAATCACCCACATCACCAAACAGAGTTATTTCAGAGCAAAGAAGCTGGTTGCAGAGAACTGGGTTTAATGGAAAATATCTGTAAATATTCTGTTTTAATAGAGGGTCAAAGATGACTTATTCTGAATGGAGACCTATACCCTGAATATATAGAAGGGCAAGGTGCTTCGGAGGCTACCTTGCTTTCAATGACATTGAGTATCACCTGCTAATTAAACTGGAAACTTGCAGCATGTTACCTTCAACCTCTGTAAGAATCCAGCACACCTGAGACTCTATACTACCTTTGTAATTTTCAATCTACCCCAACAATGACAAATTCGATATATGGCTGTAGGATTATTCAACTCTTTTCTAAATCATTAACTAAAAAAATACATATATATTTTATTGATTTCAGAGAGGAAGGGGGAGGGAGAGAGAGATAGAAACATCAATGATGAGAATCATTGATTGGCTGCCTCCTGCATGCCCCCTACTGGGAAATGAGCCTGAAACCTGGGCATGTGCCCTGATGCCCTGACTGGGAATCGAACCGTGACCTCCTGCTTCATGGGTTGACGCTCAACCACTAAACTATACTAGCCAGGCTCATTAACTTCTTAATAGGATTGGCCATCTTTACAATTCAAAAGAAATTTCTCCTTGCGAATGGATGCTTTTACCTTTACAGGAAATAGCTTTTGATAAACCCATTATTCCCTAGACACAAAACTTATGACTGAAGCATGTATTATTTGCAGTTAGACAATTCTTTTTGCTTATGTGCATTTTCTATTTTTATATAATTATTTGGGTATAAACAACAAAAAGAGAATCAGCATATATAATGTAGGAAAAGGTTCTGCTGTGGGAATAAGCACTACACTCACACGTGTGCCGAGCTCTGGCGTGTGGTGCCACGGCTGTGAAGAGGAGGGCCCCACAGGCTCTGCTCTCAGGAGTCCTCCGACCTGGACCTGGCCATTCATGCATTAAGGAAATACTGAGCGTCTACTATGTGGCAGGCTCTGTTCTACATGCAAGAGACATGACAGAGAAGAGGAGGCAGAAACCACGTCTTCACAGAACTTACATCCTAGTGAGGGGAAATAGCCAACAAACGGAAAACACTGAACATTAGATGGAAGAAATGTAAGGACAATGAGGAAAGGGGACAGGGAGTCTGGTGGGGTAAGCAAGCAATGGCTGGTTACGGTCTTATAAAGATACACACAACATGGAAAGTGGGACAACAGACCCATGTAGGGCATGACCACAACACAGAAAGGGGACGTTATGGGGAAGAGAAGGCAATGCCAGGGGAAACTTCCTGAAGGTGACCTCTCACTTGAATCTAACGAGGATGAGATGGAATTAACTAGAGATGGGGGGAGGGAGGGTCAAGCATCTGTACCAGATTCCAAACTAACTACCTGTCATATCAGGTCCTAGGGTTATAAAGATAAACAAGTCATGTTCCCATACCACAAGCTACTCAGTTATGTGTGAACGACAGACAAGAAATAAATCACTATAACATGGATTTATTAAGTCTATAAAAAATTCATCTAGGAAAGACAGAGGAGGTGGAACAGACAAGAACAAGGAAGGCACCATCACCAACCTCAAGCACAGCAAGGCCGAATTCATGTCCTAGGAGGAAGGTGGGCAGTGTGTTGAGAGTGCCCACAGGGCCAGGAGGAGGGAGACAGAGTACAAAGGTGGCAGGGGTTGCAGAGGGAGGCCTGAGCCACTCAGGCGAGGGAAATGGAAGCCTAACGGTTCAGATGGACACGCTCTTACCACCCACTGCTCATCTCACTACAAGGCATTCCGATCACGATCACGACCGGGGGCAGCACCACAGCACTGCTGGAGAAGAGGGAGGGTCCGTTCTGATCTTACTTCCTGAGGGAAAATGAGGACAGGGTTGCTACTTTAAAGGTAGATATTATTCAACCCATTAGGATGCCACCAGAAAACAAGGGAAATAACAAGTGCTGAAAGGGCATGGAGAAACTGGAACCCTCGTGCACGGGTTTGTAAACAGAAAATGGTTCCGCTGCTGTGAAAAGGAGTTTGGTGGCTCTTCAAAGTTATTACAAGACCCATCAATCCCATTGCTAGGAATACCCTCCAAAGAGCTGAAAGCAGGTACTCAAATCCTTGGCCATGAATATTCATAGCAGCTCTATTCATAGTCATAATAATCCAAAAGTGCAAACAACCCAAATGTCCACTGACAGATGACAGGTCAATAAACTGTGGTATATACATGCTATGGAATAGTATTCAGCCATAAAAAGTAATATAAAGTACTGACACATGCTACAACATGGACAAACCCAAAACATGGTACTAAAGTGAAGGAAGCCAGGCACAAAATGTCACATATGTATGGCTCCACTGATCTGAAATATCCAGCACAGGTAAATCCATGGGAACAACACAGATGGTGGTTGCCAGGGGCTGGGAAGGGAACATGGACAGCAACTGACTACTGGCTACAAGGTTTCCTTTGGGGTGATGAAAAATTTTAGAACTATAGAAAACATTTCCCAACACCATGAATGTACCAAATGAAATGTTTACTTTAAATGGTTAATTTTATGTTATGTGCATTAAAAAAAAAAAATACAAGGAAACTGCAGGCCCAGGACGAATCTGCAGCATAACTTTCCTGCCCACAGCAGCCAGCCCTGCCAGTCTCTCTGGCCACTTACCCCCTGCTATTAGCCAAGTCACATGCGATGACCCCTGGGGGAACCATGTGTGAAAATAAAAATCACACTTCCTGAATGAGAGCCCTAGAGAGTCTCGAACATGTTGTTTGTGAAAGGTAATTTTCATCATTCAGAAGATATATTTTGAATAATACTTTACTACATTTTCGTCAGTAATAGAAATCATATACTCCTACTTCAATTAAACCTATGTAATAAAGAAAAGTACATACACTATTTTTTTTTTTTTACAGATTTCTATTTGTCAGTAAATTTAAGTCAGTCAAAGTAAAATTTACCAATATGCCGGGGTTCTTGTTCCAGCATTAAGAAGGGTTGAGGAAATCTGGAGAAGGGGCTGTGTGTAGATTAAATAGTCCAGAGACAAAATATAATTTTGAAAGGCATTTGGGGGTCAGAGGAACCTAGTTTAAAGGAAACTAAGATCTCCTCATCTCAGGACCCCATGTTTTTTATTAACACAAATTGTCCTGAGGCGAGGCAGAGACATACACTTCAAAGGGTCAGGGTTTCGTATACAGAGTACACTGTCAGATTGGGGAGAATTAGCCTACGGCTGTTCAGGTGTTTGGCCAGTAGGAGGCAATAAAAGGTAGATTAAGATGCCCTGAGCTGTCTGGCAGCAAACAATCAATTTAATGTATCCTATTCAGGTTTGGGGAAATGCCATCAGCCATTTCCAGATTCAGCCCTGCTGTCATGCTGGAATTGGCTTCCGGCACCAATAGACTAAATTTCAGATGCTGTAAAGGAAATAATGACAATATCCCTGTGCCTGTCACTATGTCACCTTGATAAGCAAGCACAAATTCTACATGAAGTTCACAAAAAGTCAAGCAACCATGGAGCATAACTAACATAAATAACAGCTAAAAATATGTTTAAGGAAAACTTGGCCTCTGTTCATTTTGTGTGTGTGTGTGCGTATGTATGCACATGTGCGGTAAGCGAGTCATCATAAAATAGAAGTCTAGGATAATGGAGATCCAGAAGGAGAATCACTTTAAAAGTTCCATGTTCCTACAAAAGCAGGAAGTGTAACCAAAGTGATGCTATGGATCGTCTGCAAGATGGATGACTATTACTATCTGCTAACACTTTCCACCGCTGTTCTACTGCACACTCCTCACTCCTCAGTAATGGGATGCTTCTAATATTGGTGTAAGCTCCCTGTGGGCAACTGCCCCATCAGTGAGCCTGACATGTCCTATGAGCGGTTAATGCTTGCTGAATTATTTAAGTCTAGCTGGATGTGAGGTACTATTAAAACAGATTTTTATTAACTTTACTAGAAGCCCGGTGCACAAAATTTGTGCACGGGTAGGATCCCTAGGCCTGGCCGGCAATCAGGGCCAATTGGAGCCTTCTGGCTGCTGGCCAGGGCCTCCCTTCCCCAGCTGCCGGCTGGGGCCTTCCTTCATTCCGTGCCACCCCCTGGTGGTCAGCGCACATCATAGCAAGCAACAGAACTCTTGGTCTCCCGGTCGAACTCCCGTGGGGACACTTTGCATATTAGCCTTTTATAGATTCTCAATTGTAGAAAAAATGAATATTGTGACCAAGTCTTTTTCAAATCACTTAAACATGCCCCATAAAGGGAGTATTTCGAGGACCAAGAAAAGCACAGAAAGTCCTTATTCTAAAATTTCTAACATCATAAGAACATTTTCGTTGGTAAAAATTTTTTTACCAAACATTTACTCTGCTGGGCCGTTCTTCTGTCCCCTCTCAACTAGTCAAATGCTCCTTCCTCATGTTTACCTTTAGGATATGAGCCAGTTAAATGGTGGCCGTTTCCTGCCTTCTTCAGAAACACAAACAAGTTCCTGAAAAGCTGCAGTAAAACTCCTAATCCTCTGATTTTCCCTGGTGTCAGGGTTCCTAGCTTGCACTATGACCCTTTGCTACCAATCCTGCTTGTACTGTTTATTGGTTGGATGAACTCTCTACTCCCAGATGTCCCCACTGCATTTCCTGATTTCATTTTCCTAACACTACAGGGTCACCCCTAATTGCCTTTGTCCCTAACCCTGCTTAGAGTACATTCTTCTACCTGGAAGCTGACTTATCTGTATCCATTATCTCTATCTTTAGCCCCTTCACTCTCCCATTCCTCTGCCTTTCATCTACCAGTGCTCTGAAATGCAACACCCCTTTCTCCTTGGGAACTGATTCCTGAATCATCAGTCCTTTCTTTACCACTCCTCTCCCACTCTCACCTTCCCTTTATTTAATACTAGGGACCCAGTGCACAAATTCATGCACCTTGAAAGGAACTGTGGGCCGCAAGGCTGAGATGGGCACAGGGGTGGGTCTTGACCCTTCCTCCGTGCCCCCGCCTGGCCCCTCCCGCCACGGCCCCTGGTCCCGTCTGGCAGCAGATCTGCTCCCACCACTGCCACTCCCATGTGCTGACAGCGCTGGCCCCGCTTGCACCTGCTGACAGCGTGGAGCAATTGGGACTGGCGCCAGCAGAGGGTGCGAGCGGCGGCAGCTGGCCCCAATTGCCCCTCAGGAGCAGGGGGAGGTGGAGAACCCCTGAAGGACAATTGGGGCTGGCAACTGCCACTCAGACCTGCTGACGGCACCAAGCGATCGAGGCCGGTGTTGGGCGCTGGGCACCGGCAGCAGGTGCGAGCGGTGGCTCCAGCGCCAGCAGTGGGTGGGAGCAGGGCTGATGCCAGCAGCAGGTGTGAGCACCAGGCGGGACCGCGGCACGTGGGAGCAAAGAATTTTCAGTAACCATCAGAGGTTCGCCCCAATGACAGTGACTGGCACCCCGCCTTGGTCTGGCGTCCCCACTCACCTGCTCCACCATCCCACCACGGCCGACACCCACCATGATCCACTCGCGTCCCCTGGTGGTCAGGGCACGTCACAGTGATTGGTTGTTCGGTTGTTCCGCCGTCGGTCTATTTGCATATTAGCCTTTTATTATATAGGATTTTATCCTCCACTTCCTAATGCTAATACTAATAAGTGCTATGACTAAGCACTGACTGAGCACCTACTCGCTTACATGAACACGTCAATTCTATGCAATGGATCATTATTATTTATTTCTCTCTTACAACTATGAAAACTATGGCACAGGAAGAAATAATCTGCCCAAAGTACACAGCTGCCAAGTGAAAGAACCAGGCTCAGAACTTAAGTGGTTTGGTGTGTGAAAAATTCTAGAACTATATAAAACATAGTTCTCAGCCACTATGCTATACAGCCTCCCTTATAAGAGTCACCTGAGTTTGTCATGCCCCTCCCTCCACCACTTACTTCTCTATCCGCAGCAATTTCTTTCCCTACCACTTACCTAACCCTTTCAAAGGTCCCCATAACTACTAACTCTCAAACCCACCAGTCACATTTTAAGCTTCTGTGCCCTGACTTCTCTGCAGACCTGAATACCCTGAATACTAAGGCCATGAACTCACTGCTGGCTTCACCCTGATCTCTGTGGTACCCTTTCTTGGTCTACCTCAGCACTGTCCAATGGAAATTTCTGTGATGATGGAATGTTTTATGGAGGTGCTAACCAATATGGAAGCCACTAACCACAGGTGGCTACTGAGCACTAGCAGTTTGGTGGGCGTGACTGAATTTTGTGGCCTCCTACTGGTCATTGCAGGCACTGCAGGGCTCCTGTGCTGGGCCCTGCAACCTTGCAGAAGAGCTCTGTCCTTGGTGCTTACTCTGCTCTTCCCAGCAGCCTACCTCCACAGAAGACCACCACAACCTCCGACACAGCCCAGACGTCTTTCCTCGGGAACACCTCTACCTCCAATTGATCATTTCTTCACCTGCAAGCACCACTTCCTTGGCGAATCTCCTCCCACTCAGGCAATCCCTACTCAGAGAACAGACTGCAGGCGCTACCTCCTGCCTGGTCCAGAGGAAAAGGCAGGGATTCATTTTACATCACTCCCTTTCCTCTTTCTTTCCTCCCCCTCCCCCTCAGTCACCCCTCCATGCTCTTTAAACATGTCCTCTAGCTTCCACTGCCACAGTTCTAAGCCAGGATCTATACAGTGGACCTGAGAGATTAATGAAGTCCAGTATTTGTATGTCAAGCAAGAGGTAAAGTATAACATGGCTGGAAAATTCTTTTATACTTTTCAGAAAAATATCACAGAAAAAGCTGCCAAAGCTGCCATCTTAAGGGGGGAGAGGGGGGGGAGGAGTACAGACAATCTCACTCTGTGTGTAAGGTGGCCTTTAAAAATGAAGTGGGTACTATCTTAAAAATTCTAAATGTGTGCTCGGGTTATCTCTTGGTGAAAGGATCAAATGCTCACTCATTCATTTATCAAAAGTATATCAATGCAAATGCCACTCAGTATTCTCATATATTTAATAATTATAGCTTCTGCCCCCGAACACCTAAAAAAAATCCCACATACACCAATGGGCAGGCAGGCAGTGCTGAGAATCTCGGAGTGGCCACACCCCGTGCTGACATCTGCCAGCCCACCAGGAACAGAGTAACCAGTGGTCCCCTATGCTCCCAGGGCTCTCCCCACAAGTGCTCCATGAGCTCTGGAACCACCCACTGTTTAACTTCACTCAGAGGAACTCCAAGAAAACTCTGTGTTGGTATTTCACCCCTCAGGCTTATCAGAGCACTTTGGCCAGCACAGAATGTAGTCCACACAGTAGTATGCAATAAACGTAGAAATCAGGATCATAATAAAAGCAAGAGAACATTAGAAATAGTCCTTGGATAGACACAAGTTCGGAGGGAAAACAGTCTTTCTGAGCCTGAAATCTCCACTGCTCCACTGCTGTGATGAGAGCTTCAGTGAAGTTCCTCAGCGAATTTCTGAGGCATCTCCTGAAAACGTAGCGATTCTATCTGGAAATGTCCTACAAGGAGGGCTGGGTGGAGACCTCAGGTCCTTGGTTCCCAGGAAGAAAAGCAGGAGTGCTCACAGGCGCCCTGGGCTTTCATGATCCTTCTCTCACCTGGAGAAAATGATGTCTGACACCAGCACTAATAAATTCCACAGACAGCACATCACTGGCTGCTAGGAACTTCTGGCAATAATAATTTTGGAATGTATGACATAAATATATATTAGGTTGACTTAATAAATTTCTTTGATCATTTCAGTTGCCAGAAAGATCCTAATGTTATCCTGGGGGAAAATCATCTGAATGAAAAGTGCCCAGGGATGGGATAGGAGAGCCTCACTCTATCCATCATGATTCAGGTGAACAAAGGCTTACATTTCATTCACCACAAAGTTAATGAATCAAAAGGTGAGTCAGTTATTTTAAAACTAGAGGCCTGGTGCACGAAATTCATGCACTCAGGGGGTTCCCTCAGTCTGGCCTGCGCCCTCTTGCAGTCTGGGAGCCCTTGGGGGATGTCTGACTGATGGCATTTGGACATCCTTAGCACTGCTGCAGAGGTGGGAGAGGCTCCCGCCACCACTTCTGTGCTCGCCATCTGTGAGCCTGGCTTCTGGCTGAGTGGTGCTCCCTCTGTGGGAGTGCACTGACACCCAGGGGGCAGCTCCTGCATTGAGCATCTGCCCCCTGGTAGTCAGCGCGTATCATAGTGACCAGTCATTCCACTGTTTGGTCGATTTGCATATTAGCCTTTTATTATATAGGACTAGAGGCCCGGTGCACAAAAATTTGTGCACTGGTGGGGGGGGGGGGTGGCGTCCCTCAGCACGGCCTGTGCCCTCTCGGAGTCTGGGACCCCTCGGGGGATGACCACTTGCTGGCTTAGGCCTGCTCCCCGGGGAACTGGGCCTAAGATGGCAATCAGACATCCCTCTGGCAGTCCGGCAGCCCTCGGGGGATGTTCACTTGCCAGCAGGGAGCAGACCTAAACTGCAGTCGGACATCCTTAGCGCTGCTGAGGAGGCAGGAGAGGCTCCCACCACCACCACTGTACTGGCAGCCATCAACCTGGCTTGTGGCTGAGCAGAGCTCCCCATGTGAGAGCACCCTGACCACCAGAGGGCAGCTCCTGCATTGAGCGTCTGCCCCCTGGTGGTCAGTGTGTGTCATAGTGACCAGTCATTCCCAGTTTTTCTGCTATTAGGGTCAGTTTGCATATTACCCTTTTACTATATAGGATAGAGGCCTGGTGCATGGGTGGGGACCGGCTAGTTTGCCCTGAAGGGTGTCCCGGATCAGGGTCAGGGTCCCGCCTGGGTGCCTGGCCAGCCTGGATGAGGGGCTGATGGCTGTTTGTATCTGGTCACACCCCCTTCAGGGTGGGGGTCCCCACTGGGGTGCCTGGCCAGTCTGGGTGAGGGGCTGAGGGCCATTTTCAGGCTGGTGGACGACTGAAGCTCCCAACCTCTCCTTTTTTTCTTTCTTTTTTTTTATTCTGGGATTTATTTACCTTCTGTGACTGTCACTGGAGCTGAGAGCCGGCTCCAGCTCTGAGGCCTGGCTCCAGCTTGAGGCTTCCGCTGCTGAAAGCAGGTATCTGGGGTTTGTTTGGCTTCTATAATTGAAACACTGTTGCAGCTCCAGCTCTGAGACCTCGGCTGGCTGAAAGCAGGTGTCTGGGGTTTGTTTAGCTTTTATAATTGAAACATAGTTGCTTTCGGAGTTGTTGCTTTTGGAGCTCAGAGCCGGGCCGCAGCAGGCGGGGCTTCCTCCATCACTGGAGCAAGCAAGCCTCCTGTTTGCTTCAGCTGCGTCGCTGCCGGCCGTCATCTTGGTTGGCAGTTAATTTGCATATCGCCCTGATTAGCCAATGGGAAGCGTATCGGAGGTATGGTTAATTACCCTATTTGTCTTTTATTAGATAGGATAAGTTTTAATATTTCAAAACAATTAAGTATCAAGAAAAGTAACATTTTATATTTAAAATGTAATGTCATTTTTACCTTCATTAATAATAATAATCCTATGTAATAAAAGGCTAACATGCAAATTGACCAAATGGTAGAACAACTGGTCACTATGATGCACACTGACCACTAGGGGGCAGACGCTCAACACAGAAGCTGCCCCCTGATGGCCAGTGCACTTCTAATGGGGGAGCACCACTAAGCCAGAAGCTGGCTCACGGCTGGCGAGAGCAGCGGTAGTGGCGGGAGCCTCTCCTGCCTCCGCAGCAGCACTAAGGATGTCCTACTGCCTGCTTAGGCCTGCAGACAGTCAGACATCCCCAGAGGGCTCCTGGACTGTGAGAGGGCACAGGCCGGGCTGAGGGATTCTCCCCCCACCCCACCCCCCTGCCAGTGCATGAATTTTGTGCATCGGGCCTCTAGTAATAATAATAAGCCAATGGTAAGTTTTCAAAAATAACACTAGTAAGTCGATGGTAGTCTAATGGCCACCCTGAGGAGGACTGGGATGGTCTCATTCTGAGGGTGAGTGAATGATACCGGGGAGGATGTCACAGGACCTCGTGGGAAACCTGGAGGACCTGGAGACCATCAGAGTGGGTTTCTTCCTCCCACCTGAGCTTTCACTGACTTATTTCTTCATGCTGAACATACATTACCCACCACTGAGTTAAAATCACATCCAGCTGCCAAGGGTTGGTTTACCCTCCACTACCTCCAGAACCTTCCCTAAACCTCCCAGCTAGAAACCACTTCTCCCTACACTGAACTCATGCATACTTCTTAGGAATCTTCTAGTACATTTTCATAAACATGTTTTCCATAAGATAAATTTCTTATGGGGGAGTGACTCTGCCACACATTTCATGTGAAAACAGAGAGAGGGATTCATGAGCCAGTTTCAGTAGGTGCTCCAACTAGAATTTGCAGTTTTATTTTATTGCAGAGAAACCATAAGCAGATGCAATCCTGCCTTTATTTCCTGGCTGGCTTTGTGCCTCAATTTCCGATTTCTTGTAACAATAATAATACCTAGCTTGCAGGGCTGGCATTAACTCAAACTGGTCCTAGCTGGTCTGGTTCAGTGGATAGAGCCTCAGCCTGCGGACTAAAGGGCCCCGGGTTCGATTCTGGTCAAGGGCACGTACCTCAGTTGCAGGCTCGATCCCTGGCCCTGGTGTGGAACATGTGGGAGACAACCAATCGATGTCTCTCTCTTACACTGATGTTTCTCTATGTCTCTCTCCCTCCCTTCCACTCTCTCAAACAAACAATGGAAAAAATCCTTGGATGAGGATTAACAAAACAAAAGAATTCAAACTGCAATCAGATAATGCACACAGTGCCCCGGAGCAGGAGTCCTATGCGTGTTAAAGGTGTTCAGGGCACAGTAGGTCCTGACATGGCTGTTACCGTGCTGGGGTCCCCCCAGATCTGACGCAGTGCAGGGCGCAGTGCCTGCCTCCAGTGCTCTTGTAATTCTGCGAGTTTTTCTTCCCTTGGAACATGCCTCCTCTGCGCAGATGTTCTGCAGGCACTGTGCCCTGCTCTCTTCCCGAGTATCTGAATGGGACCCACTGCCCTGTTTCTCTGTAACCAAGCCCCACACCTAGGCTGGGTGCCAACCCACCTGCACTGCTAGATACCAGTGCTACAAGATAATGAAAGACGGGGCCCACCTGGGACGGATAAACGACAGAGAAGAGGCCACTGCCAACAGTTCAGACAGTCGAATGCGGCCCTTCCGCTCTCAGGAGTGCACAGCAGTCTGCACAGCTGGCCTCAGGGAGTCACTGGAGAGATATGTTAACACATCAGGGAGCCCACTGAGCCCAGGGAGCTCAGTGTCACCTGGAGGGGCAGGTATACTTCAGAGACTGGAAGATTAACAAGGACCCTCAGGTTCAGGACAGTTTAAAATGAAAGCTGTGCAGGGAGGACGCTGCCATATTGGTTCAACTCATCAGCTTCAAGTGAAAAGGCTGTGTAGTCAGTGGGGGTGGGAAACAGTTCCCAAGAGTGACTCTCATTCTTACTGTCTCCCAGAGCGAGGCACTTTTATTTTATTATTTTTTAATATTTTTATTTACTTCAGAGAGGAAGTGAGAGGGAGAGAGAGATAGATCAATTATGAGAAAGAATTATGAGAAAGAATCATTGACCGGCTGCCTCCTGCATGCCCCCAGTGGGGATCAAGCCTGCAACCTGGGCATGTGCCCTTGACCAGAATCAAACCCAGAACCCTTCAGTCCACAGGCCGACGCTCTATCCACTGAGCCAAACCGGCTAGGGCAGTGAGGCACTTTTAAACAGCAGGTCACAGAGGCAAGTCCTTGCTAGTGAAAAACCTGGCTCACTCAGAAACTGGAACTTTCTGTGCTTCCCAGCCTGTAATTCCCTATGTGATTGAGGACTGTAATTTGTGCCTTGACCAAAAACTGGGGCAATCCCCTGTACTATCACCAGCAGATAGACACAGTCAGATGTCTTCTGAGCCACGCAGAGTTAAATGTGGGCTGTGGAGACCATCTGCCCTGGATGGATAGCTTTCCTCTCTGGGGCCTCAGTATTTTCATTTATAAAGTCACTAGAGGCCCAGTGCACGAATTTGTGCACGGGTGGGGTCCGGCCGCCCGCTCGATCGGGGCCAATCGGGGCGGGGGGGGGGGGGGGGGCCTGCAGGAGTTTGGCCAGCTGCAGTGCGCATCATAGCGACCAGTCATTCCTGTCACTTGACTTTTATATATAGATTTTCCCCTGATAGAGGTTTAACCAAGTGTAATTTTTTTTAAATCACCAAATAAAAGGATGTACTAAGAACAGGTGTGTGTTTTTAACTATGTTCAGACACTATCATAACTTTAACATAGTTTCTATTGAATGTGGGTGGGTAAAATTTATTATGTTGTTAACACCAGTAACAAGAGCAACTTTGTACTGAGTGTGTGGCTTGTACTGTGCTTAACACTTCCTCTTTAGTGCTCACAATGACCTCTGAAATATATTATCCCTCTTTTTGGTTGGGTCTCAAAACGATGAGGGAAACTGCCTGACATCACAAAGCTAGTAAGTGGCACATCCATAATTCATACCCAGAACTACAGGGCCCAAAGGACAATGCTCTGAGCTGCTCTGAAGCTTCGCAGACAAACGGCAGCAAAAAGACAAGCCAAGTGCAGGAGAAGTCAGGTATCTGAAGCAAACACACCCCTGTTTCTGCAGGTACTAAATTACATGTGATGGCTCAACACTCAAATCGGTCTTCATTTACCCATATGAGTCCCGGTTAAATGGAAAACCTCCTCTTTTATCTCTACTAAGTTGAATGAAAAAGCTCAGTCCCAGAGGGTTTCTTACCTGTGCTGCTGTCTCCACTCTCCACAGATGATTTACCGTTTTCTGGCGGGTTGTTCATTCTCGAGTCTGCAATAAATCAGAGGTGAATGAAGTTTAAAAAATTGGGGATGCAGTTAGGGGGACAAAATTGTGGCAGAGGGAAAGGTTAAGAATATTGACTAATGTCACAGCCCTGTAGTTCAAAGAGACTGAGTCAATGCTAAAATGTTGGAAATTGCAATAAAAGTTTAACAGAAAAAATTCAAGATTCCATCAACCTTGAAATGATCCACAAATAAGGAGTCTTTCTAATAAACTTTAAGATTCTTCTAAGAAAGATAGCAGAAATCTAACCTAAAAAGTAACAATAGATCTGATATGTAAAAGGTGTAAATGCTTTGTAATATGAAGCATAAAATGTTAAAGAAACAAAGCTGGGGAAGCACCTCACCAAGTAAAACATGTTAGTGGCCAATAAAGTTTCTTTTCCCATAAGCAGAGATATTTGTTAATTATGACCAAACAATCCACTGATAATCTTGACAACAGACTGGACAGTAACTCAAAAGAATGGTATACGGCATATCTAAAAAAATATCTCCAAATTTACTCCCTCCCCCAAGAAACTAAGCATTTGTCAAAGTGATATTTGAGTTCACACCTCAATCATAAACCAGTACAAGGAGTTACCACAGGCAAAATAGATACATCTAATAATGTCAAGATTGACTCACCACCGCATACACCACACCCACTTACGAATTATGCTGCCTTGATACCCCCAAATGAACCCACTTCTGTGCCTCAGATATTTAGGTTATCTTTTTAATGAAGATGTCACAGTGAAAAGTTTTCATCGAGCAATGTTAGGTTTCCCAGAAGACATGCAACAGATGGGATAAGACCTGCTTTTCTTTGACTTCTTCAGAAGTGTGAAAACCAAATATACATTAAATTAAATACAGACCTTATTCTACTTCTACAAACTCAAACTTAGGGTATTTATAAATCCAACAAGTTTACTATCAAGCAAGCTCTGCCTTTTCCCCACCAGGTTAAGGACATTTAACTACTGGTTAGTAGAGAATAAACAATTTAACTATATTATATTTGATTTTTTTTTTTTTACCAGAGAGTCCATTTTGTCATATGCTTAAATATTTAAATAGGAAATCAAACAGATCACTAGAGTCCCAACCACATTGCCACAGTGGTATTATTTATGTACATGCACAAGGGATGAGAGAGCTTCATACATTTCACTTCCAACCCAGAAGTTGGGGAACAGCCATTCTAACACAGTTTTTTAAACACATGCCTGTCTTATGTGCTTATGCAGGTCTTTCATGTCTTTGGTTTTTTTTCTAAAGTTCAAAGGGTTCAGATTCTTATGTCTTTGGTCATAAATAAGGGTTGTTCTACAACTTCCTTTCCCCCACTGCCCAGAAAAATGTAAATGTCATCCGAAAGCACGCTAAGGTTTGAAAGAAACAGGTGTACAACTCAGTGAACACCAGCTTTCTGAGTGACTTAACAAAAATCTTATGAAAGCCAACAAAGATCACAACAAATGTAATAGAATATGCCATTAAGCATACACACTGCTGAATGCTTCCTTTAGACCATATTTTAAAAGGAAGTGGGGAAAATAATGAACCAGTTAACATTCATTTTAAAAAGATAATTTTCTACCTATCATAACAACAAAGAAGGCATAACTCTTAACAAGTCATGAGCTCAACCTTATACAAGTCATATCCTAATTTTCCCATCCATAAATTAAAGATTATGTCACAGGTACTCTGCGTGAATTTTCTAAGGATTTTCTACTGAATTGTCAGGAACTTCAAAGACATTTAACAAATTACTTCATGCACAAAATAATAAATAAAAATTCTGATTAACGGTACAACTATGGGAAGACTGTTTAAATATTTATTAACTAAAAATAGATATAATTTCTTATTCTAAAATATAATGCTAAAAATATTTCAAAAAGATATTTTCCTTTCCTTTCTTGAGTTCCCAACTTAGTAAATATAAGCTGAAATAAGTAATCTCATTTTTGATATTTGGAGTGCTCCCCCCTGGGCACCCTGAGCTGACTGTATAATGAGTCTAATACACACTCTGCAAGTTGCTCTTGATGAATTCTTGGCATCCGTTTGCTGGTTCAACCATTCACATGGTTAACAGTGGCTTTTACGGTCTGTGCAGACATCACTACTACCCTGGGTTTAGGCCAAGCCTTCTGTCTACCTATGAGTTCAAACATTTTCAGAACTATCATTTTATTCTAACCCTGGCAACTGTGAAGGTGATGGGGACAGCCTGGCTTTTTCAAATGGGAAAAATAGCAAACAGGAAAAAGAAATCATTTGCAAAGATTTGTAAGATAAATGAGTCCTGGAGTTCCCGTCATCTGACTCTCCAGGTGACCAGAATAACCCAAAGAGGTTTCCACAATTTTGCACACAAGCAGACAAAGCTCAACACAAAGTATGGCCACCACGAGCATCCACAGTATGTCTAAAAACCAAAGAGACTCCATCTCTTTTAAATCATAGTCACCAAAGACATAATTTATATATTCAAGCCAGAAAGCCCCTCTCCAAAGGCTTGTAGCTCTATAGGGATAACTATAAAAATCTTAAAAAAAAAAAAAATTCTAAAAATAGGCTTTCCAATATTTAAGACTGTTTTGTGAAGAAGAGAAGCTAAATTTTTTAAAATAAAAAGGCTAATATTGTCAAAATTTGGAAAGTTCAGTTTCTAAAATCTGGAAATTGACCCACAGCCCAACTGCAGTAACCAGGGCAGTCACCCAATCTGTCCTCTTGGGAGCAACTCTGCACTGTGGCTCCACCTGGTTTGCACTAAATACTTTTGTTTTTTACAAGACATTTCAACTAAGTATGCAAAACATTTTTATTAACATACATATTATTTAGGTACACTTCAGACCTTGTTTCTGATCCAGAGTGTTTTTAGAACTACATGACATGCTCTCAATAGATAATTTTTTTAAAAAGCAAAAATGTCCTCCATTCAAGTTGAACTCTAAATCCACAATATTTACTGAAGGGACCTACAGCAAATTCAAGTACTGGTGTTTTGCAAATGCTTCCCCCCCTTCCCTGTTCCACCAGTCTCTCCTCTCCCCCAGCCGGTTGTATAAGTGATTAAGCATTTCTGCATAGCCATCCCCACTCCCACTATTTCCATAGTAAAGCTATAAGAAAGAGCTGTGCTGGTACCCACCTAGAACAAAGTCACTGCAGTCCAGCATTGCTGTGAAATCTTCTAGGTTCACAGTCCACAGCAAAGAAACAGGTAACGGATTGGGTGGGGTCAGAAGGTACTACTATTTCTGACAAAACTAAGGGAACTAGAGTGGGAGGTGGAAAGTGGACTGGGGGAGAAGCAGACTACAACTTCAGTTACACCATAGCCATCTTCAACTGAATAAGGAAACTTCAGTTGCTCAGAGGAGTTTTAGTCTCTCCTATCAGCTAGGACTGACATTGTCAAGGCAACTGAAGCATGAAAAGTTCCCCTTTTTGTAATAAAATAGAAACAAAGATTGCAGCTGGCAGTTTCCATAATGAAGCTTAATCAGTATGCGGGTGATTAGGGCCTTATGCAAATCTCTCCTCGTTAGCACAGCAGCCAGCACTTTGAAGTCCATGAACAATTCATTTACAGAATACACTGAGAGCCCTCCCTGCATAATTTAAATCATTGCATAAATATTTATCAGTTCATTTGCATATTAATTGGCAGTGCGTGAAGGGAAAAATTATCTCCTGAGTGCCAGCATAATAATTAGGAGGATAAAATGAGATTTCTTCCAATGGCCTGGCTTCTCGGACCTAACTTGAGATAGTGCCAGGGGAGAAGGGAGGGACAGGAGACAGAGTTCTGTTAAAATGCCACTGAAATGACACGTACAAATTAGAAACAACTCCACAGACTTAAGCACCTTTAATCTTATTCCTGCTGGCAACAATGACTTCAGTAGTAAGAGGATTTGCAAAAACCTTTCTACACAATCCAAATAATCCCAAGGAAACAATTAGCAAGGTAGAAGCAGAACACAGGACCATCAAGATGGTGCTAGCCCACTGATAGGGAAGGTTCCAGATTATTAACATGTGTCCTCAGGGGAAAGTACTGCTCACAAAAGGCAACAGTAAAAACCCAGAAGCAGAGCAGGACGGTAAAACCACCTCAAGAGTTGGAAGTCCTGATGCACAATTCTTTTTCTACTATGACCTGAAGGGCTAGATTAGTGGATCACCACATGATGTGTAACCTTCCCCATCAACCTCAATCAAAAGTGGAAGACAGCCCGGCTGGCATGGCTCAGTGGTTGAGCGTCAACCCATGAACCAAACAACCAGTTTGATTCCCAGTTAGGGCACAGGCCTGGTTGCCGACTCACTCCCCAGTGTGGGGTGTGCAGGAGGCAGTTGACCAATGGTTCTCTCTCATTATTGAAGTTTCTATCCTCTCTCCCTCTCCCTTCCTCTCTGAAATCAATGATATATATACACTAGAGGCCTGGTGCATGAAATTTGTGCACTGCGGGGGGGGGGGGGGGCGCACGCGGAGTATGTCCCTCAGCCAAGCCTGCACCCTCTCTAATCTGGGACCCCTCTAGGAATGTCCAACTGCCTGTTTAGGCCCAATTCCTGTGGGCCTAAACGGGCAGTCAGACATCCCTCTCACAATCCAGGACTGCTGGCTCCCAACCACTCGCCTGCCTGCCTACCTGATTGCCCTTAACTGCTTCTGCCTGCCAGCCTGATCACCTCCTAACCACTCCCCTGCCAGCCCGATTGCCCCCAACTGCCCTCCCCTGCAGGCCCGGTCGCCCCTAACTGCCCTCCCCTGCAGGCATGGTCCCCCCCAACTGCTCTCCCCTGCAGGCATGGTCCCCCCCAACTGCTCTCCCCTGCAGGCCTGGTCCCCTACAACGGTCCTCCCCTGCAGGCCATCTTGTGGCAGCTATCTTAGACCACATGGGGGTGGCCATCTTGTGTGTTGGAGTGATGGTCATTTTGCATACTTGTGACTAATTAGCATATCAGGGCTAATTAGCATACCCTTCTATTATTTGTGTTGGTGCGATGGTCAATTTGCATACTGGTCATGACTAATTAGCATATCCGATCGTGACTAGGATATCTGGGCTAATTAGCATATCCCTCTCTTATTATATAGGATATATATACACTGAGTGGTCAGATTATTGTGACCACCTGACGTTTGTAGGCAAATTAGCTATAATTTCATGCTGAAGTTGCTAGAGGGCCAGACCATTATAAATAAGGGAAGCGGGTTGTTTACCACAACAGTAGAAGTGATTTTTTTTCTGAAGATATGGGTAAACAATGTGATTTAACAGCCTTTGAATGTGGGATATATATGTATATATGTATATATGTATACACACACACACACACACGAGTGGCCAGATTATTATGACCACCCCATCATTACTTCGTTGGGCCACCTTTTGCCTTCAATACTGCAGCGATTCTTCTTGACATTGACTCCACGAGATGTTGAAAGGTGATGCGAGGAATCTGACACCATGCCTGATGAATAGCACTGTCCAGTTCTGTGAGATTTGATGGTTGTGGAACCAGCTGCCTGATGGCTCTTTTAACTTCGTCGCACAAATGCTCAATTGGATTGAGATCTGGTGATTGTGGGGGCCACCTAAGCAAGGTAAAGTCTCCCTCATGTTCTTGAAACCACTCCTGCACAATACAAGCACCGTGGCATGGCGCATTGTCTTGTTGGAAGAAGCCATCTCCATTGGGATACGCCATCAACATGATAGGATGAACTTGATCAGCAATGATACTTGGGTATGTTGTGCTATTCAGACATTGTTCCACACGAATGAAAGGGTCCAAATCATGCCAGGAAAACATGCCCCAAACCATAACACTGCCCCCACCAGCTTGAAGGGTTGTACTCATGCATGTGGGGTGCATGCTTTCATGCTGTTTCCGCCAAATTCTCACTCTGCCATCCGCATGATGTAACTGGAAACGTGATTCATCGGACCACATGAATTTTTTCCAATGCTTGACTGTCCAATCCTTGTGTTCCTGTGAGAATTGGAGACGTTTTATCTTGGTAACTGCAGACAGCAAAAGTGTTTGAACAGGCTTTTGGCTTCCATATCCCATACGATGCAGTGTATGGCTAATTTGCCTACAAACGTCAGGTGGTCATAATAATCTGGCCACTCAGTGTATATATATGTGTGTGTGTGTGTGTGTGTGTGTATAAAATCCTACTAAATAATACATCTATAAAATTTAAAATGAATTTACAAGGTAAAACATCAACCCAAACTTTTTAGGTATTATAATGACAACATTGTGTTAGAATCATTCTAGATCAGCCATGGGCAAACTACGGCCCTCGGGCCGGATCCGGCCCGTTTGAAATGAATAAAACTAAGAAAAAAAAAGACCGTACCCTTTTATGTAATGATGTTTACTTTGAATTTATATTAGTTCACACAAACACTCCATCCATGCTTTTGTTCCGGCCCTCCGGTCCAGTTTAAGAACCCATTGTGGCCCTCGAGTCAAAAAGTTTACCCACTCCTGTTCTAGATGGTTCAGAAGATTTATAAAAAAAATCGCATGAAGCAGACATTATTTCCCCTTTAAAAGCAAGGACCCCGAGCCACAGAGGGCTGGAGCACTCTACCCAACATCACACTAGCAACGTGGAGTCGGGATTTAACCAGATTTCCTGACATGAAATCTGAGCTCCTGGCACAAGCTGTATATTCAGGGACGTGGCAGACGTGGGGGAAGGCTCGAGTAAGGCCAGGCTAAAATAGCATGTTTCAGTGTGGTCAGGAGACCAACAATTGGTGACAAGGATTTGTGTTTAAAAGTCAAGTGTGCGCAGATACACAGGCACACGCACTGGGTGAGTAGAGTTCCCAGGGGGCATTATCCCGCTACTAACTGCTTTGATTTAGAACCAGTCTTGGAGCACGCCAAGTGTCTGCTTTTTAAAAATATGTCACTTTTACCAATGCTAAGGTTGAAATTGAACTCAACATGAATATGAGAAAATGAAAGACAAGATTTTTATTAAAAAATCTTAAAAAGATTTCCTTGCAAATCAGTAATAGCTAGAAACAAAACCAAGAATCTCTCTCAACTTTCAGATCAGCACTCTATTTATATTGCTAGTGTTTCTGTTTTATAGAATCACAAAGTGCATATGAGGAGAGGGTATGGGGAGAAATCGAACACTGCCCTTTAGTACCTGCGAGACCTAAGTGCCTTCCCTCTTTGAACCTTAATTTTCCCATCTGTGAAATGACGCCGTTTCTCTCATGAAGTGGCTGTCAGGATAAGTGTGCTCACGCCTGTCAGGGCAGCTGTGCCAGGGAGACATCAAGGCATGAGGCAGATATGGGACAGCTTTCAAGATCATCAATTTTATTCAATCACAATTCATAACACTGTTGTAAACAAGCAAGACTATAGTATGAAACAGAATATAAAATTAAAATGAGTTTTAAGGCAGAATGTATTGGACTATGTAAGTTCTGCTTGGCAGTTAAAGATGAGTCGCAATGATGAATGTGACTAGAATATAGCAAATGTCATAAATGTTTCCTTCCCTCCTCTTCTACCTTCATAAAATTTTAAATTTATTGTCTGTACTTACGAAATAACTCTGCAACTCACCTCCTACCTCTCTGGGCCATATGTAGTAACACTCCTAAACTACTCGTCTTATGTCTTGGAGCTACAGCCATACAATCACTGCCAACTAAGGAGTGTTTGCTGAAAGGTACCATGCAGGGCAGGACCTCAGTAGGGTAATGAGCCTAGGGTCCCACAAGGGAGGAGGAGAGACTGTCTCTGCACAGCAGGGGGCCTACTGCTCACTGAAGGTCAGTATTCAGAGAGGGACCCCATCCCCTCTACTGCAAAACTTCCCATCTTCACTCCAGGAAGAGGGAGAGGGCAAGAGAAGGAGGCAGCCCTGAGATGCAGCTATCCAGGGTGACAAGAAGACTCACCGTTTTAATGGGAAGGGGAATAAAACTCCCTTTCTGCCATTCTTGATCTAGGTACCTGCACATTCTAGAGGGCAGCTTTCAATTCCACAAGACTGTCCAGGTCTCTCTAGATGGATTGAGGGAGGATGGCTACCATCTCTCCCCTGCACTCCCCCAACCATGGCACGGTCAGACCTAAAGCAAGGGAACAGAGAGCTTTACTCATAGTCTCAAATGTCCACTACATTTGGTCCTGTCTGAAATACAGTAAAATGTAACCCAAAAAAGACAACCTTAAAAAAAAATTCCAGATTTCCGGGAGGTTTGTGGGATTGTCAGTCATTCACATTTTAGCCTGAATTAATCCAACTCAATTGCTTTCACTTTATATCTAGTTTAGGAGTCCATATGTGATGTGATAGTTGTTTTCATTGGGAAAGAGGGCAATAAGTACTCTTATAACCTTAATAGAGGCCTGATGCACAAAATTTGTGCAAGAGTAGGCCTTCCTTCCCCCAGCTGTCGGCACCAGCTTCGCTCTGGCACCCGGGATCTGGCTTCCCTCAGGCCGTTGGTAGGCACCTGGGACCAGGGCTTCCCTCACAGCCCTGGCTTCATGTGGAAGGTCATCCGGAAGGACAGGACTTCCAGTCTAATTAGCATATTATGCTTTTATTACTATAATTTTATAAAAAGTAAATTGAGGCCTAAATAATGCCTTAGGTCAACTTAAAATAAATACCATAAAAACACTATGTACATCATAACTATTTAATTTTAATGCAAAGTTCATAAATATACATTCATTCATCAATTTTTTATGTCAGACCAAAACCTTTGCTTTCAGTTGAGTTTCCTCTTCTTCCTTGGATGACAATTATATCATTAATACATACCCTAATCTTTCCAGTTTCAATTTATTTAGCTTTGTTTTTCAGGCTTTTCCATCCTCACATTTTACACTGTACATAATATGTATAGAATAAATACAAAGAACTCAAGCAAAGTCTCAGGAAACAATGCTACTTCTTGGATGTAATGCACTGATAACATTTATTTTCTTTAATTGCTGTTTTCAACCTACTTAATTGACCCCATGACCCACATACTGAAAAACTGCTTTAAAAATAAGACAGGAACTTAAGACATGTGAAGCTTTCTGAGTGCAGAATCTTTTCCATTCTTTTCTTTTAGAATAATCAATCCCTAATACCATACAGCTCTCCTATTCAAGTCTAATTCAATAGCATTTTTAGTAATGACCCTTTGTCACATCTTTTCAAGGCATTCAAGTTAAAGTTTTCATAAAAGCATCATTTTTGTTTTCCTTGGTTTATATAATAATTATTTAAATTGTATAATTAAAGTAAGTAGTACAACAGACTTGGGGCACAAGTAAGTCAACAACTCTTGGTCACCATACCACCCACTAGTGGAGGCAGATCTGCACAGACCACTAAAGAGGAGCACTCAGCATGCTGTGGGGCAAACACAGAGCGAAGTCAGTGGCTCTACTCTGTCATTTAAATGGAGGTTTGTAGGGAAAGCCACCCCACTAAGAGGCAGCTAGTATTAAGTGGCGTGTGCTTTGGATCCCTTCTGTGGACTGTGCTACCTTGTATCTCTGCAGCCTGTGCACAGCTCACTGACTGCTCCATCTGACACTGGCATCCAGTAAACACATCATCATTACAGACTCCAACCCTGACATTTCTCAGTGGGGAAAGTATGACTGTCGCATAGCTCTACTGAAGTTTTAGCAGTGGCTAGGAATACTGAACATTTTTTTATATACCTACTTGCCATCCATAAATCTTCTTCAGTGGCGTGTCTATTTCTTCCTTTTGGATTTTTCTAAAAATCTCTATTTTCTAATGGGCTGTTTGAGTTCTTTATATATTGTGTAGATAAATGTCCTTTATCAGGTATGTGCCTTGCAAATAATTTCTGCCAGTGTGAGCTTGTGTTTTGATTCTCTTCACAGAATTTTGATAAAGTCTAATTACTCAATTTTCAATTTTATAAACCCAGTTTCACTGTCAGGTTTAAAATCTGTTCACCAAGCCTCACATCCTAAAGATGTCTTCTCTGTCTTTTCCCTAATGTGCGGGGTCTAGGTTAGGGTTTTATTTTTAAATCTTCTGTCAGAAAGACTACCCTTCCTCCGCTGAATGTCTTTTATTCCTTTGTCACAAATCAGCGGGCTGTCCTTGTTTGGGTCTATTTCTAGGTCTTCTATTTGGTTCTACTGATCATAGTGCCAATCACACCACCAAACTCCCAGGCTTGATTCCTGCAGCTATTTCTAAGTTTTGAAATTAGAGAGACTGATTCCTCCCATTTTATTCTTCTTTTTCGAAAATGTGTTAGCTATTCTAGTTCCTTTGCATTCCTATATAAATTTTAGAACCTTATCTATTAAAAAGCTTGTGGGGATTTTGATAGGAATTGCCTTACACCTGCATATCTATTTGGGGAGAATTGATACTTCCTATGTTGAGTGTTCTAATCCATAGATACAGTATGTCTCTCCACTTCTCTATATACAGTATTCCTTGATTTCTTCCATCAGCTTTTGTCGTTTTCAGTATACAAGTCCTGAACATGTTCTGTTGGATTTAAAACTAAGTTCATTTCTTCGGCCATTTTTTTATGGGTAGGTCAGCTGGTGACAAAATTCTTTGTTTCATCTCAGAATGTCTTGATTTCCTCTTCATTCCTGAAGGACATTTTTGCTGGAAATAGAATTGGGGATTTTGAGCTCTTTCTGCACTTGAAAAATGTCAGGGCAATGCCTCCATGGTTTCTGATAAGAAATCTATCTCTGAAATTGTTTTCCCCATAAGCAAGGTGTCATTTCTTTCACTATTTTCCAGATTTTTCCTTAAGGTTGGAAACTCAGTTAATTTTAAGTAAAATTTACCCAACATAAAACAATCATAGAAAATGAACTTTAAGTGTGGTATTATAGGTATGTTGTCATGTTCTGTTAAAACTACCACTTTTGGCCCAGCTAATGTGGCTTAGTTGTTGAGTGTCAACCCATGAACCAAGAGGTCCCTGGTTCGATTCCCCATCAGGACACATACCCCGGTTTCGATCCCCCATGGGGGGCGTGCAGGAGGCAACCGATAAATATGTGTCTCTCTCATCGATGTTTCTCTCTCTCTATCCTTGTCCCTTCCTCTTTACATTGGTTGCTACATTGTTGTTAATAGAGAAAATACTGAATGTAAAATAAATAAAACCTTTGTCTTCTCTGTTCCCACATTAATATTTTAAGTTAAGCAAAAGGAAAATCCATATGAACTGTCCTTTGGTCTGTTTTATTCTCTTAGGCATGTTGCAGTACTTTAAAAGAGAAGAATTTTTAAAAGGCACTCTAGGAGTCAAAATATGTAGATTCTGATCTAGATGCTGATCTCATTTCTGGCTAGCTGACCCTCCTCCATAAGCAAGTTACTTGACCTCTCTGATCTTCACCTAGGTCAATTTGTATGATGACTAGATTAATCTTATAAGACTATTATTTACAAAGTACTTCAATTAAACTACCATATAGAGATTATTGCTAAAATTATATTATCACAGAACAAACCCTATTAGCATTAATTTCAAAAATTTGTTCTAAAGAAGCTAGAGCCTAATCTAAGTACAAGGGCCAATCCGATCTGTTCTCCATTGCTGGCTAGGGCACAGGCATTCCAAGCATCACACCATCACAGCAATTCATATCAAATCAAACAAATTTCAAGGAAACCAAGATGGCGGCATAGGTAAACACTGGAAATTGCTGCCTCGCACAACCACTTCAAAAATACAACTAAATGACAAAACGGACATCATCCAGAACCACAGGAAGGCTGGCTGAGTGGAAATGCTACAACTAGAAGGAAAGAGAAAAGCACTGAGACTCAGAGGAGGTGCCATGCGGAAGTAAAGTGCAGAGGTACAGAGGCTCACGCCGAAAGGGCTGGCAGCTGAGGGCGCGGTTGTCTTTTTCAATCGGGAGGGACTCTCAAGCTCCCGACTGCTCTGAACTCCAGTTCCAGGTGAGTCTCTGGGGACCCAGACTCCTACGGGGAGAAACTAGACTGTCTGGCATTGGGCAGAACTCGAGGGCGGCTTTCTCTCAGAGGTGCTTGCAGCGATTACCGGGACACTGAGACTCGGGGCCTCTAAGGGTAGGACTGGGGAGCAGCCATAGCTGCTTGCTCCGCCCTGTTGATCCCCCGAGACCCCACCCCACCCAAGCTGTGCACAGAGGCTTTTGCATATGAAAGGCCTGGCCCTTTGCAACCTGAAAATTACCTAACAAACTGCAGCTGAATCAGAGAGACCCAGAACTTCCAAAAGAAGGTCCAAGGCCCCACAGCAGTTTGCATTGCTTCACAGCTGGGCCTCATCTGGGCACCTCCAAACCCCAAACAAAGAGGAATCTCTCCATAGCTCCTGCTGGGTAGCCTCAGGCAGAGACTAAATTAGCACCTCCTTAGAGATCCAAGAGCCAGTGTACCTAGGTGTTAGAGTGGGACCATCCAGATTACAACTCCTCAGATCCATAAGAGACACATTCAGGGGGCAGACTCAGTGAGCACCAAAGCCCCACTGAAGCCCTAACCGGTTTGGCTCAGCAGATAGAGCATGGCCTGCGGACTCAAGGGTCCCAGGTTCGATTCCGGTCAGGGGCATGTACCTTGGTTTCGGGCACATCCCCAGTAGGGGGCGTGCAAGAGGCAGCTGATCGATGTTTCTCTCTCATCGATGTTTCTAACTCTCTATCCCTCTCCCCTCTTCTCTGTGAAAAATCAATAAAATATATTAAAAAAAAAAAAAAAAAAAAAGCCCCACTGAAGTAAGTCTTGCCCCAGAAGAGTGTCTCCAGCTCAGAAGTTCTCCCACTGCAAACACAGCTGATTCTCACAGCCTATTGGCCTGGAGGTCAATTCCTCCCAGTGATACCTACAACAATCAAGACTTAACTACAAGACTGTGCACAAAGCCCACAAACAGGTGCACCAAGAGTGTCCATCTCAGGTAATTGGGGAGGCTGAGCCACTGGGACCCTGTAGGACACCTAACACAGAAAGCCACTCTATCAACACAGGGAAGCATAAAAAATGCAGAGACAAAGAAACAAGTCACAAATGACAGAAATGGAGGAAAGCAAACTACTGGATATAGAGTTCAAAACCACACTTTTAAGGTTTTTCAAGAATTTTCTAGAAACTGCTGATAAAGAAATCTAGAAATCTAGTGAGACCACCGATAAATTTAGTGAGACCCTCAAGAAATCTAGTGAGACCCCTCAAGGTTATGAAAAAGGACCAACTAGAAATTAAGCATACACTGACTGAAATAAAGGATATTATGCAGAGTTCCAACAGCAGACTAGAGGATCGCAAGAATCAAGTCAAAGATTTGAAGTACAAAGAAGCAAAAATCAGCCATCTGGAAAAACAAAAAGAAAAAAGAATCCAAAAATATGAAGATAGTGTAAGGAGCCTCTGGGACAACTTCAAGCGTACCAACATCCGAATTATGGGGGTGCCAGAAGAGAGAGACCAAGATATTGAAAACCTATTTGAAGAAATAATGACAGAAAACTTCCCCTACCTGGTGAAAGAAATAGACTTACAAGTCCAGGAAGCACAGAGTACCCCAAACAAAAGGAATCCAAAGAGGACCACACCAAGACACATCATAATTAAAATGCCAAGAGCAAAAGACAAAGAGAGAATCTTAAAAGCAGCAAGAGAAAAACAATCAGTTACCAACAAGGGAGTACCCATAGGACTGTCAGCTGATTTCTCAACAGAAACTATGCACGCCAGAAGGGAGTGGCAAGAAATATCCAAAGTGATGAATAGCAAGAACCTACAACCTAGATTACTTTATCCAGCAAAGCTATCATTCAGAATTGAAGGTCAGATAAAGAGCTTCACAAATAAGAAAAAGCTAAAGGAGTTCATCACCACCAAACCAGTATTATATTAAATGCTGAAAGGTATCCTTTAAGAAGAGGAACAAGAAGAAAAAGGTAAAGATACAAATTATGAACAATAAATACACATCTATCAACAAGTGAATCTAAAAACCAAGTGAATAAATAATCTGATGAACAGAATAAACCGGTGAATATAATAGAATCAGGGGCATAGAAAGGGAGTGGACTGACTATTCTCGGGGGGCGGGGGGGGGGGGCGTGTGGGAAGAGACTGGACAAAAATTGTCCACCTATGGATGAGAACAGTGGGTGGCAGGGGTAAGGGCAGAGGATGGGGTGGGAACCGGGTGGAGGGGAGCTATGGGGGGAAAAAAGAGGAACAACTGTAATAATCTGAACAATAAAGATTTAATTTTAAAAAAATCAAACAAATTTCAGAGTTACAAATGAAATAGATATATATTTGGAAAGTCATTTTATAGTCATCCCACAGAATTAAAGGCAATCATCATAACACCTGGATTTATCAGAGGCTACGAAATTAGCAGAAAATATTTACCAGGTGTAGAAAGACTATACTCTTTCTTTGAACTGATTCATTGAAAACAGAGTAGTTTAGTAACTAAGAAGGCAGGAGAGTTCTTACTTTCCCATATCTATGAATACAAAAAGAGAAAAAGGCAAGACTGAGTAAGCTGTATGAAAAACATAGCACTTTCAGGGGGAACAATCACACACGTGGGGAACACGGATTGACTGCCCACCAAGGTAGAGTTTGCTGCCCTGGGCAGGCCCCTCTCTTGTGCCCACTTCCTCGTCTACTACACAGGGACCGACCAGCAGCTGTCCTTACTGTGGGAACACACAGGCCAATTAGAAAGTTCCTGGAACATGCATCATAAGGTGTTACTTTTTCATGAAGCTGGATAAAACAGCCTACTTACTATTTTCTTTAAAGGGTACATTTCACTAACACACACACATCCAACATGAACTTCTCTCCAATTTACAAGTATCTACTTCAATTAGCTTTGAGTATATACAAAGATAATACAGACAGATGAATATAGGTTGCTATCATTGTAAAGTGTTCTGAGAAAAGATACAAGATCACATTTTTGTCTTAGAAAATGAGGAAGATCAACACTTGGCACCCAGGTGTGGAAATTCGTTCACCGTCACTGGTTGACCACCATCCTCTTTGCCACAAGGCCTCCAAATTCTGTAGAGAGTTCTCCAGTAGAGAGTTCAGCAGCCTTAACCAAGGAGGAGTTGGTACCTGCACTGACTCTGGCCTGCCCTATACCTGTACTTCACAGCCATGTTTGAATTTCTGTAACAGTTGGTGTAACTGGTATAAATTAGTGAACAGACTGAGTAGTGTAACTAATTAATGAAAACCACCTATGTTTTATATTACTGTCTTCAGTGCTCATGTAACTAGCCCATATAATTTTTCCTTATATATTTGTGATGTTTCTATTTCATAAAACTCTGAATCAAGAGCTTAAATTCAATAGTGCAAACAAAAATAAAAAATGTAAATAGCTCAAACTGCCTTCTTAAAAAAGAGTTATTTTTGTGAGAGAAGGGGATCATACTAGCTTATAATGAAAGTAAAGTTTAACATAAAATTCTGCCACAATTCTCCAACAGTGGTCCAAAACTTAGTAAGATACTTTACTGCAGTATACTACTGAAAACAAAGAAACAGAATTCTTTCTCTTGGAAAAAAAAAAGTCTGATTTGTATGTACTTTAAGTTCTTTAAGGAATTTTTTTAAAGCATTAAATTGTAAGAGGATTTCCCTAAAACAAAATGAAAAACACCTTGAGACAAATAAATACACAAAACAAATAGAAACTTCAGCACTCCCCACCCTAAACTCTCCAGAGCAGAAACTGTAACAAGGAAAACCCGCCCTCCCTTTCTTTCCCCTTAACAACAACATGATGGTTACAAACTGACAAACCCTTCCTGGCTATCCATTGGCTCATCTACAGGCCTTTCATTCTTTTGAAATCTCCCCAATTTAAATAAGCCAGGTGTGGTCCTTATAACAGTAATCCTGCTAGACCTACTGATTATGCACAGAAACGCGCTCGGCCAGCAACAGCAAAGAGGTTGTGCTGGCCTCAGAAAAAGCTTCAGTACTCATTGAGTGAAATAATAATTATTCTTATAAAGAACAAATACAAAAAAAAAAAATCCCATCTTTGCTGGAATCATCAAGCAAAATAATGCAAAGTATTTTCCCCTACCCACACGTGCCTTTGTCGAGTGACAGTAATAATGTGTCTATGAAAAGTTACAAGATACCAATTACCAAACAATAACCATTATTTTACTAAAGCAATATAATACTTTCAGAGTGTACTCCCTGTGGGTCCTTTAATGTTATAACCAACCTCCAGAGAAAGAGAGATGGAAGCAATATATAATCTAATTTAAATAGTAGTTAATATGGTGCATCTTTTCCTTATATAAACTGAATAGGACAGCTGGTTGATTTTACCGAAAGTTAATTTTTTTTGCAGCAGTGATTCTCAAGGGGCAGTTCCTAAATCCGCATCAGCAACATCACCTGGGAATTTATCACATTCTCAGGCTCCACCCCAGACCAACGGGATCAGAAACTGCATGGGAAGCCCCAAAATCCGTGTTTGCACCAACCCTGCAGAAGATACTACCACATGCTGAACCAAGATTTACAGTGTCTGAAATGTGAAAGAGAAAACGCAATGCTTTCTCTCACTCCCTGGAACTAAGTGAGGCATAGGAACAAAACAACGTGTAAAGAACTCAATGGTCTCCGAATGGAGTCTGCTGGCCAGTATCTCATGGTCTACAAGACACCAGAGGTCAGCAGTTCGTCATGTCTTTCCCACACACAATAAGCACAGAGAGAATCCCTGTCCCTTCATGACGACTTAAGGAGAGCAGAGTCCCTGCACATAAGACACTCAATCCATTACCACTCATAACCCACTTCCAATCACCGAGGCCTTCAGACACAGGAGGCAGCAAACCTAACCATCTATTCCTTTATAATGAGAAAATAATAATTTTCCAAGATGTACTAGGTATATGAGGGATAATCTGTAGTGTGAGTCATAAATTTTAACATTCCTTACTAAGAACTACTAATAAGAACTAAAAAAAAAATACAAGTATTCAGTTCTTCCTCAGTATCCAACCTTTCAATGCTGCCTTCATATTACAAGACACACTTTTCATTTCCCTGTAACTTCAGTACACCCTGTCACAATTGCTTCCCTATTTCCTTTAAGACATGGGTAGCACTTCAAAGAATAGCTAAACTAGTGACATTTAAGTGACCAGAGACAAGCAGAGATCTAATGGGAAAAAAACACTGGGTAAATCAAATATACTATATGCTATTACAATTCATGAATTCAAGGCCACTGAGTAGTTTTCTGCAGCTCAAAATTAAAAAATGAATTGCTAAATACCTTCAGTATTACACTTACAAAATGTACTTTTAAAACTATATTGTAAGTTAATCAAAGACGTCACAATTTTTTTAAAAAAATCCATTAAATTCAAAGGAAGTGTTTGTTTACTTATTCCCAGGATTATTTCATAATCTGTTTTATGATAAAACTAGAGGGCCCTAACCAGTTTGGCTCAGCGGATAGAGCATCTGCCTGCGGACTCAAGGATCCCAGGTTCGATTCCGGTCAAGGACATGTACCTTGGTTGTGGGCACATCCCCAGTGGGGAGTGTGCAGGAGGCAGCTGATCGATGTTTCTCTCTCATCGATGTTTCTAACTCTCTATCCCTCTCCCTTTCTCTCTGTAAAAAAATCAATAAAATATATTAAAAAAAACAAAACAAAAAAACTAGAGGCCCAGCGCACAAAATTTGTGCAGGGGGAGGGGGGGCCGTCCCCTCAGCCTGGCCTGCAATGACACTTGCCTCATCGCCAGGGCGACGACGCAAGCATTCCCCCCCCAGCCCCCCCCCCCCCCCCCCGGTCGCTCCGTGCCTGCTGCCCAGAGGCCCTCCGCGGCCGGGGGTGGAACTCTCACGCTGCCCACTCTCAGCGGCTGCTCCCCCAGGACTGGGGGACTCCAGCGGGGCTGTGAGAACTGGGTGCTGCCATCTTGTGGCTATGGGCACCACCATATTTGTGATGGAGTTACTGTTAATTTGCATATTGTCCTTTTATTAGATAGGATACATGATAAAACTTTACTCAAAGGCCAGATTCTTGACCTTATATACAAGGCAAAATACAGAAAATAACATAGATTTGAATTTTCTTCTTCTTGTCATTTTCTTTTCTTAAAATACTAGAGACCCGGCCTGCACCCTCTTGCAATCCGGGACCCTGTGGGTAGGGTCCCTAGGCCTGGCCAGGGATCAGGGCCTATCGGGGCTTTCCTTCCCCTGGCTGCTAGCAGCTGGCCCTGCCCCTGCTGCTGGCACTGCTTGCCATCTGTGTGGAGCTGCCACCCTTCCCCCGCCACTAGTGGCCTCTTTCTGTGGGCGAGAGGCATGGGGTGCAATCGCTTGGCTGGCCTGGGCCTCCCTCTGTGGGGTAATCGCTGGCCAGCCCTGCACACCCACCACAGAGTCGCTGGCCGGTGGCCTGGGCCTCCCTCTGTGGGACAATCAATCATGGGGTCCCCAGATCGATCACCCTGTAGAGGGAGGCTCCACCCACCTGCTGCAGTGCCACTGGCCGGGTAGCCTGGGCCTCCCTCTGCGGGGCGATCGTGGGGCGATGGCACACCCCCCCCACCCGACCCACATCACACCCGCCTTGGCTGGCCTGGAGCCAGTGTGTGTCATAGTGTGGTCGTTGGGATGGTCGTTCTGCTGTTCAGTCGTTCAGTCGATTTGCATATTACACTTTTATTATTATAGATGTGTGAATTTTAGTGATGTTTTTACTTAAATGTTAAGGGATGTTTTTGCTTAGAGTAAATTCAAATCTCAATTTCTAAGCTTAATATATTTCCAGTAATTATTCTTCTGGAAAAAGAAATACTTGAGAAACAAATCCCACAGTCATCACTCCTGTCTCATTCTACATCAGAGCAGCAATGCTGGATAAACTGGAGTCGGAAATTCTGACTCACAGGCTCCTCTCTTTCTCTGTATGTTAAATGTTGGTGGCCCTTCGAGACCATCCTCAATCCACTTCTCACTGTAACACTGATTTCAGAGCACTGTCTTTGTGTCACTCCTGGGCCTGACTGATCCAAAATGCTAATTCTTGACCCTCATGCTTGACTGCACTACAAACTCACAGTGCATGCTGGCTGCCGTTCCCACTCTTCCCACTTGGAGAAGGGCAATGGCGTTTAGCCAATGACCTCAGCTCAGGGGAAAGACCTCAATGTTCTGAATTCAGCATTTTTACTCAATTCTGCCACTAACACCAAGGACAGAGCTCCTGGGCCTTTCTGGGTAGTTGTTCTCACGTTGCATAAAGAACGGTGAGTGGTTACTCTCCTTTCTCTGGACATGAACAGGAAGCGTATTTCCCTGGTTGCTGGCAGCTGTTTTCCAACCATGAGGAAAAGAATCTGAGGGCAAAGCAACATATGGAGCTCAGTCCTGTCTCTGACGCTCCGGTCTCTCAATCACGTGAGCCACTTTGATTCCCTTGTGTTTCAGCCAGTCTCAGTTTCTACTACCTGAAGCTGAAAGCAACCCACCAATAACAAATATGCAAATTACTAAGAGTTACTAATTTGATGTGTAAAGTAAAATTAGAGTTTTCAGACTACACTAAGGATTTGTTTTCTGCTAAAAAGTGTGGCTGTCACATAATGTTTGGCAACTTTGCAAAACTCCTATTATATGTGCACATCTCGGACAAGCTGCAATTTCCAAAATGTGGTCTTTCGATTTGTACATGATGGTGTTAAGTTATGGATTTCAGTCTCAATTCTATTCTTTCTGCACATCTATTTAGCTCTTATAATTTTCTACACCATCATAAAACCAAAATGATTCCACAAGATGTCGGGCCAGCTAAGCCACCGCGTTAATACACTCTCGGCACCGAACGCACCATGGGAACCCCCACCATGCTCCTATGGGCCTTTCGGCCCTGGCAGTTTCTGCTCCTTCAACCCAAGATGCTTCTGCCCAGGTGGATTCTTCTGGCTGTTCAAGTCTCTGTCTGAATGTCATCTCCTCAGCAAGACCTTCCCCAACTATTGGTCTAAAAAGCATCTCCCTTCTCAAGTTACGATCATGTCACCCTACTTGGTTCTCTCAGTTCTTCTCATTTTAAAACGTGTTTACTTGCCCCACCTATCAGTCCTATTCATTACGGCAACCTTAGTGCTTGCAGAACCTGACAAGTGCTCAAAACTATGTGTTGAATGAATGAATGATGGCTAAAGAGTCAATAAATATTAGATCAGGGACATCGGTGTTAAGGCTACAATAAAACTCCTCAAAAGAAACTATTTCCAAAAGAGGAATATGTACTGAGAGCGCACATCTATTGATTTTGAATAAAGGCAGCCCCAGTAACAAAATCCTACTATACTCCTGATAGCATATCTAAATTTCAGCAGTAAAAATATGTTTTTGATTAGCAAATACTTCTTTAATAAAGTCAGGGCCATAAGGGAGAAAGAGTGGCTTCTGATTTGTGGTGTTCTTGGCCATTTAATTAATACTAATCTCCATTTTATTCATTCTCTTTATGTTTCTCCTAGATTAGCATGGGTTCTCAGAAATGATAAATTTAGAACTGTCTTCTAGTTAATTGATGTGAAATCTGAGAACATTATGAGCAGAAATTCCAGATTCCCACTATAAATCCAGACTGATATTTAGGATCTTGGTAAATGGCGGTAAACTCAGTTAATAACTAAGTTAAAACTTGCTCAGCAGCCTATAAATAGACACAAATCTTTTAAGAAACTCAGCCATTCCAAATCACATCCCAGGTACTGACTGTGCCTCTGAACTCCGCAAAGTAAGACGAATCCTGCTGGGAGTCCTTCTGAGATTCCAGCTTCTCTTTGAAAAATCCTGAGTAGGAAGTCAATTCCTCTATTTGCCGTGGTTGAACAAGAAAGCACATTATTTCAGGAAACTGATGAATCATCTATGTGTTAGTCAAGCATTTACTATGTGCCAAGGTGCTAAAACGGGCATGTAGAGTTTACTTAGATTTACCCACGTTACCAATCCCTTTGCTCACCATTCTCTCTTCCATCCTCAATCTTTCCTCTTGAGATCAAGATCCTTTCATAAGGACAGCCTCTAAAATTTTCTTTAGCTTAGGTATGATGGGAGCCAATTCCGTTTTTTATTTGTGAAAAAAATGCACTTCATCTTTATTCTTAAATAAAAGTTTATCTGGGAAAAAATGTTTAAGCTGATCATTATTATTTCTCAGCATTTAATAAGCTTGCTATCTGTAGGCTTCCATTGTTACTGAGTACAGGGAAATGGGGCCTCGTTATGAGCAATTGTCTATTCCTTCTGTTTCCTTATTAAGACATTCTTCATGTTTTATTTTCTTAAGTGTCATATAATACATCTAGGGGTAGAATTTTTATCTATCCAGCGTGGGGTTTCATTGTGTTTCCTGAAGGTGAGAACTCCAGCCTTTTGTCAATTCTAGAAAATTCTCAGCCAGTATGTATTTAAATTGATAATAGCTAAGAACTGTATTCTCGCTGGAAGTCCAATTAGATTCATTTTAAACCTTCTCATTCTATCCTTGATATCTCCCAACTTCTCTTCCACGTTTTATCTTTCATCTATAACCTATAACAAATTTATAACTGCTGCTACATCTAGTTCATTTCCTGAGCCTTGTCATCAATCCATTCTTCAAAAAGAGTCCAACTTACTACTTCACTTGTTCACTGAGTTTCTATAATTCAGTGACTATTTCCTTCCTTTCTACAAATTGCTTCTTTGACAAATCTGCCTCCTCACTGTTATGCTTTGTTCTTTGCCCATGTTTTCAACACCCTCTTTTATTATTAAAGTCTTTATAACTTTAATACTAAACCTGATTGATTCGAATACTCTGAAGTCCTTGCCGGGGGAGAGGGTCTACTTCTATTGTTGGTTGTTTTGCTGCAAGTCTGATGTTGGCTGGTTCCCTCCTAGGTTCTATAATTTGGGATTCAACTCATATTTGGAAAACTAACCTGAGGAGCCTGGGTTGCAGGTACATTCCTTCAGGAGGGTCACACGTCTGCCTCGGCCCCACCGGAGCACTTCTGGCCCAGGATGGCTTTTATTTATTTATCTATCACTAAATGAAGTAGATGACCAGAATGACCGCGAACTTCAGCCTGAGCCACTGAGTAAGTTGTGGGGCTACAGAGGAAAGTACAAGAAGGGAAAATGTGAGGTGAAGGGACAAGGATAAGTCTGGATGTGTTGAACTCAGTGTGCCTATGGGAGAGTTCTGCAAATAGCCGAATTTACAGGTCTGGGATAAAAGGGAAAGGTCCCTATCTTCTCCCTGATCAAAGTATCCCCCCACACACTGCCTCACTCCAGAATGGTCCCACACACCAGGCCACCCTCCACTTCACGCATAGACTGTCACCTCTCTCCCCATCCAAACCATAGTGACCTCAAAAACTGTCCTACAGACAAAATGCCAAGGATCTCTATGTCTTCAAGCTTGGACTTTTCTTTATTCAAGTCATGAACTAAATCTTCCTTACTCACTTTTTTATTAATCAATCACCTTGCCTAGTGTGAAAAAAAGTGCCTGTAAGAGAGGAATACAGTGAAAAAAGATTCAAGATACCTAGAAAAGAAGAGCCTTGCAAGCAGTTTTATTGCAACCTCTAATCCAGCGGTTCTCAACCTGTGGGTTGCGACCCTTTTAGCAGTCGAACGACCCTTTCACAGGGGTCATCTAAGACCATCCTGCATGTCAGATATTTACATTACGATTCATAACAGTAGCAACATTACAGTTATGAAGTAGCAACAAAAATAATTTTATGGTTGGGTCACAACATGAGGAACTGTATTTAAAGGGCCAGAAGGTTGAGAACCACTGTTCTAATCCAAGCAAATGTCCATTTCTCCTTGCTGCCTCTAGGCTGGGAGGGAGACACAAAGCGTGGAGCAGGCCAGTGCCATCTGAGGTTCCGGACTGCACAGTGAGAGGAGATGCTGGAGCTAGACTCACTTGAGCTAAGTGTGAACACACGTGTTCACCGGGCGGTGGGTGGAGATGACATTATAAATGCAGGCTTCTATTTCCCAGGGGCCTTTGTTACCCCTGGTGCTAGGCCACTGTTTCTGAACCTCTGCACTGCTGACATTTAGGGCTTGTTATGGGGACTGTCCTGTGCACTGTCGGATGTCTAGCGGTGACCCGAACCTCTGACAACTAGATGTCAGTAGCACTCATCTCCCCCCAATCATGACGATCAAAAATGTCTCCAACCATCAAATATCTCCTGAGGGGCAAGTTGTGTTATTTGAGGACACTTCTCTAACACCCTCTTTTCTGAGCTTCCCTTTCCAGCTCTGAACTCTCCTCTTCAACTAATCCTGGCTCCTGGAAGGCTCTTCGACACTCGGCGGACCCATCCTCTATTATCCAAGCAACTCTTACCCCCTTTCCATAGATCTCTGCACCATAATCCTGTCCCAGGATTCGTGACGCATGGATGTTCTCATGCTGCTCGGAGGTGTTCTCACTGGGTGCACTGCAGGGGCTCTCCTGCTCTTCGTGTCCAGGGTCTAGTTCTCTAAGTCTTTCCGAGTCCTGGCATTCTTCCACTTCATAGCTAGAATTTAGTGGGCCCTTCCTTACTGTGGTCCAATCACTGTCCTTAGCACTTTGCATGCACTATCCTCAAAACAGCCAATTCACAGATGAGGCAACCAAGATGCAGAGTGGCAGGGAGCCCAGGAATGAAACGCAGGCGTCTGGCTCTAGAACTCACTCTCAACCCCCAGACTACCTGCCTCCCAAATGCTGATAAATAACTGCAGCTCCGCCACCTACCTACTCGGGATTCCATCACCTGGGGATCATAGGCAATCACAAGGCTTTATCTGTTTTGTATTTCTTGTCCTTTTGTTTTCCTATAAGAGCATACCAAAAACAAACTAGTGAGACGTACGTTTTGCACAGACCAGCAGTTTCCTGTCTGGCACAGGTGACAGAGGACATTTTGTGAGGCCAACACAGGGCCTACAACATAGTTTCTCAACAAGTAACTAGGTGAATGAATGCCTAACAAAGCTGAATTTTTGTAATGATGCAGACGGAAGTGTTTCCCTTCCTTTGTTTTCCAATCCTTGGCCATCCCTCTTCTGGACCATCCTTTACTGAAGCACTGTGTCCAAATCTACAGACTAAAAACAAGAGAGGTGTGTGGCCCAGTGGTTGAGCATGGAACCAGGAGGTCTCCAGTTCAATTCTCGGTCAAGGCACATGCTCAGGTTGTGGGCTGATCCCCAGTAGGGGTGTGCAGGAGGCAGCCAATCAATGTTTCTATCTCTCCATCCCTCTCCCTTCCTCTCTCTCTAAAATCAATAAAAACATATTTTCAAGAAAATAGAGATCATTATGTACAAGAGTGGGAACTTTTTTTTTGATGTTTCCAATAAACTTTCATTTAAAATCCAGAACTAGTCTTTTGGCCACAGTATACCAATCTGTCCTTTTCAAATAATAAACAACTTTTAAATTCTCTTCCCTACTAATAGCTTGAAAACCATAATCCTACAAGTGTAGAATGGAATATTTTCCCCAAGCCCATTATTTTAAACTTGTACATTATAGCTCTTTGTCCATTTCTCCTTATTCAGACAATTGCAGTCACAGATGCTATGCTACTAGGGCAGCACTCCCCAGTGCTTTATATAAATTCTAAGTAAGACAAGTCTAGAAATGGACCTCTGGAGAACTATATATCAATTACTAGAGGCCCGGTGCACGAAATTAGTGCACGGGGAGGGAGGCGGGGGTTGTGTCCCTCAGCCCAGCCTGCATCCTCTCCAATCTGGGACCCCTCGAGGGATATCCAACTGCCTGCTCTTCACAGTCGGACATCCCTCTCACAATCCAGGACTACTGGCTCCCAACCACTCGCCTGCCTGCCTGCCTGATTGCCCCCTAACCACTCCCCCTGCCAGCCTGATTGACGCCAAACTGTTCCCCTGCCAGCCCGATTGCCCTTAATTGCCCTTCCCTGCTGGCCTGGTCACCCCTAACTGCCCTCCCTTGCCAGCCTGGTCGCCCCCAACTGCCCTCCCCTGCAGGCCCGGTCACCCCTAACTGCCCTCCCCTGCCGGCCATCTTGTGGTGGCTATCTTTGACCACATGGGAGTGGCCATCTTGTGTTGGAGTGGTGGTCAATTTGCATATTACCTCTATATTATATAGGATGTTTCTTCATCTAGACCAGACCCCAATGCAGACTAACAACTCCACCCTCCTCCTACAGCAAACATGCCAAACTCGTAGCCTGCAGGCTGCATGTGGTCCACAACAAATATTTTTGTGGCCCAGCCAATATAACAGTATGTAAGAAACATTTTAATACATATTTCGTAACTTAATTTTTACAATATCCTGTTATGCATAATCTATATATATAAAAGCCTAAGCGACCAGCCGACCGGCCAGTAGCTATGATGTGCACTGACCACCAGGGGGCAGACACTCAACACAGGAACGGAACCACAGGCATGGAAACATGAAACAGACTAATGAATATCAGAGGGAAGGGGGGGGAGAGGGAAGGAAGGGGTTAACCCAAGATCTTATGCATACTAGAGGCCCAGTGCATGTGCACCAGTGGGGTCCCTTGGTCTGGCCTGCAGGGATCAGGCTGAAACCGGCTCTCTGGGTCCCGGAATGCGAGAGGGAACAGGCCAGGCTGAGGGACCCCATGCACTGGGCATCTAGTTATTAATAACAAGCTACAACGTTCACTAATGACTAATTACTATAATCGTATTGCATTCATTTCCCTTATACGCCTTACATGCAGGTGTACCATTTCTCTCCACTAATACTAGCATCGAATATTTTAGCAGCCGACTGCCCCGTCGTTAGTCTTGTACTGACTTGTTTGGTGTGAGCAACAGGAAATATTTCGCTTTCGGAGAACAAGAAAAATAGGTTTATTTGCGTTACACTTATTAATTTGTGCAGTTATTCAGTGTCTGGTAAGTTAATGTTTAAGAAAAAAATTAATTTTTATTAAAATGTTCTATTATTTGCCCTAGCCGGCTTGGCTCAGTGGATAGAGCGTCAGCCTGCGGACTGAAGGGTCCCGGGTTCGATTCCGGCCAAGGACACATGCCTGGGTTGTGGGCTCGATCCCCAGTGGGGAGTGTGCAGGAGGCAGCCGATCGGTGATTCTCTCTCATCATTGGTGTTTCTATCTCTCTCTCCCTCTCCCTTCCTCTCTGAAATCAATAAAGAAATATATTTAAAAAAAAATAAAAATAAAAAAAAATAAAATGTTCTATTATTTTGTTAACGATTACTCATTTATTTCAGCCCTTTGTATTCAGCATGTCTCTATTGAAATAAACCTACATTTCTATGAAAATTGAAGCTTTTGTTTTTTTGCAGCCCATATGAACTTAAACCTTGTTTATTTGGACCATGTTAGCCTTTGAGTTTGACATGCTTATCCTACAGGGATGTGATCTTAACACATTTATAGCACTTAGCTTGGTGGATGGGGATGGGGGACACTACATGAATGCTGTGGATCAGATGAGTGCATTAATGTTACCTGGCACTTTAGAAGTACTTAATAGCGCTGAGTCCCAAGTGTCCCTGCTCTATTGCTACAACACTGTGCACAGGAGCCAGCACAAATGGACATTTTATAACAAGAGTCCTCTGCAGGAGGACGGCTTAAAACCTAGGAGACTGATGATTTAGCACATTTAATTTCAGGGAAGGGTCAGAAAGAAGAATGACCTTCCCCTTTAGGCTAAGTTAGAACTTAAAGATTGAGGCTGTGGAAAGAATACCCAAATAAAACCATCTCAATGACACATGAAGATCAAGCGTTCATAAAAACCTACATTAAAATAAATTCAAACAAAGTAAAGCAAAAGTGATTTGTAACACACCCTGACCCTCACCTTAAAAAACACTAAGGGTCGTAAAAGCCCAATGTCAACTATCTTTTCAAGGCCCCTAAGAAATTCTATCTCTGGCGGACACAGGCACAGAACAACCGACTGTACAATGTTCTGTTGAGAGCAGAATTAACGACACGATTGACTAGAAAAAGCACTGATTCCTGATGAACAAACACAAGAGCACAGAAAACAAACTTATTAATGGCAAACATTTTTAGTCTTAGGAAAAGCTATACTGCTCACTCTAATGTACTGCAGGCAGTCCTCTACGACAGCAAACTTGTTCTGTAGAGCAGCGGTCACCAACCTTTCAGACCTCAGAGACCACCAGTGGTCCGCGGACCACCGGTTGGTGACCGCTGCTGGAGAGGGCAGAAATAACCACATTAGTCTTCATGAATCTCATCACAACTGCTCCACTCTGCCTGGCAGCACAAGAGCAGCTACAGCCAGTACCTAGATCACATGGAAACATACCAGGGCAGCACAGAAACATACTTAGAGAACGCAGAAACAAGTGGGTGTAGGTGTATCCCAATAAAATTTTACTGATAGACACAGAAAGTTGTATTTCATACCATTTCCATGTGTCATGAAATACTACACTTCTTTTTATTTCTTCCCATTAAAAATGTAAAACTCAGTCTTGACTCCTGGGCCATACGAAACCAGAAAGCACGGAGAGTTGGCTGGAGGACCACCATGCACTATCCTCCCTGCATTATTCCCAACAATGTCTATAGAAACAAGCCGCAACAATCTATTAAAGTTTGTTTCAAATATCTTGATGTTCCATTCATTTCTCTTCTCCACCCCCAGTTCCAAGCCTTCCACAGACACTTTCTGAAGTCTGGCTCATCAGACCCCTCCCCTCCTTACCCATCCCCCTCCCCAGAGTACAGCTTGCAGTCCCTTGGATGATTTTTAATCAAATCTATCCGTGCCAGAAAAAAAGCTGCACATTGCCATTTTTTGCAAATCCTACTTCTCCGAAATGGTGTGAAGCTCTAAATGTCTACATGCTCAATCTTTCAGTAAACACAGGCCTGGCCATCGCACTGCGCTGTTCCCTTGCAGCTGTCATTTGAGTCTAATTCTACAGTGAGGCCCGTGAGGGTGCAGCAGTGAGGCTGCCTATTGCGAAGGCCGGTTTTAGTCACAAATACATTTCATGTTTAAAATCTTGCCAGTAACTGTTCAAATGGCTTCACAGGACACTCAGAAAAAGAGCTGGGCTATTACTCTCAAGGCCTCTCTCATCACTTTCCCAGTAATGAATTTCTTTATTCTTATCTTTAAAACTTACTACTTACTTTATTATTTTCCTAATTAGTATTATTATTCTTATAACAATATTATTAGCATAATGTTTCAAAATTTAAAAAAATAGATCTCTAAATTTAAAGCCACGAGGTCCTAAAATGTTAAATTATTTAAATAATTAAAACAGTGTAAGCCTTCATCTCATCCGAGTATAGTATTTGAAAACTGTTCAAATCAGTATTGACTTAGAAGGTGCGATCAGAAACCTGGGAAGTGTCAAGAAGTCATTTACTTCAGGAAAGTGTGTCCATATGTGGGACTGTAACTGCCTGGTCTCCGGTGAAGGGCCTCTCAGATTAACAGAGAAATACTGAGGCTGGTGCAAAGCCATGCAATGGGGGCGGAGCTGTGTTCAGAAAGGTGATGGCAGGAGATGTGCATTCAGTAAGTCGTGCTTTCACTCTCCTCTCCCCCCATCCCACTGTCAATCACTGCTCCCCGTGACATCAGCATAGCTGTAGCAGCAAGGATGCCACAGTTGAGTAGTGTGTGTTGGACTGTGAAGCAATTTCTCCTGAAGATTGATGCCTCCTCAAAGAACAGAAGCCAACAAACAATCCCACCTATGACCAGAGAGGCACAGCGAGATCAAATGAGAACCCCAGTCTCTCCTGAGGCTCCGGGCTGCACCTTTAGGAACATCCTGCCCAGACAACAGAAAATGTGATTCCCTACACAGTACAAAGCAAGGAGCCCTTTGCCTTTTATTTGGCTGCCAAGTATATAAACCAAAGGATTTCTTGCAAACTACTACACCCAGAAAACCAGAAACCAAGGGCGTAGTTCCTGAAAAGCAACATCCAGGGACCATTCAAGTCAAAACATTTCCTCATGAAGTCAACATATTTATTATTATTTGTTTGTTTGGTTTTTACTTTAAGTGTATAAGCCAGGTTACAATATGAACCACTTACTGACTATCCAATTTCTTTGAAGGAATAAAAATAAATAAATATAGTCCAAACCTCCAATTATCAGATAGGTCCACTTTGCAATGAATTAAGGTTTCTGACTATTTCCACGAACTTGCTACCCTGATGATGTTTAAGTGATTAACTGAAGCAAACGGCTCGAATCATACATTCCTTTGCAAATGCAACTGCTGTTTGTCAGCAACATTAAAACATTACCATAAGCAGGCTCATTGCAAGTGTACAGAATATGAAGTTCAATAGTTTATCTCCCAAATTTTAAGTTTGGTTCCACATAGGTTATCCCTTCTCTTATTTGCCATTCAAAGCTTTTTTCCTGTCATTTCTCAGTTCCAGCCCAATGAAAAGACATGTAAGACCACAAACCTATGCTAAGCCATCCACATGATACCACAGAGCCAACATCCAATGGAATGCAGGAAGATTAGCAAGTTTCTCAGTATTGTAAGAACTGTGCTCAGCAATTAAACTTACTCCCATTTGTCTATTTTGTCAGAGAGGAGAAACTAACTCACCAATCTATAGCGAATGTAAATCGAAGTTATTATTTTTAAAATACAGGCTTTAAAAGGCATGGAGCAGAAGAATGGCAGCAACGCTGGGTCCCTCCCACCTGCCCCGGATTCTCGGGCTGCGGCCCCCTGGCAGCTCATTTTCTCTCCTTGTGGGGTTTTACTCAGTGTGCACTGCTCTCACTTCCATCTCTCCCCTGTTGCTCTTTAAAAGGAGTAAAGCAACTCTGAGAGAATGCCTGAAGACATCAAAGCCCTGCAGCCTGTGTGTGGCCTGGAGGAGAGGGGGGAAACGTGGGGTAATGAGGATCTGCCTATTTACCTTCTGTGCAGGGCATGGGGACAGCAAGAGAAACCGGGCAGGGTGCACATTTGCTCAAAAGAGAACATGGCAGCCTAATGGGAGGCCTTTGTTCTTCCAAAGGGTCTCCTTTCCCCTTTTGTGCTTCACTTAATCCATGGCATCTGAGCTGCTCTTGAACTTGACAGACTGGGAGAAAGAAAGAGAGGAGAGGGGGAGTTGGACACACAAAGAGAAAGGGAAGGGAGGACTTCAAAGAAAATTCATTTCAAAAAATTAGTTCTCCTGACAGTTTTGATGAAGTTTTGGAACTTTAAAGGAGTTAGAGGATCATTCTGTGTTGACATAAATTCAAGTTTCCCAAAGACTGCAACAAGTAACAAAGTAGATAAATAAGAACTTGTTACATATTTTTCTGCTACTCTGTATTTCCTGAATAACAGCTGATTCTCCACAATTACATGAAAACAGCAATATACCAGGAAGGGCCAGTAATGAAATGATTTCCCAGTTCAGGGGAACTTGACTTAAACACCAAGAACACTGCAAACCCACCAGCACCACCTGCAGGAGCAACGCAGATGAGCACGCCACAACATATTGCAAGCCTAAGACTTTTTAAAAAAGAAACAGTCACAACTAACCTTTGGCATTCTCACTCTAAAGTGAAGAATTACAAACTTTTAAGGCAGTGAAGAACAAAGCCCTAGGGATCTGTGGACAATGTCAGATATTCCTGACTACAAATACAGAACTGCTGGAAGATCTTTTGCTATGTTACCTATTAATACAAAAATGCTACCTCAAAACAATGAAAGATCTGGCTATAAAGCAAGATGACTGTCCCATGGCTTCAAAATAATTTCTCTTTTTCTGATGTAAACATAGATTCATTTAAAACAATCAAACATGTCTGAAATGTAGGAATGTACCCTACTCCCATGGTTAGCTTAGTATTTTTCTTCTAGGTCTTTCTTCTACGCATATCTGACATACATAATTTTGTGCTCAATACCATATATACTAGTTTTTGGTGTGTGTTTTTTAACACCCACCTCCCCTAATTTAATATATTTTCTACCTCCTTTCATGCCAGTCCACATATATTGTTAGTAGTGTATAGTATTCTACTGGAAGGATGTACTAATGATTGGTGACCAATATGCTGTTGAAAGGTATTTGGATTGTTTCTTTTTCCACTTTATAAACAACGCTTTAAGAAATAGCTCTATGTATATGTATTTCTGCTTACTGGTATAAATGTTTCTGAAAATTACTAGCTGCAGGTCGGATTCCTAAATGATAGGGTACAAACATTTTTCAACCTAATAATATTATCAAATTGCTCTCCCAAAGTGTGCCAAGTTACGTTCCCAATACTACATGAGTGCCTGTGTCCCTAATCCTAGATAACATTTCAACATGTGACTCAGATGAACACTGCTTTTTAGAACTTTCCCTCATAAATACTCTCCTTCAAATTGAGAATATAAAACATTTATTCCCAATATTTACTGATGAAAATATTTTATAGAAGCAGTATTATTTTTAAACTGCCTTTACAGCCAATTATCACATTATAGTCATATTTCATTTCGTCTTACAAAAGAATTACTACCCAGCCTCATTACTCATCGAAATGTATTCAAAAGCACTGAATATCTCCAAATCTACCCTTAGAATAACATGTGATACCAATAAGGAGATTTAAAGAATTTGCTGCAGGTCTCAAAAGCAACTGTAAAAACAGCAGGTCACATAAACAAATGAATAACCTTTTCAAAGGAACTATTTTGAACACAGAATGCTCAGTTAGATGTAGGAACATGAGCATGCATGTGTATGTCAGTTACAGTATATTTGTTTAGAAGTACGTGCAATCATTCTAATCACCTGTATAGACAAGAAGTTGTAAAGGTCTGTGGATGTTAACAGCATAACTGAGTCTGAGTTTTGATCCTGAGGCAGGGTTTCTCACACTCTGCCCACTGACATTCTGGACTGGAGCACTTTGCTGGGTAGGAGGGGTGACCTATGCATTGCAGTATTTAGCATAAGGCCCTGAGGTGGGAGCATGCCTCTGCCTTTTCCTCTGTGAAACAGAAATCACTGGACACTATGTTAAGAACAGACTGCAGGGCTGCAAGGTTGGAAGCAGAGACCAGTTCATTCAAGTGAGATTTAGACCAGAGTGGGTAGTGGGGATAAGAGTGCTTGGATTTGGGATATATTCTCTTCTTAAATATGTCTTTACAAGAGGCCCGGTGCACGAGATTTGTGCACTAGTGGGTGGGGGGGGGGGATCCCTCAGCCCGGCCTGAGCCCTCTCGGGGTTTGGGACTCCTCGCTCCTTACCACCCCCCTGCAGCAGAGGTGGGAGAGGCTCCCGCCACCGCCGCTGCAATGCCAGCGGTGAGCCCGGCTTCTGGCTAAGCGGCGCTCCCCCACTGACCACCAGGGGGCAGCTCCTGTGTTGAGCGTCTGCTCCCTGGTGGTCAGTGCATGTCATAGAGACTGGTCATTCTGCAGTTTGGTCAATTTGCATATTATGCTTTTATTATATAGGATTGATTTCAGAGAAAGGAAGGGAGAGGGAGAAAGAGATAGAAACATCAACGGTTAGCAAGAATCATCAATCAGTTGCCTCCTGTACACCCCCTACTGGGGATCAAGCCCACAACTTGGGCATGTACCCTGACCAGGAATCGAACCATGACCTCGTGGTTCATAGGTTGATGCTCAAAAACTGAGCCATACCAGCCGGGCTACTACCAAACACTTTTCCTCTCGGGCCTCAGCACACTGGTCTCTGTCTGGTAGGGCTTTCTCACTGGTCACCTTGCCTATCCACTCCGGCTCGCACATCTCAGTTCTCAGCTTGAAATTCACTTCCTTAAAGAGACCTTCCTGACATGCCACTCTGACTTGGCCTCACTTCCTTCCCCCATTAATTCTCTCGAGTACCCCAAAGTACTTTTCCTTGATAGGACCCACCCCAGTTCGTAATTGTAACTTAATTCTACTGAGTGAACAATGTCTGTCTCTCAAGACTATAGGCTATAAAGCATAGAGACCATTTCTGTTTTACTCACCATCACATCCACAGGGGATGGCACAATACAGGTCCCAACCAAGTACAAAAAATACTTTTTGGTCGAACGAGAGTTTTCCTCCCAGCTCTGCCAGATACGAGCGGGTCACTGAAATTCTCAGAACGACAACATACTTTGAATCTCCTGACTCTGAGAAAGGGTACAGAAACCAGAGTAAAGGAGACAAGGAAAGAGGACATCGCCAGGAGTCTCAGGGCCGTTTCTCTGAGGCAGTCGGGAGTGGTGGAGAGAGAAATGAGAAAAGGCCTTGATTGCTGGGCTGTGAAATTCAGACTTTATTCAGCAGCCACAGAGCGGTGCTGAAGGCTTTTTGAGTGGTACAACGCCATCATCAGAACCATGCACCTGAAAGATTAATCTATCTGTAAAGTATAACTAATTAAAGAATCTGAATGCAAAAATTTAATTAGAATCTAACAGGTGAACAGGGCCTCGACTAGTTTTAAAAGGTAGTTGGATATGAGAAATATACACATACATATTTTTATTACATATTAATTAATGATGATTCTTAGCATCATTTAATAACTAAATTAAGCCTTCATTTGTTTTAGTTATGTTTATACAGAAAACAAAAATGTGATCCAACAATGGAAAATACTTCCATTTTCCCATTCATTCATTACTCACAATTCAACCAGGTTAATCTTCCAAAAGCATGGCTCAGATCATATTACTCAAAAAACTTTACTGGCTCCCCACTGTCTACTGAACCAAGTCCAAACACCTTAGCCTGATATTTAAGACCCTACACAAACTGGCCCCAACTTACCTACTTTTACTCCCCTAAATCCTAGCCAAATACAACTATTTTTGCTCGAAACCCAGCCAGATTTTTCTGCCTCTACCAGGCCGGGTGCACATCGTTCCGTCTTCCTGGAATGCAATCCCACCCTCCACTCCTAATCCACCTGTCAAAATCCTACCTTCCACATTCAGGACCAGCTCCCCGATTCCTTCTGCTCTCGTCTCTGGTCCAGCCCCTCCACATGGACACAATGCCTGCTCCCTCTCCTACAGCTGCCCACTCCAGCTCTCGACCTCACTACAGTTTACCTTGAGTGACTTTTTCCTAACGATATAATTATAATAATATCATGGATCTCCCCAATTAAAATAAATTATAAACAACTTTAGCCCCCCTCCTTTTATGAAACTAAGATGTAGTGAAAACAAACACTGTATTTATAATTTGTAAATTGATTTAAGAGCCTATTCCTTTTGAGGGCAGGAACTGTTTCTGATAGTTTGTTCCTGCAATTCTTTGAACAAAACACGTACTTAAACAACCGTGTTGAATAAAACAGCCAAAAATTTAAGTTGAATATAAAATTTGCCCTTGCTCAGGTCTTACTCATTGAGCTACATTAAAAGAAAGAAATCTTCAGGCACCTGCACTGCAGTTAGCTACTATGCTAAGAGACAGAGGGGATGATAAAAGTAACTATAAAATACCATCCCTATCCTAAGAAGCTTACAATACTGTTAGGAACAGAAGACATACTTTAAAGGCAATCAAAAAGTAATCAAAATGCTATCAAACACAATCAAACTCTAAATGAATGTTAGTAGAGCTGGGACAGCTAACACATGCCATGGGAGGTCCAGAGCGCAGAGACCCAAGTGGCTGGCCTGGATGAAGGGTGCTTTTCTGAGGGTGGCTAGAGGCAAGAAGAGGCAAGATTACCCAAAGCAGCGTGCTCCCAGGTTGCTCCAACAGCCATATCTGCCCTTTGTAAAACCCACACATCCTGGTTTTAAAAAGAAGAACCCCTGCAGAGCACCCATCTCTGCCCTACATGTCTGTGCTCACTCCTGCACACAGCAGTCTCTACTAGTGCCCATACATTAATCCAGAAATCCGGAAACAGTCATTTTCTCTATTTCCTCACATGCAGTGTGATGGGTAAGGCGGGCGCAAAGATGACTGGTGCAGAAGCCAAATCCAATTCTAAAAACAAACCAAAAATCCATACTATCCTGCCTGACTCATTCTAATAACTGTGTCCTTAAGCATAAGTAACTGGACAAATTTTCAACAGGTAACAGTTGACTAGAAGCCAGTCTCACTCCCGTTCAAATGTTTCAAGTTAGAGAAGTTATTTAGGAACTCATGCAAATGAAAGCATAATGGCTTTAAATTGAGACCTTGAAGCCTCCTCGACAGGGTTCGTAATCCCAACTCTCAGTGGGCTTCCTCTGTGCCTCAGTTTACTCATCTCTAAACTAAAAACATAAACAGCTAACTCATATACTGTTATGAGAACCAAACGAATCAATGCATTAAAGCCCTAGGTATAGTAACCTAGCACAGGGTAAGCAACCAAAGATCTGCTACTTACTATCATCATCCAGGAAATTAAGGGCACTAATTCAGCAATAATACAACAGTAAACAAAAGGTGTCAGCTGCAAAGTGAAAACTGGACACCATTTCTATATATGAAACTAATATTAAGTAAAACCTATGTACACATGGAAACTAAACATGGGACAGAGCTGGCCTTGCCTGAAAGCAGAAAAAAGAAGAAAGAATTTCAACAACTGTTTATGGAAATCCATACACACACAAAAAGAGGTCCTGACCTCACACCATGCACAAAAATCAATTCCAAAAGATTAATGATCAAAATGTGAAAAAACAAAAACTTTAAAACTTTAAGAAAATATAAGAGAATTTGAACATGGAGAAGAGAAAATGTATTTAATAAGAAGTACAAAACATTTTTAAAAGGCTGATAAATCTAACAATATTAAAACTAAAAATGTTTGTTCATCAAGAGTCCATTTAAAAAATGCAATGACAAACCACAGACTAGGAAATGATATTAGAACATATATAACCAAGAAAGAATTAGAATCCAAAGAAGTCCTACAAATCACTGAAAGAAAAATAATCCAATAAAAAATGGGCAAGATATATTAACTGGCAATTCATAGAAGAAACACATGGCCAATAAGCATATGATTATCTCATTACTAATAAAGAAAATACAAATTAAAACCTCTAGGACAGCGGTCGCCGACCGGTGGTCCGTGAGGTTTGAAAGGTTGGCAACCGCTGGTTTAAGGAAACCTTTAGAGTAGCAGCTGCCAACCGGTGGTCCGTGAAGGTCTGAAAGGTTGGCGACCGCTGCTCTAGGATATAGCACCCGTGAGACTGGCAAGGATGTGGCGTAGTGAGAACCACACTCCCAGTGAGCACGTAGATTGATGCAGCCACTCTGGCCATTCCTAGTACAGCCTCTGATGCAACACCACTTCTAGTTCATGGACGTGCACGCACACCTTGCTCATGCACTGTCTCCCTCACTCACACCTTCACGGAACTGCAGCGCACCTGCACAAGGATGTACAAACGAGATCACCTATAGCAGCACTGGGTACAGTGCCAAGAACTGGTGACAGTGGAGGAAGGAACGCATCAGCATGTGCATACAGCAAAACACTCTACAGCAGTGATAATGAACTGTATAGAGCAGTGATGGCGAACCTTTTGAGCTCGGCGTGTCAGCATTTTGAAAAATCCTAACTTAACTCTGGTGCCGTGTCACATATAGAAATTTTTTGATATTTGCAACCATAGTAAAACAAAGATGTATATTTTTGATATTTATTGTATATATTTAAATGCCATTTAACAAAGAAAAATCAACCAAAAATGAGTTCGCGTGTTACCTCTGACACACGTGTCATAGGTTCGCCATCACTGGTATAGAGGGTGTGCTGAACTGGCCACAATTACCCCCTTCCCTGCCTCCAGGACACTGCGCCGTGTCTCTGCTGCTCCTCCATCCAGAGCTGCATCCCTCCCATCGGGATGGCCTTGAACAGGGTGCAGCAGGGTCATGTTGGCCTTCTCCAAGCTGAGCTGAATGAAGCCTTAAGCCTTGCAGTTTCCTCTTGCTCTCTCATACTCCTGCTCAGCAGCCTGGGGAACAAGATGCACTCACCTCCCACAGGTTGAAATGCGGGAGTGGGAACAAGCTGTCTCTACCACAGCATCTTAACCATCCTCAACCTCAGCCAACCCAGAGCTGGTCAAAGAGACATGAGCGAGCCTGGCCAGGGTCAGCAGAGCCATCAAGCTGACCCACAGTCAGAGGAGCAATAATAAATGTTGTTATTTAAGTCAGTAAGTTTTGGGGGTCGTCACAAAGCAACAGATTACTGATATGGGAATGGATTAAAGCTACCCATATTAATATGAATAAATTTGATAAATGATGTGTAAAAAGTAAGCTACACAAAACATATAAACATTATCATACTGTATATACGCTTTTAAAGGACATAAAAGCACCCTGCATATGTGTGCAGGGTGGCTCTCTCCAAGGTCAGAGGGAGGAGGTGCCATCACGAGAGGTGTCCAGGGCCTGGAGCTGTCCAGTGCGACCTCCCACAGCCCCCTACCTAATCCTGCCTATAACTCCTTCCCTGCTTTAACATTTCACCTGGGCTGATTCTACAAAAGCAGGATTTGTACTATGTTTGTCACTGCTTCCCCAGCTCCTAGAATGACCACTGGCAGAAATTCTCATTAAAGCTCGCCAGGTAACTCAGGCGCACCCTGGACTGACAGGCACAGCCCTAAGGGAGTAAGTGGCGTGGTAGCAGTTAAGACGGCAACTGGCAAACTGCAGGCCACAGGCAACATCTGGCCTGATGCCTGCTGCCGTATGTCCACAAGCCAGACATCATTTATACGCAGAAGCACAATTAATTTGATGATACGGAACACTAACTTTGAACCCCAATTAAGCTACCCCCCCAAAAATTCTATTCTTCTCATTAGTAGACCTGATTACAAAAATATTTACTTAATTATTATAATACTAGATGCTCAGTGCACAAATTCGTGCATGGGTGGGCTCCCTCGGCCTGGCCGAGATCAGGGCTGATCAGGGCTGTCTCGCCCAGTCCTGATCAGGGCCGATTTGGGCTGGCCAGCTGGGGGAAGGGACTGCGGGAGGTTGGCTGTCAGAGCACACTGACCACCAGGGGGCAGCTCCTACGTTGAGCGTCTGCCCTCTCGTGGTCAGTGCGCACCATAGTGACTGGTCGACTGTTCATTCAGTTGCTTAGGCTTTTATATATATAGATTTTGAATTTCATCAATCAAATTTATTTTCTCTCTTGTTATGTAAGTATCTACATCATATCTTTGATTTTATCTCTTGTCTACAAAGCCTAAAATATTTACCACCTGGCCCTTTACTGGAAAGGTCTGCCAGCCTCTAATTAAGAACAACAGCTCTAAGTCAGCTCTCAGATCAAAGGGTCACAGGTTTGATTCCCAGTCAAGGGCACATACGTACCTTGGTTGCAAGTTTGGTCCAGGCCCAGTCTGGGCATGTGTGGGAGGCAACCGATCAATGTGTCTCTCTCATGTTGATGTCTCTCTCTCTCCCCCCCCCCTCCTCCCTCCCCTCCACTCCCTCTAAAGATTAATGCAAAAAATATCTTTGGGTGAGGATTTAAAAAAAAACAAAAAACAGAACAACAGCTCTAGCCCTAGTCAGGTAGCTCAGTGATTAGAGTGTCATCCCATTATGCCAAGATTGTAGGTTCGATCCCTGGTCAGGGCACGTACAAGAATCAACCAATGGCCCAGCTAGTGTAGCTCAGTGGTTGAGTGTCGACCTCTGACCTCTGAACCAGGAGGTCATAGTTCGATTCCCAGCTAGGGCATACTCCCAGGTTGCAGGCTGGATCCCTGGTGTGGGGTGTGCTGGAGGCAGTGAATCAATGAATTTCTCTCATCACTGATGTTTCTATCTCTCTCTCCCTCTCCCTTCCTCTCTGAAATAAACAAATATATATATATATATATATATATATATATATATATTTTTTTTTTTTAAAGAATCAACCAATGAGTGCATCAATAAATGGAACATATGTTTCTCTCTCTCTCAAATTAATAAATAAAAATGTTTTTTAAACAAACAGCTCTCAAAGTTAAATCTTGTGTAAATTTAGGTAAATTGTTAAACTCTGTGTCTGTTTCCTCATCTGTATCTACCTGAAAGAGTTGTGGTTAGAAAGAGAAGTAATATACAGAGACCATAGCTGGCCAATAGGAAGAGTTCAACAAATACTAGATATTATTATTAGTGGAAGAAAACAAAATATAAACAAAAATTAATATAATTATACAATCTCTGCAATTTCTCCTAAGAGCTATAGAAAAAAGGATTGAGATAGGTAATAACCAGGGTGTCAAAAAATGCCCAACAATCACAGTGTGGCACATTCAGAAAAAGAAGAAATATGAAGGAAATATAAAGGGGGAGTTGCTGATTCTTGACCCTTAAGTCATCTCACAAAAAAGATGAAGAGGCACCCAAACTATGAGAAATACCTCAGCTCTGGCACTCACAGCTCAGCTTAAAAACCTGGGCAAGTTATTTAACTTATCTCAACATTCCTCTTCTGTAAAATGGGGGTTAAAAACACTGTCTGCCTCCTAAAACCCCTGAATACTAAATGAGGTAACAGCTAACCACGGTGTGGCCACCGGCATGTCATCGGACTCCCTAAGTGGGGTCATTATCATCACCACTAGTTGCTAAAGTCTTGTCTAAGTAGGTCCCTTAATGTTTCCTACAAAGCCAATCATTTATAGTCTATGCTTTCCATTGTCTCCAATACTCTCTGCCTCAAATTGTGTTTAACAAAGCTTTTATTTTACTCCTCAGCAAATTTCTTTAGATTTGAAGCTAGGGTATATTCATAACCCTGTATATTTCTAACATTTTCAACTGAAAATCAATGGTGGACTCAAAAGAAAGGTATTTTTCTCAGGAAAAGTATTATAGTAACTGACATTAGGCCAAAATGCTATCCACTTCTCATCATCTGGACACAGGTATATTAATGCTACTACAGGGCTCTTCCTTGTTAGTCTCCATAGAACAAATAAAATAGAGCCCATGCCTCAAGAAGTTGTTTTTAAGTTATCTTTCTCATGCTCATATGAGCATTGGCTGGCTATTCTGTTTAAATAAAAGAAAAAGCAGTGCCAATGTCAGATTGTAATGTGAGAGACCGTCTGATGCTCTAGATGTGAGCTGATTTGCCGCACTGCCTCTCTTGTACAGAGCAGCAAATGGTTCCCCGCAGGGCAGTCTTCAGCTCACCTTCCCAACTTAATAACAATCTTATCACCAAGAGCATCCTGAGCAACAGACGGCCTCAAGAAGCCGCTCCGTTATAAATTTAGGAACAAAATAAAGGTCCTCGGGAGACATTTCCACAAGCACATCAGACAGTGGAAAGGGACGCCACATTCAAACAGGGCTGTACCGCCTTCTAAGGAGCTCTCTCCCTGAAGCCACTCAAAAAGCCTGCCTCCAAGTCAAGGCCTGGGCAGCTCTAACCAGTGTACCCATTCCTCGTGCATCAAAAACCTGCACTGAGGCTCTTCTGAGCAGCAGTCACTGTACTGCTAGATCCAAAGAGTTTTTCAAATACAACAACAACCAAATCATCTTTCCTTTCATCCACAGGCAGCTCATCCACAGACCATTATTTTTTCACTTTTCCGGAAGCCTAAGTGAGGCAATATGGTATAAACATCACTGAACTGGAAGTCCAACATCTGAAGTCTAGTCTCAGCCATCACTTATCAGACACTGGACCTTCAGCAAGTCACTTAGCCTCAGATATATTCACTTTACTTAGGTACTCAGAGTGAACATCCTCATCAATTCTTCATCTAAAACCCAGGTTCTCTTCACCATGTATCTCCTGCCTCAACAACAATAAAAATCATGATCATTTCTTTCTCGGTGAGAACCCTATCCATTTCAAAGGAGAAGAAACCTTAACACAAATTGAGATGAGTTTTTAAAACAAAGGGAGGGGATTTATTGGCTCAAGTAACTGGAATAGCCAGAAGCAGAGCTCATTACAGACACTCAAGCAGTATCTTCAGGACCTGGTATTTCCTCTCCCCTCACCTCTCTCCCCTCTTCCCCCGTCTTTCTCTCTCCCCTCCCTCCACCTCCATCCTCCCTCCTTTATTTTTTTTTTTTTTTTTTTTTATTTTTTTTTTTTATTTTATTTTCCTCTTAAAGTATTACAAAGGGTATTACATAAGTATCCTTCCCCCCCCCCCCCGCCCTTGACAAACCACTACCCTCCCTTACCCCCCAGTGTCTTATGTCCATTAGTTATGCTTATATGCATGCATACAAGTCCTTCGGTTGATCTCTTACTCCCCTCCCTCCTGCCCCCCAACTCTCTCTGGCCTTCCCACTGCAGTTTGACAATCAGTTTGAGGCAGCTCTGCCTCTGTATCTATTATTGTTCAAAAGTTTGTAATGGTCTTTATTATCCATGAATGAGTGAGATCATGTGGTATTTTTCCTTCATTGACTGGCTTGTTTCACTTAGCATAATGCTCTCCAGTTCCATCCATGATGTTGCAAATGGTAGGAGTTCCTTCTTTTTAACAGCAGCATAGTATTCCATCGTGTAGATGTACCACAGTTTTCTAATCCATTCATCTACTGATGGGCACTTAGGCTGTTTCCAGATCTTAGCTATGGTGAATTGTGCTGCTATGAACATCTGGGTGCATATATCCTTTCTGATTGGTGTTTCTGGTTTCTTGGGATATATTCCTAGTAGTGGGATCACAGGGTCAAATGGGAGTTCCATTTCCAATTTTTTGAGGAACCTCCATACTGCCTTCCATAGTGGCTGCACCAGTCTGCATTCCCACCAGCAGTGCACAAGTGTTCCTTTTTCTCCACATCCTCTCCAGCACTTGTCGTTTGTTGATTTGCATCCTCCCTCCTTTATTCTGACTTTATTCTCAGGCTTCATAGGGAGCCAGATAACTGCAACCACTCTCCCTTCCAGCAAGAATGCCTGCCCCCATAGCTCAAACAGAAGCAAAAGCTGTGATGGCTTCCCCTGAGAAAACGCCCACCACCTGAGCCCACCACCGACTGGGAACAGGTTCCTGAAGGTGCCAGCGGAGAGCGCACTACCCATCAGGCATGGACTGAAAGTGGGGAGGAGCAGTGCCTCCAAGCAAAACCAGGATGTCCTTTACACCTTCCCCTACTCAAAGCCATTCCCTCCATGGAGGCCCTCTACCTCATCAGCTCTATCCCCGCCGCTTATCTTCTTCCAAAACCTAATCACCCCCTCACATCTTCACTTGACGCCGGGCACATCATCCATACATACTCTTTGGACAAGTGAGAAATCACCGGCTCCTCGTCGTCTCAATCCAACCAGTCACCAACTTGCAGCTCAGGCCTCCACGTCGCTCTTAGCCAATTACTGTGACTCCAGCTGACTGCCCTGCCCCGTCTCACACCACTCACCTCTGACCTAAAGTTCAAGTCTAGTCTTCTCCTCCTTTCTTAATACTTTTTAATGTCTCTTTGTTTCCTGTAGCATAAAAACTATCTCATTTCTGACCATGTTCACCTTGTAGTTTAATCATGCCAACTACATGCAATTTCCAAAATTCAGTAAGCTGCCTTCACCTATCGTTCTGTTCACTGCTCTCAGGCCGGAATCTACCTGTGCCCTCTGTGGATGCAGGGGTTCACCCCTACTCCCAACACCTGTGAGGACAAGAGCCAGCTAAGGTATCCCTACTTCTATGAAACCTTCCTGAGTGCCACTGGGACTTCTGTGTGCCCCACTGGAGCCTACCTGATATCTCTCACCTTCAAGAGCAATGGTTCTCAAGAGCAAACACACTTCAGCATCATTAAAGAGCTGTGTCAAAATGCAGAGGCCTTGCCGAAACCGGTTTGGCTCAGTGGATAGAGCATCGGCCTGTGGACTGAAAGGTACCGGGTTCGATTCCGGTCAAGGGCATGTACCTGGGTTGCGGGCACATCCCCAGTGGGAGATGTGCAGGAGGCAGCTGATCAATGTTTCTAACTCTCTATCTCTCTCCCTTCCTCTCTGTAAAAAAATCAAGAAAATATATTTTTTTTAAAAAATGCAGAGGCCTGAACCTAACCACACTAAACATACCAAACCAGACCAGGGCCCAGGCACATATACCTCAAAAAAGCTCCCAGGCAATTAGATCACCTGCCCCATCTCTAAGCAAAAACCACCAACAGACCCGTTTAGGAAAAGAAATTCCTATTAAATATCTCCAGTTCTTCAATTGTTCCTGGCCAGTAGGGAAACAATAAATGTTATGGAATGTAAGTCTTACAAATTACTGTGACTTTTACCAAAAATCACCCAGTGGAAGAAAGTGAACCATAACACCATCTCTGGGCATTCCAATTTAAAATTCTTATACTTGTCGGGGGGGGGGAAAGATAGATAAAGAAATGACCTGAGCCACCATTTTCTCTGATAATTGAGAATAAAGCATCATCCTATATGTTCTATCGCTGAAACCAAGGATAAATGTTTCTGATTTCAGTTACAAGGTTCTCTATGGTTATGAGTCAGACTCTCTATGGTTATGAGTCAAAGCACTTGCTGCTTTGAACAGTGAGTGAAACTCACACCACCTTCTGCGTAGGCTTCTGTGTGGCCAGACCCGAGCCACCTGTGGAGCAGCTCTGGTATGGCTGAAGCTTGGACAGTGCACAAAGAAATGGAATTACCGCTACATCAAATCTAATTTAGTAAATATTCTCTGCTACCTTCGGGGCCAGACACCAGCTCTGTGCAGGAGGAAGGTGGCGAGAGGCACAGTGGCTGCCCTCATAGGGCTGAGAAACACTCACTGCAGCAAAAGCACATTAGTAATGTTGCTTGAATTTACAGTCAATAAAACTGAAGCTGCCCAATGTTTTTACCTGTATTCCACCATAACCTCTAAGTCAGATTAATAAGCTTATTAAACAGTTTTAAAAGAATACTAAAGCCCTAGCTGGTTTGGCTCAGTGGATAGAGTGTCGACCAGTGGACTGAAGGGTGCCGGGTTTGATTCCTGATCAGTGCACATGCCCAGGTTGTGAGCTCGATCTCCAGTAGGGAGCGTGCAGGAGGCAGCCGATCAATGATTCTCTCTCATCACTGATGTTTCTCTCTCTCTCTCTCTCCCTCTCCCTTCCTCTCTGAAATCAATAAAAATATATATATTTTTAAAAAGAATACTAAGGCATTTCCTGGTTTGAAGCAACATTATAGAAAGTCTTTTTCTTCAAAAACTAAATAATGTGTGAACAGGTTTTAAAAAACCCAGTGCCACTCACCTATTACACAGGCGTCTGAAATATTTTGCCCAAGGACCTAACGAAGGCAGAAGAGATTCCATTCTACATTCTAGTCAGAAATCAAACTGACAAAACTTCCGAGATGCAGCTGGAGTCTGTGTCACTGAGGTGCCCTTTCTTCCAGTTGCAGCATAAAAGCAAGGAGCAAAGAGGGAAAATAATGCAGCAAAGACACCCAGCCAACTTTTCTATTCTTTTCCTCACTGAGACAGGCAAACCTAGCACCAAGTTAAAAAGAAAAAAAAATCTAAGAGGAACTTTATTGTTTGTTTGTTTGTTTTTAATTAAAAAAATCCTTAACTAAACACAGCTCCAAGTTTTACTCTGGAAAAAACCCACAACCTAGAAAAATACAGGATGGAACATGACAGTAGAAAAGAATGACACCTTCTTGTTCAAGAGAGTCAGTAAGTCAACATGCAAGTCAGAGGCCAAAGTCTGTTTCTGACCCTCAAGTACAAACTCTTGGGCTGATGAGAGATACAAACCTAATTCAAAGCATTAAAAGTAAATACTGCAGGCCTTTCTCTGAAGTGAAACTCTTTTAGCCTCATAAGTGAACTTGTGCCTTGATAGTCACACATATCTAAGTTTCATTAGTATTTCATGAGCAAATTCATCCGAACATGCTCTTTGGGCCACATGCGCTGTAATGCAATAAAGCCTGGCCATTTCTTAAAAACCCAAAGGCCCAATTAGATTATGTGAATTAAGTGTATACAGAAATCAGTCAATACCCAAAGCTCCTGTTAGCATTCCTGCCGGCACTGTCTTAGGCAGAGAACAGGAGAATGCCATGCGAAAGGCACAAGGCCCTCCCACATCAGACTGAAAGTATGGACAAATCATCCCTGGTAAGGGGACTCTTCTGTGAGCAAGAAACTATCAACTCAGTTACATTCTGAAATAATGTGTTAAGCTTTTCTATTGGCCAGAAATACTCTTGGTTCATTTTGCATTTGTGCTCAGCTATAAACATTCTTTCGTTTGGAGTTTGCAAAAAAGTAGAAAACCAGATCTAATAAAAGCTGTAACTTAACTACACAATTTTACAGTATATAGACAACAATCTGATTTGTGCTTTTAAATAATCAACAATGGAGTTTATTATGGTGCTGGTTCCTCTTCAGTGAGAAAAAATGATCACTGACAACAGATTTGGAGATCTTAGACCCACTCAAAAGTTCAGATTTGTGGTTCCCGCAGGGGCTTCTTCCACATGGAAAACTGCAGGAATAAGTTTGGATAGCACCTTGGAAAAGCACACTGCAAGTCTCCGGGAGGAGGCAGCAGGAATGGCTGTTTGGTAGGCACATTCTAGAAAGAAAAACATCTGTGCTTCTCCTCATTTGCAAAGACAGAACACACGAAACCTGGACTGCTGGTGCTAAATATACTCGCCAGGTCTGGTCAGATAGCCCTAACACCAAACAGGATGGCCTTCATTTGCAAGAAGCTTCTAAAGAGGACTGTTACAAGATAAACAATAAGAAAACATATTTAAAAACATGGGGAAAACCGCCCACACTTAGAAAAGAAATATATTTAATTTAAATAATTGATATATAAAGTAAAAACAGGAAAAATATTATCTTATACCATATCTGTTTTCTCTTCTTAATAGAATACAGGTTAATTTAATTATCTTACATTGTGCAATGACAAGCCTGTAGCACCGTATACTCAGTAATGACAAAAATAATATGGTGTTTCCACCTACTGTGCAAAACCTACTATGTCAAGCAAGAACCATACCCTTAATTAGACCAACAAGCTCAGGCTGTCAAACCAGGAGAATTTCCAAGAAGTATAACCTTTTTAATGGAAAAACATATTTTCCTAGTACCCAATACAAGGAGACATAAAAGAAAATCAAATAAAAAATTTCCCACTAATATATTGAAACTATCCCCCTATTTCTCTCTACACTCAGCAAAATATTGATAAATATTGATAAATACTGAACTAAATTTACTAAAGTACAAGTGAATCCAAGATTAGTCCTTAAGCTGAAAACCTCATCATCCAATTATGGGGTTTTCTTCTCATACCTCTCTCTCTTTCTCTTTCTCTCTCTCTCTCTCTCTCTCTCTCTCTCACACACACACACACGCACGCACACACATTCACACTCACACTCACAATCTCACTATTCCTAGCTGAAACTGTTGTTAAATCTTGACCAATCTCTTGAGAAACACATTTTGAAATGACTAATATAACATACGAATTTGCTTTTAGAACCCTAGCCAAATAAACTGAAGTCTGTATAAACGTATTGTTTTTTAAAAAGATTTTTATTGATTTTTTTTAAGAGAGAGGAAGGGAAAGTGAGGATAGAAACACCAATGAGAGAGAAGATCGCTTGGCTGCCTCCTGCACACCCCTCATCGGGTATGGAGCCCACAACCCAGGCATGTGCCCTGACCGGGAAATCAAACCAGCAGCGCCTTGGTGCAAAGGTCGACGTTTAACCACTGAGTAACACTAGCTGGGCAAGCATATTCAGTTTTAATCTAGCCTAAACTGAACCTAATTAGGAAAGGTAACAAAATTTGAAGAAATGATATAATTCACAATAAAGAAAAAGGGTGTTATTAAAATATATTTTAAAAATAATGCCCAGGACACCAGAAGATTGACTTGTATAATATATTCCGGGTCCTCAGATGTCTTCCGTTTATGAGACTGTTAAAAACCATTTTTTTAGAGTTGGTTTGATCTACTGTGTTGATTAAAAACAGGCTTCCAGATGCACTGATGGTCTCTATGCCAAGGTCTCAGCCAAGGTCCTTAACATGCTAACTGCCCCACTATCCCACCAAAAGCACACATTTCCCAATTTCTTCATCCTTTTGTGTGTTTGTTAACCTTTCAGACTTGAAGAGGTTTCTGTCTTTACAGCTGAGGCTTTTACCAGGGTTCATCTTTATATTCCCAAAGTGAACTGCCTCTTCATCCACTTTGACCATCTTTCTATTGGGGCATTTGTCATTTATTATTGATGTTTAAGGATTTTTAATATATTAAGAACAAACTTAACTCTATTATTCATATATTTTCTCCCATATATTATATAACTTTATTTGTAGCATCTTTGGCAGGTAGGACCTTAAATATTTTACATAGTTAAATCTACCCATCTTTTCCTTTTATGGAGTTGTGTATTGTGTCAAAAGCCCTTCCATCCCTAAAACTAAATAAAAATTATTCCCCTTGGGTCCAAGTACTTTTCTCAGTGTTTCTTTAAACATTCAAATCTTTAATCTCTCTGGAATTCATTTCTGTATATTGTATAAAGTATAACCCAGACACACATTTTCCCCCCCAAATGAACAGCCAACTTCCTACCACCACCTGTTCCCTCTACCTAATAACGCAACTTAAACTACTGTAGGCTCCTAAACTCTGCTTAATGCTGACAGGGAACTTTCATGTCTGCATTAAAGTGATCACTTTTCAAAGCACATTGTTGTTCAAGGGCTCAGTATTCTGCTTCTAGTATTCTGCTTTCAGGTGCCACCTGAGTAGCCACCAATCTCCCTCAACACCTGCTAGAATGACAATAATGGGGAGGGGAGGGTGAGAGTATCAAATTTGACTACAATGCCAAAATACAATCGGTGGCCACCCGAGCAGTTTGCTGTGTGTACATACACCCGTACACCTGAGGTATGTGCTACCATTACCACCTGAGTTGCTGCACTGTCCAGTGTGTTCTTGACTCTGGCAAAGCTCTGGAAAACGATTCATGTTTACGTTAGGAGCTGACACTGTCTAACAACATGGCAGACTCAAACGTGGCGATGGGGAGCTGAGAGTCACAAATAGTCCAAAGGATAAATTTCAACCTTGCCCCTTACTTAAAACGCCATTTAAGTGGGCTATTTATCCTGTGTTGTCCTTCTGTCAGTGGCAAACAATGCTTTTAGAGGACAGCACCTGGGCTGAGAATAGGAAAGGGAAGTCCAGAGAAGAAAATGTTCAAGATGTGCCCAGGACTGCTCAGGGCAAAACACGCCTTAGCGGCAGAGAAGGTATGTCCAGTCATTAGCATAACTAATTAATTTCCTTGGCCTTGACCAAGGAAGATCTGAAGCAACAACTCTAATTCTAGTTTGGCTTTCCCTAAAGCAAGGTAAGTACTGCCGAATGGCAAGAACTCTACCCACTTTACACTTGCATTTTCCATAGCAGGTATACGGGTTAATGCAAGCAGGCATTGTTTCTATGTCCTGTTCTCAGCACGTATGGCAACGAAATCAAGTTTCTGAGAACCAAGTCTGCCCTGAGCTGCCAAGGTAATGGTACTTTTCAGGTGCCACCTGAGTCGCCACCAATCTCCCTGAACAACAAAACCATCTTCTCTACCTTCAATGACAACAACCAACAAACATAATTTCAAAGCCAGTGCAGCCCAATTTTATTATTATGAAAAAACTTAATAGTCTACACTGAGCCAGCAAGCCCTGTCCACTAGTGTGGACACAGCGGATGTACTTCCTGTCCTCGTGGAGCTTACAATTCATAAAAAGTTGCGAAAGAATGTTTATGGAAGCACACTTAAAGGATATGCACTATCTCCATCCTTCAAATGTCTCCAAAATCTCTTCCCCTTTGAAGGCAGACTGTTTCGAATGACGCTCACCTCCTCACCCTGTGAGGCCGTTAGGAAGGGAGCTGGGCATGTGTTGGCCTAGGAGGGGCACTGTGATGTTGGCTGATGCGTCCACAGCATCACTACTGTGAGGCAGCCACTGTTCATTCCCTCACATGGGGCCGTTTCCAAGGCCTCCAATCTTCAAATAAAAGTTTGCTTGTTTTCAAATGTTATGCCATAAATTGACGAGGCTTCTCTTTTGCATCATCTACTATGAAACTTAGAGACATATTTGTGCCCCACTGAGAACAAATATTAGAGATCTGTATCAGGCTTTTATTTTGTTTTACATATTTGTTTTGCATTTCTTGCTATAGTTTATGAATCTCTATAAACCACATTAAATTTGGGAGAAAATGAAACAAATGAGTAAAGTTTGCCTTAATGCATCATAAGAAAAATTTTCTTTTTAAATTTAAGGAGTCAGAAAAAAGTCAGAGTGAGAAGTCAAGGGAGAGAAAGGATTTCAAGAATATGATGTATGGATTTAAAATATAAAAACTCAACTCTCAATGGACTGGGGAAACGGAAGGGAAATGAAGAGGCAAGAGCAGGGAATTTCCCAAGCAATCTGTATTTATTTACAGAAATTAGACAAATGGTAGCAGAAAAATGACTTTGGGTAAACAAACTTATTATATGGTTTAAGTCAGTGGTCGCCAACCGGTGGACCGCGGAAGAGATCCAAAAGGTTGGCGACCGCTGGTTTAAGTCATATAAAATATTTAGAAATATTTATGATTCCACTCAAAATGATAAAAATAAGTCACAGTTAATCAAGAAAACAAAAATTGCTTCATAAAAATGGAAAAACAAACAGGTTGTTATTAACCTGTTTCTTATCTGAACTCCCCCAGCCCCCATATTAAGGAAAACCCTACACATGGCAGCATGAGTCCACTGCCCTCTAGCTTTCTGGATGGCCAGCGTGGTCTAGGTGGTGTTTCAACCCCACAACCAGCACGGCCAAATCGTGTTCTTGCTAGACAGCCTCTCACCTTCAAAGTCATTGTCATCTTTCCTAGACACCAAGGACTTGCAGAGATGTCACTGTTGTATGTCCACTCTGGTTCACACTGTTGAGCCACCTCCACTCAGAATTATCAGCATCCAAATGTCTTGCTCCCCGTGCCCCAGAGAGCCCCAAGCTTGCTGGGAGCTTAGGCCCAGTTCCAGGCAGCACTGAGGAGATTTGGGTTGAGTCCTGTCAATTCCAAGTCCATAGGTGGAAAATATACTCCAGCCCTAGCCGTTTGACTCAGTGGATAGAGTGCCAGCCTATGGACCGAAGGGTCCCAGGGTTCAATTCCAGTCGAGGGCACATACCTTGGTTGCAGGCTCCTCCCTGGCCCGGGCTCTGGTCAGGGTGTGTGCAGGAAGCAACCAATCGATGTGTCTCTCTCACATGTTTCTCTCACATTGATGTTTCTGTCTTTCCCTCTCTCTTCCACTCTCTCTATAATCAACGGGAAAAAATCCTCGGGTGAGGATTTAAAAAAAAAAAAAGAAAGAAATATACTCCAGATCACCCAACACACCTTCCCATCCCTTTCCTCCCACATATTGAATTAAAAAATTAAAATGTCTTGCCATAGCCGGTTTGGCTCAGTGGACAGAGCGTCAGCCTGTGGAACTGAAGAGACCCAGGTTCCATTCTGGTCAAGAGCATGTCCCTAGGTTGCAGGCTCGATCCCTGGTCCTGCTCAGGGCATGTGTGGGAGGCAACCAATCGATGTGTCTCTCTCACATCAATGTTTCTCTCTGTCTGTCTCTCCCCCTCCCCTTCCACTCTCTCTAAAAATCAATGGAAAAATATCCTCAGGTGAAGATTAACACACACAAAAAAAATAAAAGTAAAATGTCTTAAGAGCAGGCAGAGTAAAAAATTAAATGCACTTAGTTCTCCTCTGCTGAAAGCAACATTTTTGTGCAAGGATGAGGTTTGGTTCCACTCTCCAGGACCACAGTGCCACAGCTCACCTGTTCCCACCCCAACTCTGCAATCCCCTCCCTATGAATGAGCAGCCAACAGATGGCTATAAGTAAAGTATCTGACTCCCAAAGAAGTAGGTACATGTCGCAACTATGGTTACCATGTAGGGTCAATGAGAGGCCATTCAGAATAAGTGATATTTTTCTGATCATATTTTATTCCTTCAAAAGCGTACCATTTCTTTTAGACTGTGGTTAGTCTGCACACCAGTTGGTTCCAGATAAGCAAGACTTGGCTGTGGTTGAAGTTCTGCTAAGTGAACGGGAAGGGAGGTTCAGATCCCGGGAAAGGAGGGCAAATGTGTACAGTCCCAGGGCAGAGAACCTTGGCACCTGGGTCACACCGTAAAGACAAGCACTGTGCCCACTTTAATCACACACTCAGAACACACCATAGCAGGGCCCTGCAAACTGCAAACAATCAATAAATATTTGCTATGAATAAACTTGCTAACTGAAATAGATTATTCTGTAAAGGATTAAAAAAAGCTAAAAAACAAGCCCACTGCCAGGAGGTGGCAAGGCCAGGTCTGTCTGGCTCCGGCGTCGGTGCTCTTCCCCTTCTCATCGGGAGATAGGTTTGCTGAGGTTTCACGTAGAGGACCCCAAATCACAAGAAAAACATGCTCCATCTCCCTGGAAAGTCAATTTTACTCAAAGTTGGATAATCCTATCTAATAAAAGAGAAACATGGGAATTAGCCGTACGGCCGCTACCCTTCGCATTGGCTAATCACTGAGATATGCAAATTAACTGCCAACCAAGATGGCGGCCAGCAGCCAGGCAGCTGACGCAAACAGGGAGGCTTGCTTGCTCCAGTGACGGAGGAAGCCAGGTTCCCCGCCTGCTGCCGGCCTCTCAGCTGCTCTCTAAGAAACATTGTAACAAATATAGAAGCTAAACAAAACCCCAGAAACCTGCTTTCAGCCAGCCGGGCTTCAGCCAGCAGGACCGCAACATTGTTTCAAATACAGCCGAGGCCTCAGAGCTAAAGCTGGCCCAGAATAAAAAAAAAAAGAAAAGAAAAAAAGGACAGGTTGGGAGCTTCAGTCACCCACCAGCCTAAAAACGGCCCTCAGCCCCTCATCCAGGCTGGCCAGGCACCCCAGTGGGGACCTCCACCCTGATCCAGGATACCCTTCAGGGCAAACCAGCTGGCCCCCACCTGTGCACCAGGCCTCTATTCTATATAGTAAAAGGGTAATATGCCTCACAGCACCGGGATCAGCGGAGCAGTGAGGCCTCCCGGCACCGGGATCAGTGTGACAGGGGGCAGCAACCAAGCCCCCTGATCACCCTGCAGCTCTGTGTGTGACAGGGGGCGGGGCCACAACCTCCCTCTCCGCCCTGCTCTGTTCGTGACAGGGGAAGGTGCCCCAACCCCCTGATCAGCCCTGCTCTGTGCCTGATAGGAGGGAGCTCCCCAACCCCCTGATCGCCCTGCGGCTCTGTGTGTGACAGGGTGCAGCACCCCAACCACCCCCCCGCCACGGGCCCTGCTCTGTGTGTGACAGGGTGCGGCGCCCCAACCCCCCCCCCCCCCACGGGCCCTGCTCTGTGTGTGACAGGGTAGAGCCATAACCTCCCCATCGGCCCTGCCCTGAGTATGACAGTGGCGGAACCCCAAACCCCTGATCGGCCCTGCTCTGTGTGTGACAGGGGGTGGTGCCCCAACTCCCCTATTGGCCCTACTCTGTGAGTGACAGGGAGGAGCTCCTCAACCCCCTGATCGGCCCTGCTCTGTGCATGACAGGGGGCAGCGCCCCAACCCCCTGATCGGCCCTGCTCTGTGCGTGACAGGGGGTGGCGCCGCAACCTCCCTATCAACCCTGCCTTGAGTGTGACAGGGGACGGTGCCCCAACCCCCCAATCGGCCCTACCCTGAGCATGACTAGGGGTGGCATCGCAACCTCCTGATCCGCCCTGCTCTGTGCATGACAGGGGGCGGCGCCCCAACTCCCCAATCGGCCCTGCTCTGAGCCTGACCAGGGGCTGCACCTAGGGATTGGGCCTGCCCTCTGCCACCCGGGAGCAGGCCTAAGCCAGCAGGTCGTTATCTCCCGAGGGGTCCCAGACTGCGAGAGGGCACAGGCTGGGCTGAGGGACCTCCCGCCCACCCGAGTGCACAAATTTTTGTGCACCGGGCCTCTAGTTTTAAATATTTGTTATAAAAACTTGGTTACCAAATTTTAAATATTTGGTAACAAATACCAATATATTATGAAAGAGAATACAGACTTCATAGTCATTTTCAATTACCTGGGCCATCATCTTTTGCAGTCTGCAACAGCCCCAGACTCTTAAGGACACAGAGCACTCTCCTCCTAGAGGTCCATGGATAGAAGAAAATCTGAGACTCAAAACATGGCTCCATAAATACTTGTTGAGCACCACTAGCAAGCATGTGTTAAGTGCCAGCAATACAATGTAGTCCCTGACCTCAAAGACCTTAAGCTATTCTAAAAAAGAGAAACAAGTTAACCAGTAATTAAGAGTGCTAAGATAGATGCCTGCAGAGGGTCCATAGAAACAGAGGGGCCTGTGGGGAATGTTAAAGAATTCCCAGGGGGTGACCCAGGGACTACTCTCATCCCTGAGCTGCTTCTTGAAAACGATACAGGAATTAATAATATGGGGGAGCTGAGGGGAAGTTACTGATGGAAAGAGAATAGTGTTTAATAAGTTATAAATTTTCAAAAAAACCACAGTATTCTGAAAGGGCCAGAACTAGTGCAATACAAGAGGAAGTAATGATATTACACTGGAAATATATACCGAAAAAGAAATAAAAAATTCATAAGATGCCCAATTTACAGTGCAAATATGAAAATGAAAACAATGAGATATTTGTTATCTATCAACATGGCAAAAATTTAAACCGACACTATTAAATATCACAGATAAAATCTGTACCGTAGATAAAAATATAGGATGGTACCTCTCTCAAGGGCAATCTGGCCATACACACAAAATTCAAAGGTTGATGGATATTTATAACTATGGAAAAAAATCTAACACACATCAAAAGAAATTAAGTAATTAGGTTGGCCCATCAATACAATAAAATACTGTGCAACCATTATAAAAGGTGAGGTAAGGTGTGGAAGGTTGGGGAAGACTGGTAAAAAAGGCAGGTTAGGCTAATTTTTGAAGAACTGAAACTGCAGACACGTCGATATATTCCAGTCTTACAGGACAAGACAAGGTGGCAGTGCCCCTCTGCTGCCTTCACTGGCCACTCTGATTAACCTGAGAATCACCGCTGATCAGCTATGGCCACCCTAATAATTCCACAAGTACTTTACCGTTTGTTATTTATGCCAGTTGTTATTCAACTAAATAAAGATCCGAGATCTTTCAGAAAGCCAGCCTTAAAATTACCCAGAGATTATACCCAGCAAATAAAAGGATTGTTTAATTACTTGGGTAAATTCTAAAGAATGAGGATCCATGCAAACACACACAAAGGGGGGTGGGAGCAAGTTATAGAACAGGCTGTTCACTATGAATCCCTCTAAATGGTGTGCACATTCAGAGGCGTGTGACGTGGACATATGTGCGGTGCACCGCAGGTGTGTGTCTGCACACGCAGGAGCGCGTTCCAGGAAAGAGCTGGGAAACAGAGCCAGCAGCACACTGCTCCTCACAGCACTGTGCAGTTACATGATGAAGATGTGGCTGCAGCAGCAGGGGCTGGAATGGCTTCGACACTAGTCTAATCCCCTGAAATCACACCGTTTCTTCCAGCAATACTCGAAATGGTTCGTTCATCTTCTCAGCTAGGGTAAAGTTTACCATATCTCCCCCATCATCAGACTTTTCACCAGTTCTTCCTAACTAACAGTGATTGGCACTCGAGTGTACCTACATTACAGTCCACCAGAACAGCATTCTTGCTGACTACTTAAGGAAGGATGGGGTGGAGGGTGTTCAGCAAGGTAGTGTAAAGAAAACCATTTTAGGCACAGATCACCTAGCAACTTAAGATGATTTGGGGCATGATTAAACAGGCTGTTAGGGCTGGGAGCACCAGTACCATGAATGACTGATTTCTCATCAGAACTGAATCAACTGTCATGTGGCCTCAACTGAAAGCTACACCCCCATTTAGTAACAGCTTGGTAAGGGGAAAGCATGCAAACAAAGCCATGGTATCTGTCTGTATACCAATTTTAAGTCACAACTCATTTGAGAAACATTAAAATATTTTAAACACGTTAATCAAAATAATATGTAACCACAGTAAGGCCTAATTTTCTATCTAGCTAACTGGGTCACGAAAAAATAAGATGTCCCAAATGAAAATGATCTGGATGTTAACATCTGCAAATAGCTTCAGTTTAAAATACAATTCTTCAGAGAAATGCAAAAGGCTCAGGATTTAAGGGTCCCAGGATCAGCATATCAACTGTACAATCTTCATACCAACAGCTTCAAAATATGTTCGTAATCAATGCCTGGAGATGGCTGAAAGCTAGGCTAGCGTTAGATCTGTAAGCCAGTGTCCATCTCTCCACACTGCACACAGAGAGGAGTGCGGAACTCTTCTAGACCACATGATCTGGACCTGGGAACCATGTAAGAGCACTAAGGACAAACTCAGAAACAACTGTTGCTAAATACTTGATCATCCAACTGACTTGAAGTAGCAGTTAGTGGTTCCATGACCAAAACAGGTAGGAGACTTGGGTCTGCACTCAGCCTCTTTACAGGGCAGTGTTCTCACCTGAAAGGTGAGGGTGACAACTGTACACACCTCATGAGGTCACTGTGAGGATTAGCATGAAAATGCTGTAACGCGTTTAGAACATTAACTCGACAAAGACTTAGTAAATGCTATTTATTCGCATTAGAAATACATTGGTGGCAAGGTGTGGAATCTCCTCCAAAATTTGCCTGTGTATCTGGCCACTGAGGACAAGGTCTTGAAAATCATCTTCAACTCTTCAGCTGAATCCGGCTCTTCCAGGACCAGTAAGCCAAGCTTCAGTTCCTTGAAAATGCTGTTTTCACTAGTTTCCAGAATTATATATGTATCGTACCTTGCCAAGAACACTTTCAGCCCCACTCCCTACTCCTAGCATGGGCAACTGACTTGCAGCATCCTTCACATCTCTGTACACACCACTTCCTCCGGAGCCCTTCCCAAACCCTCCCGTAAATTCCGAAGGACCAGTCTTCATGGTTAATTGCAATCCAGTTCATGTTCTCATTGAGAACGACTAGTTTCTGATAAGCTTACTGTCCTTGTTCATTCAAATTCTAATAAGATGTTTCCAGTTTAAAATCTAAATACCACCTTTCCAGAGAGTCAGCTCTGTTGCTAAGATAGGATCAAGCCCATTGTGCTTTATATTCTTAATATGTCTGTTAAAACGGTATCAGATGAAAGCCAACCTATTCAAGGGATCTGCTGTTTACTGGTCTTCACCCAAGAGATGTTTTTGAAGAATTCCACAGCTTAAAAAGCAAAAAGGATGAAAATAATCCCCAACTTATCGATGAGAACCTCTGGGCAGAAAAGTGAAATGATTTTGTTCAGCACAGAAAGCTAGACAGAGTTATAAACGCAATAAGGAGCCAAGGTTCCAGTTCTGTTTCCTTCCACTATAGAGCCATTTTTGTGCACTGAGAACCATTCAAGAGAGTCTAAGCAATAATCTTAAAATGCAACAAGTGCTCATTCAATGCTACCGAACAACTTGCAAAGCTTTTTAAACTATAGGTGTCCTCTACTGTAGAAGAAACTCAAGAGGGAAGGCCTGGTCCTTTGCATGTTGAAAAAGTTGTATGGGTGCCCTGGCTGGGTAGCTCAGTTGGTTAGAGTTGTCCCGATATGCCAAGGTTTTGGGTTTGATCCCCAGTCATGGCACATATAAGAATCTACCAATGAATGCATAAATAAGTGGAACAAATTGACCTCTTTCTCTCCCTTCCTACCTCCATTCCTCTCTCCAAAAATCAATTTTTTAAAAAATGCCATGGGTGATTCTTATCCCAGCAAAGGTCAAGAACCCATAGTTTAATCAATCAGTATCGTTTGCTAAATATCTACTCTGTCCCCAGCAAAGTGTTTCTGAGACAAGAATTACTTACATAAACTAAATTAGAGAAAAAATAAGACTGAGTATAATGAAGTGCTGAATTTGCTAAATTCAGAGAAAGTAGCACAAGAGCACAGGCTTGGATGAGCTATTTGTGGAGCAAGAATAATGGACAGATAGGTCCCGAATGATAAACAGGCTAAGTTTTCACATAGTGCAGCGTAGAGTCCTAAGGATCCAGGAACAAAGGAGCGGAGTGCACTTTCCCACCCTGGCCCTGCACCCACTTCAATTGCAATAGCTGCATGCTTACCTTTCATGCAGGAAGCGTCAGCCTCAAATTCATTTAAAAAAGAATTCTGATGGCTTTTAAGTTTGAAAACTCTCTTATTTACAAATGCAAAAGAAAAAAATCAGTGGTGAAGTAACTTATCCCAAAGACACAAAACTAACCAATGGTCTAGAACAGCGATCACCAACCTTTCGGACCTCACGGACCACCAGTGGTCCGTGAACCACCGGTTGGCGACCGCTGGTCTAGAACCCAGGTCCTCAGCTCCCAAGCCCTCGGCACACACACCGCACCCACCACGACATCCCAAGAGAGGGACCATGTGAGCTTCTCAGAGCACCCAAAACTCCAGCCTGATCAGAACTCATGGTCTGTTTCAGGTCCTGTGTCTCAAACCTGGATGGGACTGTGGAGGGGGAGGAGAAGTGAGAGAAGCCTGAGCAAGCAGCAGAATAAAACACAGCCACCCTCCCAAGACAGGTCTTGAACACAATTTTAGGGAGATTTTTTAAAAATTAAAACCTGACCAAAGAAACGCCATGTTTGTGATGGCTCTGTAAGGGGACTTCCTGGTGGAATTGTTCGATCATGCTCTTCAAGGAAGTAGTAAAAGGTAAGAATGCAGAGGCAGACGTGGGAGTGGGGCATTCAGCAGAAGGGCCTGAGATCCAGGGCCAGTTTATGTTTGCCACAATGCAGCAGCTCCGCTGTAGAATTTCAGAGGACCATAGGGGAGTTGCTCCCTCTCCCAAGGTGTTGGCCACACCTGGAAATGAACACCCTTCCGTCAGATGCCCCAAATCACTGGAGAGCCAAAGCTCCTCCTCTCCAGCAGCACATCTAACTCTGTGCCCATGTAAGAAAAACTACAACAGGACTGTAAAATGCTTTTGCTCTGCGTCTGTTACTCCCACAGCATCCTCTGACACCGGTATTATCACCATCACACTGCTGAAAGAGACAACCACAGAAGTCAGTGCCAAGGCCAACTGAGATGTCTAGAATTTAGTGTTCAGACTCAATGCTCAGTCCACACAGAGTGGCTTGAGCACAAACCTCAATCCTCACATTTGTATGTTGATCACACAGTGAATGTATAATCTAATAGGACCCACCCAATCATGTCTGAAATGACATGTCTATCACTGAGTTCACTGCCTATTCCCCAAATGCCTCCATCTTCCACTTCCCTACTTCTGTTCATCTAAACTCAAACCTTGTTTCCCCTTTGACTCTAATTAGCTGCTAAACACTTAAATTAAGGGCTCTGATCATAGCTCAAGAACAAAAAAATTCAATGACTCTCTACTGCCTAGCAAATGAAATCCAAACTCCTTCACCAGCACCACAGCATGGGAGCCCTGCTAACAGTCACAGCCTGGTTTCCCCCAGTCTCCAGAACACAGCCCAGGTTATCACTAACCTGCAAGTGTTGGCTATTCCCCAAGCACACTCAGTGCTTACTAAGCACGTGACCTTGGGAAAGTCACTTAATCTGGGCTTTATTTTACTCAACTATAAAATGGGTATAATAATACTTGCCTGAAAGGACTAACTTAAGTAATAAAAATGAGAGTGCTGCTATAAATTTTAAGGTACTATAAAAACACCGACATTATCATTATGTCACAGTTATGATAATTTTATACCTGCCTTGCTCCAGAAAGGATAGAAAGTAGCTCACATAAAACACAAATAACAAGAGTTTAAAGTGGAAGCAATAAAAGAAATACCAAACAAAATGGGATGTGGAATGCCGCTAAGAAAAATGCATACCACAATTGCCTATGTAATCTTTCAGGTTAATGATTTGGCCTGAACACTGTAGTTTGACTTGGAAAGAAAACTAAGTCAAGCATACAGTGTCCAAAAAACTGAAAACAAAACCACTAGTCAGAAATAAACGAGTTCCTACTATAAGACCAGGCAAAAATTTCTCCTACAGGTTCTTATTCTGCGATGTAAATGGACAGCATGCTCATCGTCTTCATCCTGGATGATCTATTTCATTACATCATATCAGATCGAAAGCCTCTTGAGGTCAGGTAATTGTCTTATTATGTCTGTATCTCTAACAGCACTTAAAGCAATTCGTCTACAAACAACACACCTCAATTTTTTTGAAATTTTTTATTGATTTTAGAGAGGAAGGAAGAAGGAGAGATAGAAACATCAATGATGAGAGAGAATCAGTGACCAGCTGTCTCCTGCACACCAGGAATGTGCTCTGACCAGGAACTGTGACCTCCTGGTTCATAGGTGGATGCTCAACCACTGAGCTACGCCAGTCAGCCAACACAACTCAATTTTTATATACTGGTTTCCATGGGTACAATCTCTCCCTTCCTATTTCCAACTCTCTTGCACACTACCATATCAAACCTAAAACATCTCTTTTACCACAAGATTCCTTACTTTAAAAACCTCCCCAGCCTCTCTGCGCACGGAACAAATACCTCCTTCTTCACCTTCACAGCACAATCTAGACCACGACCTCCCGTCTTCTCCCTCCTCTAATGTTTTTGCCCTTTTGAGCTCAGCTTAAAAATCTCACCTCCTACTGAAAGTCTGACTAGCAGCAACGTGGTGGAGGGAGACTGGAGAGGAGGAGACTGGATAGTCAGAAGTCTTGTGTTCTGATCCGTTACTCATCTGTTCAGAGACTGTGGGCAAGCCACTGACCCACTGTGAGACCCTCTCAGCACCTACTAGTAGTCATGGCTTACAACCAGTGCATCTACATTACCTTCCAGCTATAGGGTTCTAGGATGGGTGGGCTCCTACAAACGCAGACACACCCTGATCTCTACTCTGATCCTTATTATCTGTTACATATTTTAATATGTAATTACAAACACTGTCTTTCAATCTTCCCTAAGTAAACATATCAACTGTCCCACAGCAGAGCCTTATAGTCCCTTGCTGTCCCCAAAGATAACCAGCACAAGAGCAGGTATATATAACACTTTGCGTAAGCAAAGAACTGTTTAAGTAACTATTTTTTAAAAGATTCATTATAATATATTTGCTTGCTATAGTATGAATCAGCAAAAAAGGGGGGCTTTCCCCCTTCCCCATTAAACAGACCATTAAAATAAGTGACTAAGACAAGAAAACAGCTAAGTCACTTTTCTCTAAAAAGTATATTCACTTAGTAGGCTATAAAGCCAGTCAGTATAACCCCATTACTTAAGGTGACCACCTGCCAAACACAACTGAGTTAACATACACAACCTAATGTTTATTATCTTTGATTGCAAAGTGAATGCCCACCAGCAAAATAAAAATAAGACCAACCATAATTTTTATTATTTTACTAATTTTACATATACATTATTGCTATAGTTCCAACATAAAAACCGATAAAGTGACACAGTGGATGAGGAAATAAATCACGTGACAAACTGTACTTAATATTGCAGGCTGCATAAAGCTACTACAACCAATACTCATATTGAGCTTAGATTTGTGCTTTTCACGTTGTCTTTTTGAAAAAATTAATAATATGGCTCCTTTTCTGGATGAATACCCAGGTTCCTGGACGGTACTTAAAAAATAATCTGATACATCAAGAGGTTGCTGATTCTTCTTTTGCTCTTTACTAGTCCTGTCAGCAGAATCTAGGCAACAGTGAAAACCTGAGTGTTTAACTGGGAAAAATAAATTAAAAAGAAAAAACAAAGAAGCGATATCAGTCACTGAGTACAAACAAGATACCATATCAATACTCAATAAGTTAACTTCCTGTAGTTAAAACACACAGCTCTATAAACTACACACATGGTACATAAAGAGCTTCTTCCATCAGAGGTTCTGAAGCTCAAGACAATTCTCATTTCCAACTTGAAATATCCCGTAAATGGACCAGTAAGTCAGGCCCTGGCTCCGCTCGTGCTATTTTTGGTCCCAATGCTATTACTGCTGAAAGAGTTTATAAGGGCTCACTGCCAGCTTAGACACGGTCAGAAAGATGTCAGTACAACACAAAACCGATTTGTTCCTAAGAAGAAATATAAATCTACAAAATTACCCAATTATCCTTATTCACAAAATGTCAATAATGTGCAAAAACATCCAGTAAAAGAAGATGGAGAAGGAAACTGCTATTCTGTGAACCATAATTATTACCTCGTTCAACCTTGATTCCACTCTGAAAGATATTTATCTTATTTAAGCAACACAAAAAGATAATAAGGGAGAATTCTGGCCCAAAGAATGTCCTTAAAAGGAAGAGGAAGAAAGACTCCATCCAGGAGGGATGCAGAAACCCAAGGAAGGCAGATGTGGAACTAGCCGATCCACACGCTACCTACCACCCAATATTAGATTTCCCCAGAGAAATACATAATAAGCATGTTTGCTCAGGCATTTAACATTAAAGGAGGCAAGAGCAACAAGAACAGGGGTGACCGAAAAGGGGCATGTTTTGTCTGTGACTTGTTCTGTTCTGTAAACAGTAATTATTTGAATAGTTCTGAATGCAATCACTTCCATTAGGAAAACACATCCCTGCTCAAATTGAGGTTTCACAGTCTTTATGAATTACAAAAACTGTGTAACTGAACTAATACTGTTGCATAAAAGCAAATTAATGACAGTCACACACCAGAGTTTTAAAATAAAATTAATTTTAATAGTGGCCAAAAGAAGGTTAGTATGTAAAGACTGGGGCTGTGGGTTTTCAATATTAAATACAAAACAAAAATAACTGGTAACAAGGCAGTCATCACTACATAATATTAGAGTCTTTCTGCAACAAAGGAAATAGATATTCATGAAGATGAGTGACCAATTGAAAAAACACAACTAAATTCAAGATCCAGTAATACAGATTTAAGAAACTTTAAATATTTCATTTTGAATGGAAAACACTTATGAAAGATAGCATTTAAATGTTCAGTTCTGGGATTATAGAATCATCTGCTTAAGATATTAAAGGCTCCTTTAAACACATTTGGTGGCTTGATAAGAGCAATTTAATTTAACTTATTTCAGAATCCACTGACCAGGTGGATAACAGCTTAACAATGACTTCAACCCAGACAGCAGTGAGACATTTCATTTCTGCTGCTTTATACCGCCTATCAGTTCAGAAATCGGTAAATTAAAAATACAGCACAATACCACACCATTTAAACCTGAATAGCAGTAGTTGTTTGTATTTCCCCTGACTACTGGGATTTTTGATGACAAAATGAAAGAAATTAGAAATTAGTTTGGGAAAGAGGTTAAAAATTACTTGTACAAAAATAGCTTACAAGCAGACTGGTCCTTTCTTTTTTTTTCATTTTTAAAAAAATATATATTTTATTGATTTTTTTACAAAGAAGGGGTAGAGAGAGAGAGAGAGAGTTAGAAACATCTATCAGTTGCCTCCTGCACACCTCCTACTGGGGATGTGCCCACAACCAAGGTACATGCCCTTGACCAGAATCGAACCTGGGACCTTTCAGTCCGCAGGCTGACGCTCTATCTACTGAGCCAAACCAGTTACAGCCAGACTGGTCCTTTTAAAAATTAAAAGCATTTGGTCAGCAGTGATATGAATTTTCAGGACCTAAATTCAAAAGCACCAGTGGGGCAAGGTAAGAAGGAAGTGACAATGGGTTTTCTGAAAACTTGTGGAAGCCACCTGACAGATGCAAAAGCAGACAGGCACCGTACAACTTCTGGAGGCTCAAAAATAACATAAAATACTCCATCCAATAAGCTTGGCTCACAAGTCAGAGTTAGGAATAAAGCAATACTACCACATTCCCAGGGCATTTTAATCCTCACTAAGATAAACTAGTTGGATAAAAAATGTCTAACAGGAAAATCTACTCAGATGTCAAAAATTATAAATAAAATCACTACCTCAATTTTAAAAATCACTAATCAATCAAAATAAAATGCACAAACTTGTCCAGACTAAAACAAACCCAAAAAGAATTATGAATTATATTTTTAAAAACTGCTTGCAAAGCACATGCTTTCCTGTTAAGTATTCTACGTTATTTTAAACACTATAATCTCAACCTAAAAGAACAGCTAGCCCTCATTCTCTTTAACTTCACTTTATTTGTGGAAATAGATACAAGGAACACACATGGTCTCTCCTTTAGCCTGGGCTGTGCTCTGATTAAGTCAAGAAACAGCTTCCGAGAGTGTGGGGGGTCAGGAAGAAGCCATCTAAAATGAGCATGCACCTGGATCACTTCCAAGATGACACTTATTTAAGGCCTATAGTCTCCATTTGAGAATTTGAGGAAATGAATTTTTACAATAGCATGGAAAGCCAACCAGAATATAAAAGGCCAGTTCATAATATTCATCCTTTTCTGTATTACAGAAATTGTTCCAGTGAAATTTTGTTTGTAAAATGCAATGTCCATTTTCTCCTCTTGGATAAAATACCTACAGCCTCGGTGGTGGTTAAATTGCAGCTATAAAGGAAATTGTCCCGAGATAAATGGTTTCCCTATGAGAAGGTTTCGCTGCTACACTTCACCTCAGGACAATAAATCAAATTAACTGCACCTTGTCCTCTGTCCAGTGACATCATCAGTTTGACCACATCTTGGGAATCTGGTGCAAAAACATATGCTACTTAAGGCAGGAAATCATATTCCTGCTTTTTGTCCACTTGACCTCAAGCTTCAGATCTCTGAAACAGTCATTCACCTGAACAGTCTGGTGGAAGCCACAGATTTTTTTTCCCCTGCTGCATTTCGGGGCCTGCCTACTGGAGGTTAAAGAAGAAAAACGGTAAGAACTGATTATTTTAAAATGGCTTTAGCCCATTAAATCTAGATATTTGTTACAAATTAAACTGAAAATCAAAGTCTCACCAAATCTGTATCTAGCAACTGACCCTAAAAGGCCTTAACATAATTTCAGAGGTTTAACACATCAGTGTTTAACAACAATTCTGATACTTTCCTCTCCCAGCCTGGGAAAAAACCCCATGAGAAGCAACAACATGATTTTAAAAACACTACAACTATACAAAATAAAATGGAGGAAAAACTTCATCAAGGCAAAGACCAAAATTCAAAATTACTGTTTCTTCTACATAGTTGAAATTAATCTGCCTTTCGCCGACCAACTGTCCCAAACGTACATAGAACAAAATCAATTCTGACAATTTTAAGAAGAGGGGGCGGATGTGCTGGGAGGGTGGTAAGTTCAGAGATGAGGGTGGACACAATGACAGTGTTTATTCCTCCATTTTACTCATTTAATCATGACACAAACACTCAAAGAAAACAGAACCCCATTTCTGTTTTCGGGAGTGCTCCAATGAAAATAAGCAAATCTGTGACAGTGACAGCACAAAATTAGTATCAGCCCCATTTTAAATTCCAATAAAGAGGTTGAAAAGTGAGCGCAGCCCTGAGAAGTTCTGAAAGTGCTGTAAATTAGGATTTATAAAATACTTAGCTATTCCCCAACTGGGAAAAAAAAAAAAAAAGATTGGTTTCAAAAATCCTGCAAATCCACCTTTAAGTGTTTAATTTGGGGGTTGGAGCCAGAGGGCAAGGGGCTCCACCAAAACAAAGTGAAACCCTAAAAGGCTTCATTTAGCCTCTGAAAACAGGACAGTCCCCCCCCTTCCCCGTCCCCCTTAGGCCCAATATTACTGCACACTGTAGGAAAGTCTTCTTAAGAGAAAACAGAACAAGGCAGAGTTAATGCTCAGCTCGGGGCTGTGGGAAGGCTGGTGAGGCCTTGGAGGGTCAGCTGTGCCCGCGGAGGAGGGGGTGCGTGAGGACTGGGTGAGGGGAGTCATTTTGGTTATTAGTAAATAAATCAGGCGGCAGAGAACATGAGGCCTAGGCAACTGCAGGAGGAGCCAGGCCTCGCTCCCCCTTCTCTTCCCGGCACAGCCTGGGTTTGATCTCAGAGCCCTGTGGATTGCCAAGGAAAAAAAAAAAAAGAATCATATCGAACCACAAAAGCACATGGGGCGAATGTAAAATATAAACACGGCGTTGGGCTGTGAGTGGCTGTTATTAAAGGTCTGAATTACTAAACATGAGAGGCGGGGAAAGCCAGGCGGCCATTTCAATAATATAAACCTCCCCGAATTAGACATTATTCAAATGAGAGAGGATCCGCGCAGCGGCGAGCAGGGAGGACCCAGCCCCCGGCGGGCAGACGCGGCCGCGGACCGACGGGGATCCCCGCCTCCCCACTCCCACGGGAGGGAGACCGGGATGTTAGCAACTTGTTAGGCCGGGGGTCCCGGCGCCGGCCGGCCTCACCGCCGCGTTCCGGGGACCCGGGGGCGCTCCGGGGTGCGTGCCCCGACTCCGGGAGGGTCAGAAAGGGGCGCGGGGGCCACAGCACGCCGGCGCCTCCACCCGGCTCCTTGGGGACTGCGCCCGACAGGGACCCACGGGGCTGCTGACCGCCGGCCCGAGGACATGCCCTCCGAAGGGGGCTGCCCGAGGGTCGCCGAGGGCGCGAGGCGGAGCCCACTGTCGCCCTGCGCACCCCGGGCGCGGGCCTGCTCGGGTCGGGCCGCCCCCCGGGGGACGAGCGGGCGCAGCGAGGTGCGGGGCCGTGACCCCGGCCAGACCCGGGTCCCGAGCGGCGGCGGGAGCTCCCCGCGGACGCCCCCCGCCGCCCCGCCCCGCCGCGCCATTCCCGGGGGCACGCGTGCTCGGGTCCGGCCGCCGGGTCCGCCCGGGCACGCCGCCTCCCGGCATTGTGCCGCCGCCGCCCGGCCTCCACGCCCCCCCGCCCGCCCGCCGGGCCGCCCGCCGCTATGAATATGTAAAGCGTCTTCATTGTCCTGCTCGGCCCCGGCCCCGCCGCGGACCCGCTCGGGCTCGGGGCGGCGAGGAGGCGGAGGCCGGGCCGGGTCGGGCAGCCGGCGGGCCGGGCCGCAGCCCCCGGTGCCCCGGGTCCCCCTCCGCCCGGCCGCTGAGAGCCTCTCCCCCTCCGCTCGGCGCCCGGCGGGGGCTCGGCGCTCCCCGGCCCCCCAGCGCCCCGCCGTTAATTATAATAATCCTGAGTACTAATAAATTATGCTAAGTCGCGGGGGGGCCGCGGGAGCCGGGCTCGAGTATGAATATGAATATGTAAAATGCCGTAATGATTACCTGCTGCTGCTGCCGCCGCGGCTGAACTCTCATCTTGACTCGCTGCTCCTCCGTCCGCCATTTTGAATATTTTAACCAAAATCGCCGGGTCGATAAGCCCTCCCTCGCTCCGGCTCCCCTCCCCCCGCCCGCCCTCCACACCGCCCCCTCCTCCCCGCCCCTCCGCGCCTTCCGTCCCCGGGCGCGCGACAGGGGGCGCACAAGGCCGCCCGCGTGGAGGAGTCCCGCCCCTTCGGGCGCTCTGCGCACGCGCCTCCCGGCCGCCGCGGCTCCTTAGTCGCTGAAGCGCCCTCAACCTGCCAGTCACCCCTTTGCTCCACTTTCCCGTCTGGGCTTTACGCATGCGCGACTCTCTCCACGCGCCTGAAGGACAGTCGGCGCATGCGCGACCTCCCGTGGCTCCCTCCAGCGCGTACCCAGTGCAGTGGGGGTACGTGGAGCGCCCGGGCTTCGCACAGCCCTCCCCCTCCTCCTCCTCGCTCCCCCCAGCTTTGCCCCGGTTTCCCCGGGCCCAGGGCATTCTGAAGGCAGGGCAGGGCGCCCGCGGCCCGGAGCGTGGAGACTCGTGACTACACGTGGGCGCACACTTTGAGGCTTTGCGCGCGGTTGAAACGCCGGCCACGGGCGAACACTTTGAGGCTTTCCGCGCGGTTGAAACGCCGGCCACCGGGCGGGGCCGCGCCTCCGCTAGGTGACTTCCGGCCCTGCGGGCAGGTAAGGCGGAAATGCCCGCCGCCGGGCGAGGCACCTGCTGAGCCTCGCGCGGGCGGCCCGCTCGAAATTTGAATCGGAGGAGTCCCCGCCCTTGGCTCTGCCCGAGCCGCGGTCCGCGGGCCCAGCGGGAGCGCGCCCCGGGTTAACTTAATTAGCCCCTGTCCCTTCCGCTCTGCAGCTTCGCTTTTCCCGCCGGCCCAGCCTGGGGCCCTCGGGCGGATCGCACCAAGCGGCGGCCCCTGGCAGTGGACGGACAGGCTTCCTCCCCTTCCCTGGCCTAGGAACTTCTGTTAAAACCTAGCAAGAAAGTGGAACTGATGGCCTATGAATAATAACGGCGAAATCAGCAATAGCTTCATGGATTTTATTTGGCTGTTATCTCAGCGTAAATAGGATAGGTGTTTTCCATTGCAGATAGTATTTCTTTGTAACTAGCCATAATGTCCTAAGACTTCTTTAACTTGAATGGTAAATTTCCCTGGACAAGACCCAGGTGTAATTTCTTACAAAAGAGCTAAGTTTTTTTCCTTTTTTAAAAATTTTGTTTGTCAATTAGCTTACATTCAATATTATTTTGTATTAGCTTCAGGTGTACAGCATAGTATTTTATGATCAGCAAAGAAAGGTTTTTTTGTTTTCTATTCTGAGTATTATTTTTTTAATTTAAATTCTTTATTGTTGAAAGTGTTGCATTTTTAAAAATTGTCTGTGGGGAGCCTATATAGGGTTAAGCCTCGGACTGACCTGTTGGCAAAGTCACAAACAAGTCTTCTTCCGAGTCTTAAACAACCCAATCCGAAAGGTGGCCACTGATTTACACGTGCTGTCATTTAAAAAATAAAAATGGGGGAATTTACCGGAAGCCGGTCCACCCTTGCTGCTTGACACAGTCGCTGCAGGGAAGAAACATCTGCACAGCTTATGTTTCAAGAGACCTGGCGGCTATAGCATATGTTTGCTCCCCCTCTTAGCGCTATGTGTTTTAAACAGGACCACCTCCCCAAGAAAAGTTGTTTTCCCAGGTGGGGATTTTTTCCCTGGAATTAGGGATTAAACAGGACTAAGGAAGGGAATAAATCCGTAAAACCCCTTAACTAAGTGCCAGGCAGGTAGTTAATCACTTTAACTACAAACAATCATGCTTAAGCTACAAAATCTTTACTTAGGATAATCTCCTTCAGTTACTTCCTTGTAGCTTGATAGAACAATAGAGTAACCTTGGAATGGAGATAAGAAACGCCCTAACCTTTGGAATAGAATGGATAGGATTAAAATCAACTGGTATAAATACAGATGTAACAGGACAATAAAGAGAGAACCTGGCTATGCTGATCAACTGAACGCTGTCTCCGTGTCATTCATTCTTCGCCGACTCCGTCCACACCTTTGGGAACCCCTGGACCTGCTGGGGCTGGACCCCAACAATTGTCTGAGAGAGAAATGACTGTAAAGCTTAAATCAGGGTAGAATTGCAGATTCTTGTTTTAACTGCTGAAGTTTTAATCATGGGTCTTAGCCAGCATCTTGAGTTCCTTACACTGTGAAAGTATAGTTAAAGAAAACTATTGTTAGTTTCAGCCGGTGAATTTGGGGTGGGATTGATTTACTCACAGTAATTAAGCATTAGGGTGTGTGCATGACTGTTTATACCAAGTAATTGGACCACCCTGTAATCTAATTATTTCAAACCACACCAGCCAACCCGCATATGAGGAATTGCAAAATCTAATCATGTTGCAATTACTCAGGAAATGGCTCTATGTTATGTTCACTAGCCTTACTATAGGGGAAGCCAGAATCATCAACCTATTTGAAACCAAGTTAAGTATATACCTTTGCTCTGAATCTGGAAACATCTCCACTATGGAATAGAGCTCAAGTACCCTTATTTAAATTCCTATCTTCTGTTTAATATTTGTTTTGCTCTTTGGCTCAAAAGGGGACATCTGTAATACTTTCAGCAATAAAGATAATTTTTTAAGTAAATTAATATTCTTTATTACTTCATTTCAATAAAAGAAAGTTTTCATGGAATGAATTATTGTTTAAGAATAGCTCTGTGAGGAAAAAAATAGTTTGACATAATCTGTGTCGATTTAATGAAAATATTTATTTTTCTATGTTTCCAGGCCCTAGCACAATGCCTAGGCATAGTAGGTACCCATAAATATTTGTTGAATAATAAATAATAATACAGTTATATGCGTTAGGAGTATTTTGAAAAAGTGATGGTCATTTAACAGATATTTATGACCATCTGCATTCTGCCAGAAGCCTGACTAGGTGCTAAGGATATGAAAATGTGTAAGGTGCTGATTTGACCTCAGCTAACTCATATGAATCAACTTTTTTTAATCCTCACAACTCAGGGTTAATTAACTCCATTAATTCCAATTTTCTAAGATCAGGAACTTAAGACATAGAGATGTTACAAAACTTGGCTGAATTAGGGTTCTCCCAAGGAAAAAAACCAATAGGAGATAGAGATATATATGATTTTCATTATATTTATTTATATGTGAACTAGAGGCCCAATGCATGAAATTCATGCTTGGGTAGGGTCCCCAGGCCTGGCCGGTGATCAGGGCTGATCTGTGGGGCAACCAGCGGGGCGATCAGGGGGTGTCCCCTGCTGGCACCCACCTTGGCCAGCCTAGTGCAGCCTACTCACCGGCCCCGCCCCCCACCACCGCCGCTGGTCGCCTCCCTCAGTCGCCTCCCTCTGTGGGGCAGTAGGGGGGGCCCCAGCTGGCACTCGCCTTGACTGGCCTGGGGCCTGCAGGCTGAGGGCAGCTCCTGCATTGAGCGTCTACCCCCTGGTGGTCAGTGTGCATCATAGCGATTGGCCGTTTGGTTGATTTGCATATTAGGCTTTTATTATATAGGATAGGCTTTGTTATAAGGAATTGGTCCACATAATTATGGAGCCTAAGAAATCCCACAATCTGCAGTCTGAAGGCCTGAGAAGGAGAGTGAGTGGTGTAAGTTCCAGTCAGAATCCAAAAGCCAGGTCCAACTTTATGTTCCCTCCACCATTATCCCACATCCTTCGTGAGCATTCCCACACGCATTCCCTAGATTCCTGTCTGTGTAAGTTAGAAAACGCAAATAGTTCTTTTTGAGTGTAGTGTACCTCCTCATGAGTCCTAGGCAACTCAGGTCTCATGGTAACTTGGTGGCCCATGGTTAAGTATTCAGTCAGTAGCAGGCCGAGAGCTTTCTCGAATGAGCAGTAGTTATTCCTCCTCCATGTCTTATAGTGCACCCGAAAGTTTTCCCAAGGACGCTTCTGATCCTGCCTCAGATATTTCCATGGTCTTCTTCCTTGAGCAGGTGGAGAGGGCTTCCATTAAATTAGCATCTCTTAACATTCATAAAGGTATGCCATCCCTACTGACTGAAGCTGACTGCTGTGGTTTATGTGCTTACCCTGAATGTTACAATGTAGAATATTTGTATTTCTCAGAAAAGGTACACTGAAATCTTTACAAGTCATTACTTATCAAAAAGCTCAATATTATCAGAAAACTATCTGATGGATACATAGTCCATTTTTCTCTCAGGTTCCGGGTCAGCAAATTCCTGAGACTACTGTCCCATCCCAGCCCCTGGCCAGCTTCTTAGGCTGAGCCTAGACTCTTTCTTGCTCAAACCTGATTCTTCCCCACCAGCGCTTCAGGATGTGTTGGCATCTCATCAGCATTGGCATGCGAGATGAAATCCATTTGTAATTCCCATACTCTTAAAAGCCAAACTGTCAGAAAGCCATGCACTTGAAATACATTATTTTGTCCCCTTGTAAGATTCTTTCCTAGAATTATGTTTTGGACTTATGTCATCAGCCTACATTAAAATCAAAAGAAGAAAACTCTGAGAAATATATTATATTTATTGTGAGAGTATTTGGGGGTGTCTGTTTTCTTTCTGAGGATTCACTCTTAATATCTCTGATGGGCAGAGGTTAAGTAATGTTGTTCCATTCATGTTCAGCTGTGTCTGGCCATACCTAGCAGAGTGACATAGATCAGCAAATGTCTGTCTGCTTGAAGGTCTACAAAAAGTATGTCAAACTTGCGGCCCACAATGAATATTTTTGCGGCCTAGCCAATATAATGATATGTAAGAAATGTTTTAATTAAAATTTTGTAACTTAATTTTTACAATATCCTGTTATACATAATTATTAATAACAAACTACAACATTCGCTAATGACTGATTACTATAATCCTGTTGCATTCATTTCCCTTGCACGCCTTACGCGCAGGCACACCATTTCTCTCCACTAATACCAGCAGCGAATATTTTAGCAGCCGATTGCCCCATTGTTAGTCTTGTACTGACTTGACTTGTTTGGTGTGCGCAATAGGAAATATTTCGCTTTCAGAGAAGAAGAAAAATAGGTTTATTTGCATCACGCTTATTAATTTGTGCAGTTACTCAGTGTCTGGTAAGTTAATGTTCAAAAAAATATTAATTTTTGTTAAAATGTTCTATTATTTTATGTTGTTACTTATTTCAGCCCTTTGTATTCAGCATGTCTCTATCAAAATAAACCTATGTTTCTATGATAATTGAAGCTTTTGTTTTTTTGCGGCCCACATAAACTTAAACCTTGTTTATTTGGCCCGTGTTAGCCTTTGAGTTTGACATGCTTGGTGTACAGCTTCTGGGAGAAAAACTATCCTGAATCACTCTGATACTGACCATTCATCCAAACCCATCTTGGTCTTTGAAGGCGACAGGCATTTGTGATTGGAGCATGGTGTCCATCACTCGGGTTAAACTTCAGGCTCAGATTCCCATCAGCATGCATCTGTGGATTCCTGTGGAGACATAGCTCTGAGAGCAGAGGTGCTATTCAAAATATTTAACACCCAAAGCAATACAGGCACTCATCAAACAGAACAGACAACCAACCCTTACCAGGACCATACCTGATGGGCTTAAGCCCTGTCTATAAGACCATTTCATGAAACTTTGTACAGGACATCGAGACACAGGGGCTTTGCTGCACCTCTGATAGAGTTTAGTGTACAAAGGAGAGAGAGAGAACTCTGACCAACTCTGGGAAAGGGACCAACAGCACCAGCCCAAAGCACCAGCAGTGTTTAGAACGGAATGCATGATCTCATTTCAATATTAAGTGTGGGGTGCCAGGGTGACCCTCAGACTAAGGAGGGAACAGGATGGTGCTAGATGAGTTCTGGCATCAGCTGAATCTGAGATGGATCCTGCTCACTCACTGTTGTTTAACCTCCAGCAAGAGACTTGAATGCCCTGTGCTTGCGGGCCCTCTCCTGTAAAAGGGGACCACAGTGTTCCCTAGGGGCTCCCTGTTACTGCAGTGGTGGTCGATCATGGGACATACCCAGAAGGTCCCACCAGAAATACCCGCAGGGCCCAGTCCTGCAGGCGTTGTCAGAGCAAGAGCCAGTGACACCAGAGTCACACATGTCAGCAATTTGAGCCAAGCAGGGACAGGGAGAGAGCAAACTGGGATTTATTGAGCTGTTTCTCTGTTACTTCACTCCAGTTCCATAGGTATCCAGAGATAAAAACTACAATTCCTTACTTCGACAAAATGTTAGGTTATTGAGCCTTCACCACTGTGGGTGAGCCACACACTCTGTAAGAGGTATAGATTAGGTGATATCCCAAGTCAGACATGAATTGGGGGAGGGAAGGGTCAGAGCCAGTGGGAGGAAGGAGATGAAGAAGGTGTAGACAGCCACTGGCTTCCAGGTTGGGTGGCTCAGGGCCCCTATGCAGTAAGACATAAAAAGGGGAGCTGGGGTTGGCCGTGAGAATAGCACACTGGGGGGGGGGGGGCGGGGCGGGGAGGGTAGCCCTGCAGTTTCTCCATAGAGGAAATATAGGGTGGTACATAAATGTACGTTGTCTCATTTGCATATTATGCCATCCTTGGGAAGGAAGGATCGCTTCCACTCCTTGATGTCAGAAGGACAGAGGTTCAGCGAAATACATTTAGTAACTTGCCCTAAGTCACACAGGCACTGAGATCTGAACCCAGAACCACCTTCTACCAGCTGCTCCCACTAAGGGGGTGGCCCAACTCAGAAGAGAGAAAAACCTAGCCTTTCTCATTGCCAGATAGTTCTGACTGCGATTTACTTTCTCATCTATTTCATATTATGATAATGTTTTCCTGGAATTGGATGATATAATACTAGAAATTGAAGATGTTTATTCCCTTCAAAGATTACATATGCAGCCTTCCTGTCATAACCAAGGGACATTGCTCGCATCACTCACGATTTCCAGTCTTCTCTGTGGATGATAATGCTTATGTTAGGAAATGTCTTGTTGTTACTAAGCCTGCTGATCGTCAAAAGGAAAACCGGCAGAGGCAGGCCAGCGATGCATCCTTTCGATATTTATCAAGCCTGGAGTCTGTCTGAAATTTGTTTTCTGGGAAGCGTTGCCTGTGATGAATGGGACAGTATTTTAATGATATTGTAGGTGGTCTCCCTTGTAATAAAGCAAATTACTCTAACAAAACTGTTTTATTTCTTCATACAAAATTCATCTTCGAATTTCATCTAGGCCAGCGGTTCTCAACCTGTGGGTCGAGACCCCTTTGGCGGTCGAACGACCCTTTCACAGGGGTCGCCTAAGACCATCCTGCATATCAGATATTTACATGACGATTCATAACAGTAGCAACATTACAGTTATGAGGTAGCAACAAAAATAATTTTATGGTTGGGTCACAACATGAGGAACTGTATTTAAAGGGCCAGAAGGTTGAGAACCACTGATCTAGGCCCTAAAATTTTTAATTTCCATAACAAGTTTTTTGCATTATGCTTTTGCCTGTGATTGTGCAATCTGATTAATTCAAAATATTAGCTACAATTTCCATAAAGCGAATAGGATAATGTTGATGGGGTGAAAGGGATCACTTTGTCCCCTCTCCCCAGCATCTCAGTTGTTTATACACTAACGTCTCGTCCTCTAGAGCCCCTCATCCAGGAACTCCAATTTAAGGGAACACAGCGAAGATGAAGTTAATTTAAAATCCCTCCAAATAGACCAAATAATCCTCTTAAAGACTTGCGCTTCATTCTCAGGCAAACCTTCTCAACTCTCTGTCAGAAGTTAGAAACCAATTTTTTCTTTTAGGCAGAATTTTCTCAAGAGCCGTGACTTCTAGACCCAGATCAGGTTCCGTATCAAGTGAAAAGGAAGATGGGGAGAGTCCTAGAAACTGTCTTCCTGAGAGAAGCAAGAAATGTCTATCGACAGCCCGGTAACAGTGGGAGAGAAAAACCTACCAGATGTGGGTGTGAGCATTCAGAAAGCGCAGCTTATCTCAGATCCTGGGGCCTCACTGTGCAGGTACAAATGTAGTCAGTGCTCGGGAGGCTTGGAGACACCGAGGATGGGTCAATGTCATCTGTTTTCTCTAAGAAAGCAGCAAAGTGTATGTGTGTTTCAGCAAACTTTGTATCACAAAGGTGAAAATGTTACACATTTTAAAGGGCTGTTTCATTCATTTGGAAATTCGACTTCTTGCTATATCAGGTTAGATGCTTCAAGACCTGCTATCTGTGGGTACAAATGAGAGCTAATTATCATCAATAATCCCAGCGTTCCTCTTCCCCGCGCCAATGGCCATCCCTGCAGAGCGTCACATACCCCAGCCGTGTTGTCCCTCGTGCCTCCCTTTGTATGGAGCCACTCTGCCATCCCTGCCGCCCGGAGAAGGCGGCTCCCTGGGGCTGCCACAGTCCTAACTCCTGGGCACACCAGGGTGCTTATGTCTTGCACTAAAAAAATACTATTTCTGACTGAAAGTCTTTTCTGACTCTCACGGTTTATCAATCTTCTGCTAAAATAGAAGGTGAGGCAAAAGTCCCAGAGTGCTCATCATAAACCTCAGCCTCAGGAACTGGCACTTAGAGAGCACAGCTTCTTAATCCTGTCTTTTGCAGTTGATTTTCTACGTGTTGGCTCATTTACATTGTTCAACAGCCCTAAGAGGAAGTTCTAGAGCCCACTTCATAGAGGAGGAAACTGAGGCCAGAGAGGGTGTCAGCCCAGAACCCACACATGAAAAGGTGAAGCCAGGATCCAAGTGTAAGTCCATTTCCCTGGCAGCCTCCCTGGCAGTCACAGGGCCTTGCTCTGTATCTGGGGACTGCTTTCATGTAGAGTGCTGGCTGTAAACATGCCAGGAGCGTTTAGGGTTTGTTATGAGGATAATACGCGAAGGTGGTGTTGACAAGATACAAACCACCATTGGCACCCCGTATAGAATGAACAGCCCATGCAAACCTCTTTAACGAGTGAATGTGATAGTAACAACTACAATAGTAGCACCTTACACTTGTACAACATGGAGACTTTGCAAAGCACCTTCACGTTATCTCCATATGTTATAGAGTATCTAGACCTAAACTTTTACACAGATTCCAACCTGAGTGTCAATTCCGATGACCGGTGGCAGCTGCCTGGAATGCTGTACTGAAAAGGGTCCTGAGGACCATTCTAGGTCAGTACGAATCGGGCTGCGATTGATTAGTCATGTCTGCCCAGGCAAAGGAGTTGGGAGCAACAACATTAGTGCTGCTTGCTATCTGCTATCTGTTCTAGTCCGCTCTGTACAAATGAATAAACGACTTGCCTCAGATCATGTAATAAGTAGCTAAGCTGAAACCAAAGCTTGGGTTCCCTTCAATCTGCTATCATTGCTCTTAGACCATGTTGTATGCAAAGACAGCTAAATACCCTGGAGTTTAATACCCAACGGACTGGGATTTATTATGAAGTTTTGAGCTCAATGATGTGTAATCTAGAACAGAATTAGATGCTTTCTCCAGCAAAATGCAAATAAAGTTTGCTACAACTTAGGACTAGTCACGTAGTGATGGCCTCAGGTGCTCGGTGGCTACAGATAGCGCTGGGCTATCTTTAGCTGTGCACCGTCTCCCTGACAACATCTGGAAAGTTCAAGAAGCTCAAAACCCTATTTTAAAGGTCAAGAACGTTTCGGACGTGCAGGGGTAGCATCAACAGAACATTAGACACCATATCAGGTCTCCAGGCTAACGCCGCAATAAGTGTGACCAGTGTCTGAGTTAATTTCGAGTGTCCCTCGGCCTAGGACAGAAGAGGAATTTTATTAGTGCAGCGTTCACACAACTTGGCATGAAAAGGAAAGGGAAAATTAGTGACTACACATATGCAAGCATGACACAGAGATGACCTTTGGGACCGATGGCCAAACCTACCAGGTGGTGATGGCTTCTTCAGAGGGAAAGTGGCCCAGGCTATACAACCACCAATTGCCCTGGGACTTGTAAAGAGCCGTTGGACACAGGGCAACGGGACTGTCCCCAGTGTGGGTCACAGGCTCGGACACTGGGCTCATCCTCTGTCCGCAGTGTTATCACTGAATACAAAGGACAAGGAGGTACAGATTATGTGGGCAGCTGTGACCATCATAATTTCCTAATTGACTTTTGACTCACCTTCTATTTTAGCAGAAGATTGATAAACCGTGAGAGTCATTGCTAAAACACACAGCTGTCTTCCAGCCAGAGCAGCCTGCCCCACTACTAGTATACACCCCCCAACCCCAGGTGGTCAGAAGCAGGGGACCCCACCCCACCACCTAGCCCCAGCCTCCTCTCAGAGAGCAGACAGGGATTTCTTATGGCTTTGCACGCTGCTTTGTTGGCTGTTTCCAAGGTGACAGAGTGTTCTGTCTTGTGCTATAAAGGCAGGAGCACAGGATGGACCCTTTCCTCCTCCTCTATTAGCTTCTGTCCGTGCAGCTGCACACTTGGTGTGAACGTGGGTCCAGAGCCCTGTTTCCCAGAGGCAGGCGGTCTTTGGGCGGGGGGTGGCGGGGGGGGGGGGGGGTGTTTGTGTGTTTGGTGCACGTGGAACTTTGCTGTCAGTCGTGCGGCATTCAAGCCTCTCTGATTCTCACTCTACACCAAACATTTCCTCATCAGGAGAGGGATACATTCAAATGCTGTTGAAATTTGCATTATATGTTCCCAATTAGTTACTTGGCCTCCCTGAGGGAGGACTGTATTTCCCCAAACCACTGGCATTTGACTTGCTTGTGGCCAAATGTGCTCCCAGGGGAAGCACCGTGTGCCATGTCACCGCTGGTGTGTAATAAGAGCGGGAAATAAGATTTGGTGTATGTAAGCGCTGAGACTTGGGGCGTGGTTGTTACCACAGCACCCCTCCCCCAGCAAAAGCTGACTGGTTCAGTACAGGCAGGCACGGGCCCGAGGACGTGGGCAGACAGAAGGGCCTGGCGGCAGTAGCAGTTCAGCGCTGAGGGGTCACTGCAGGAACGCAGGCCCATTGCTGCCAGCCTTTCCAATGTTTTAAAGAGACTATCAGGAATCTAGATTTTATGTGAATTCTACCAGTTCTTCAATAAGCAAACTACATTCAGTCCAAATAATTCATACTCTGTAGCCCAGAACCAGGCATCAGGCCACCATTGGCCAGAGCAGAACTGGTCTGACCATTGCTCTCTGCACTCTCATTCCCTCCTCTCCGCTCATGCATGCCTGCGCCACCCCTTAACCCAGTGGTTCTCAACCTTCTGGCCCTTTAAATACAGTGCCTCATGTTGTGACCCAACCATAAAATTATTTTCGTTGCTACTTCATAACTGTAATGTTGCTACTGTTATGAATCGTAATGTAAATATCTGATATGCAGGATGGTCTTAGGCGACCCCTGTGAAAGGGTCGTTCGACTGCCAAAGGGGTCGCGACCCACAGGTTGAGAACCGCTGCTAACCCCTCCTGAAACCCCCTCTTTGTCCAGCTTGCCATCCTCCATGACCCCAGCAGACCATCCAGCCTGGACTCAGAGTCTGTACTCCATTCAGCATCTGCTGGTTTCTCCGACATCGTTGGTCTTACACACAAGTCCTCCCTTTGAGAGTCTATGACGCCCGGAGACAGACTGTAGCTGGCAATTCCCACGTCCTCCGTGCCTCGCACACTTGAGAGGCACAAAATTAACGTTGTTGTACTGACAGCTTGTTGGTCCGGGACACCCACTTCCTGTGTGAGAGACCTGCAAAAAAAGGGGGGAAGCTCAGGTGAAGCCCGATTCCACACACTAACTTGCCTAGTTTTCACAGACTAAAGGGTGCAGCCATCAAACACCAAGCAAATGAACAGTAACTCAAGTTTGAATGCCGCACACACATCTCCGAGCACCAGGCCTCTTGTCTGCAATGACAGAGACGGTTAGAGATAAAACATCGGGGTTAATCCTATTCAGCTGGGATTCAGTTAAGCTTTCTGTCGCCCGTCCTGCTAAGACCCCAATTACAGCTCGTCTTATGCCTCAACAATCAAAATAAGTTATACAATTCAGTGCAGTTCTTGAAGAGGGCATTCAATTTTTCAAGCTGCTGGGACATCCTTTCAAGCACTTTCTGGTGGGACCCTACCGTATGCCATGGGCACTGCAGTGTTTGCGGTGAGCCCCAATGTGAGTTTGTTGAGTGAACAAATGAAGGAGTGACATGCTTTCATACTGCAGGTGTTGTTTCTCCAGCACGGAAAGATTAAATTCCCACCACTTCTGCCTTCTTTCCTAATCCAAATTGTCTCACCCTATAATTTTCACTGCTTATGAAGTAATTCTGAGCTAAGTCCTCCTAATTTCCCAGAGAACCTAATTTAAACAGTAGAAGAAGCTGGCTCTTTAACTAGCAAGTACTTATAACAAGTGTTTATATATTTTTATATATATATATATATATATATATATATATACATATATATATATATCTGAAGTATTTTCTTAAAGTGAGTTGTTCAGTGCATATGTGAAAGGGGGCCAAATAGCATCCAAAGGTATCAAACCAATTACTGGGAGGTGTAGGGCCCGGTCTGTGCTAGGGAAATAGTATCAGAGGCGAAACAAATCGTGTGGAAGTGAATCACTTCCCTTTGGCAACTGAAATGACCTTAGACAACTCCCCCCGACGATTTTGTCTGACATTTTTTTCAAATGCCAATGAACACCTCACTTTGTTGAGTTAGATACGTCCAGGACGCTGGTATTACGCTACTTCGGAGCCAGAAGGCCACATGTCTAGGATGTTCCAGGGCACTCTCCTTTCATGTAATTTTCATCTTTTTAATAAAGGCAATTTGTTGAATATATAACTAAATATGAAGTCATTTCATATAATTGTAAGACTTCATGCAATTAGATTCACAAATAAGAAAACATTCTCTTTACCATTCAATTAAATTCAACCAACGTTTACTGATTGCTCTGTGATACGCCAGTCCCTAAGTTAGGTCAAGGGGGTCTAGAAGTAAATATAACATAATCCCTGTCCCCAAGGATCTTACAAAGTAAAAATAAATTGCAATTGGCGATTTACATATAACAATCAAAACATGGTCCAACCACAAGGGAGCATATAACTTTATTTAGTTTGGAGGCGGGACACTGGAGGGGAGGCTTCCCAGAAGAGGTGACTCCTTGGCTGGGTTTTGAAGAATGAATAGGAGCTCACTAGTTGCATAAGGGGATGGGCCCTGACATTCCAAGCAGAGGAATAGCCTGATTGTGTCCTGATTTGTTATTTAGAAAATTAGGATCATCCTATAGAGATAACAGAACCCAGAGCCTAATTATATTTATTGTCTTTCAGAAGTGCCTCTGCATAAAAACCCACACCTGAAACCTACATGTTCATGTTGACCAGTGTCACCCAAATCAATTCAATAAATAAATATTTTTTAAAAGAAATGTCTCTGAAATTTTAATTTTGGCTTAAAATGTTCTTTAGCTAGCGCTGGTTGGGGAGAAATTTATTACTAGGTTACAGTTTTGTTTGTTTAAAAACTATGTAAAAACTACTTCTTAGATTTTTTTATTTGTTGGCTATGAACAGGGAAGATCACTACTGTCTTATTCTCAAGAGAAAAATATAGATTCTGAACAATTATTCAAAGGAGAAGACCTCTCTCCAGGCACCTCCAGTTGTTTGTGTGCCATGTGGACACTGGCTGGTGAGGGCCACTCCACCCTGTGTGGGTCGGTCCAAACCCAAACCTGACCTATCTGGCTTCTTCCTGCACAAACTCCTAAAGAAAAAAAATGGATAAAGTAAAGTTTGACCTTGAAGAGAGTAGCTAATAAAGGAACATGAAAAGATGCTTGAATAATGATGGAAAGACATAGAATAGCCAGGAAAAGAAAAATAAAATTTAACAAAGAATAGGATAGTGATGTTATAAAGATTTTGTATGAAAGGCCTGGTTCACACAGATGCGTTCATTACTGACCCCAGACCGTCAGGGTGGGAGCCTTGAGGGCCTGTTACAGAGGGTGATGCTCTGCCCTAACTCCTGGGCCTTGACGATGCAGCTGCTGCTCAGCCGCAAACCGACCCACCCAGACACGGGCAAGTTCAAAGTCCCAAAGAGGACGAGAAGTTTAGGAGTTGTTCTCGCTCTGGATCTCTGTATTCCCCTTGAGTGGCCAAACTTTTGACTTTATTTAGCGAAAGGAAGTTGGATATTGTTCAGCCATAAAAAAGAATTAAATCTTGCCATTTGGGACAACATGGATGGACCCTGAGGACATTGTACTAAGTGAGATAAGCCAGACAGAGAAAGACAAATTCTGTATGATCTCACTTATATGTGGAATCTAAAAACAAAACAAAACAAAAGTAACAACAGAAGCCCCTCAAACTCATAGATACAGAGAACAGACTGGTGGTTGCCAGAGGTGGGGGGAGGGGCAGGCAAATAGTGAAGGGGTCAGAAGATACAAACTTCCAGTTATAAACTCAGTAAGTTATGGGGATGTCACGTACACCATAGTGACTATAGTTAATACTGAATCACATATTTGAAAGTTGCTAAGAGAGTAGATTTTAAACGTTTTCATCACAAGAAAAATGACTTTTTTTGTAACTATGTGTGCTGACAGATATGAACTAGACTTATTGTGGGGATCACTTCACCATGTGTACAAATATTGAATCATTATGTTGTACACCTGAAACGAACATAAAGTTATATGTCAATTATACCTCAACTTACAAAGAGAAAGGAAATGACAGGCAATGCCCTTTAATAATTTTCAAGTTGTTATACAAACACCTTAGGCAGAGCTGAGCTAATCGGCAAATTTTTAAAAAAATTTTTGCACCAAGAATTTCAGATGTTTATATTGCTTAAGTAAAATAATCCTATTTAAAATGTTCCTTCTTATTCTGTACAAATTAGTTTTGGAAATGCCTCCTGTTTTTGAGGTTGAAATAAAAATTTATAGCAACTTTAAAAAAGAAGAAGAAGAAAAAGACACGCCCCGGTGCCAGTGAAGTCTACATTCCTTTGAGGGAAGAAAACCAAACCAGTAAATACACAGCGCGGCCGATGCGATCACTGCTGTGAGGAAACACAGACCCTGCTTCTAGAGCGACCGAGGGAGAGGTCAAGGCCCCTGGCTCGGAGGTGACATTAGGCGACAGAGAAAGCGAGAGCTGAAGACAGTCCTGGTCGGGCCAGTGCACAGCCCGAGGCAGCGTCTGTCACCCTGGCACCGGCCCAGAAAGTCAGGTCACTGCTGTCCCTGCTTTTCGTTTGGCTCTTGGCTCCTCCTGGTTCTTCCTTCTCTTCCTTCCCCTCGTTCTCCAGCCTCCCCCACAGCTTCTCTGTTCCCTCCCTGGTCTTCTCCCTCTTCACGGCACCCTAATCTAACACGACCCTGCCCACGAAATGCTAAATGTTTTTGAAGGTGGGAGAAGGGAGAGAGAGGAAGCCTGTCTCAGGGAGGGACACTCGGTCCACGTACAGCCTCCGCGGGGGCAGCTCTCCCTGCTAAGGAAGCCCACCCCTCGCCCTGGCCACCAGCGGAGCACCACCCCCCCACCCCCATGGCCAGCTCCGCCCCAGCTGGAGAGGAGGGGGCTGCAGAAGACACCTGTCTGGTCCACCAGCGGCCAGACTGGAAACTCACCAGAATCTCCCAGGAGAGGTTTCCTGCCTCCGGAGTTCACACCAGACTGTGCGCAGCCGCTTCTGTGACAGGGAAATAGAAGCCGTGTAGCCGGTACACGGTTTCAGAATATGTTTTACATTTTACACAACAAAGTGAAAAACCTCCCATTCTTATAGGCAAAGACACCACGATCTCAATGTCAAGTGAGGGGTGTCTTCAAAGCTCTCAGGAGGGAACTGCCTGGTGGGTGGCGCCTGCCTCAGATGGAGCTGCGGTGGCTGGAGAAACAGCCTCCCTTGAACGGGTTTCCTCTCCCCGTGCTCGCTCTCCTAAGCTCCCCTCCCGCCCTGACTCCATTCTGCAAAAGCCACAGAGTCATGCCCCTGCCACTAAGAATGCCCCCCACCTCCTCACCCACAGTTTCTTTATGTCTCTGCCACCTTGTAGGGTGGCCACATGGGGTGCCCTGCTGGCGGGCAGCTCTGGCCTCATCTCCCTCTGTGGGGTCTAGCCCACCTCGCAGGCAGCAATGCTGATTAGATTGGAGTGGCTGAGTGAGCGAGAGCAGGGGGTTAACACTGAGGAGGACCTGCAGTCCTGCCCAGCGTGCCCTCTGACCTTCTCATGTCACTGCAACGACTGTGCTTGAGGTGCTTCTTGGCCTGAAAGCTATGCTTGGTGCTGGGGTTCACCCTTCTCCTGGCCTCCCCTTTCAGCATTTATAGGGCACTTGATGCATTTCAAACAGCAAAACCCAACTCTGAGTTAACATCTGTGGCAAGTTGCTAACTCCTAGCATGTGGGGACACTTCTGCCAGCCTTGGCGTGGTGGCCAGGAAGTGCCAGATTATTTATATGTCAGAGAAAAAAAAAGAAAGGAGGGAAGGAAGGAAGGAAGGAAGGGAGGGAGGGAGGGAGGGAGGGAGGGAGGGAGGAAGGAAGGAAGGAAGGAAGGAAGGAAGGAAGGAGGGAGGGAGGGAGGGAGGGAAGGAAGGAGACTATTTAAAAAGGAAACAAGCAGCTGAAGAATGATTTCATTTGTTCACACACTCATTTGCATATTAATTGAACAGCAGAGCTTACTGAATGAATGTGTGCACCATTGATTGAGGCCCAGGGTCACAGGCTCTGGTGTATGTGCCGTAGGCCTCCCAGTACTTACGGTCCTGCACCCTTTGGGAACCTGTGGGACATGCAGGCCCAGGTCACATAGCTGGAATACCTAACAGCCGTCCCCCTGTTGCCATGGAGACCCCAGGGAGAAGAGGAGGGCGGTCCTCTCCAATATCACCCAGCAGCTTCCAAAGTTCTTTCATCTTCGCCTGAGCTGTGGCCCTTCCTCCAGCTGCCAATGCCACTGCCCGGCCACCCCGCCGCTGGGGCTTCCTTGAGGCTGAGGGTGTGTGCCATGGAGCAGGGGAAACTGGCCCTGCCTGAGGCTGGCCGAGGAGCAGAGCTGCCACGGAGAAAATTATGAGGTGAATTAAACTTTCATTTGGTTTTTATTTGGTTTCAGCAACCAATACAAGGGACAGCAATTTTCCAAGTCTGGTCACTGGTTGGAGGGTAGCTTGAGAACATCTGTTTTATTAACAGCTGCGGCAATAAAAGCCAATCCTATACTTGCAGAGGGGCGGCCTTCCAGGGCCCTCTGGGCTCGAGACATTATCTGCTCCCCTTCCCACAGCGGCCTGGAGAGAGGGATTCTCATTACGCTTAAGGCTGACCTCTCTGCACCTCCCCACTGCTGCCCACTCAGCCACTTCCACAGGAAGGAAAGCCAGAGTGGGGGAGGGAGAGGGACAGAAAGAGGAAGAGAGGGAGAGGAGAGAGGGAGGAAGAGGGAAAAAGAGAGAGAATGAGAGGAAGAGAGAGAGGGAGGGAGAGGGGAAGGGAGGGAGAGAGAGAGGAAGAGAGAGAGAAGAGAGACTAAAGTTTAGGTACTAGAAGTGATGCACTTGGATTCTTGAGGCTCAATGGATAAACAAAATACTGAATATCCATGTAATGGAATATTACTCAGCCGGTAAAAGAAATAAAATACTGGTACTTGTTTCATTGCAGATGAACCTTGAGTGCATGTTAAGTGAAAGAACTCAGTCACAAATGACAATGTACTGTGGGATTCCATTTACATGAAATATCCAAGATATGCGGATTCATGGGGACAGAGTAGAGTGGTGATTGCCAGGGTCTGGCGGGGAGGGCGATGGAGAGTAACTCTAGTAGGTGTGGGGTTTCTTTGGGGGCAATGAGGGCATTCTGGGACTAGATAGTGGTGATCATTGTGCAACCCTGTGACTATACTAAACATCACTGAATTGCACACTTTCAACATGTGGCTCTTGTTCATTGCTACGCCGAGCCCAGATTGGCTGTTATTGCCGTGTCATGGCGGTATTTTGGTTCCGGTATGGAAAAGCCCCAGCAGAAACCTGGCACAGCAGTGCGTCCATTTCCACGTCCCACCTGTGCTCTGGGTGTTCGCATGGACTGAGTGTGGCTTCCTCCCGGCACCTGGGTTCCAGGTCGCTGGGACCTCACCTCGGACCGTCCCCTCTGCCATCCGACTCCGGCCTCCCCCTGCAGGAGGCTCGGGGCCCACACTCAGAGGACACATGTCCACACGTCACTACACACCCTTCCCCTCTAAGAAAGAGGTGCAGGTCCAGGTAGCAATGAAAGGGACACTTGTGGAAGGTTCACTTCTCGTGTGTGTCTGTGTGTTTGTGTATGTCTCTGTGTGTCTCTCTATGTCTGTGTGTGTCTAACTGTGTGTGTGTCCATGTGTCTACATGTCTATGTGTTTGTGTGCCTGTGTCTGTGTGTGTCTGTTGCCGGAAGCCGGCCCATCCTTGCTGCTTGACACAGTTGCTGCAGGAAAGAAACATCTGCACAGCATATGTTTCAAGGGACCTGGCATATATAGCATATTGTTCTTAATATGTTTGCTCCCTTTAGCGCCATGTGTTTTAACCAAGGTCACCTCTCCGAGAAAGGTTGTTTCCCCAGGTGGGGATCTTTCCCTGAGGTTAGGGAGGGGATACAACCCCTTAATTAAGTGTCAGGCGGGTAGTTAAGCTACATAATCTTTACTCCCTGGAATGGAGATAAGAAACGCCCTAACCTTTGTAATAGAAATTGACAGGATTAAAATCGGCTGGTTTAAATATGGATGTAACAAGACAATAAACATCAGATCCTCATCAGTTCCTAACCAGAACTCCAACCAGAACTTTGGCTGGAGATCCTGGCTACAGGTCCTGACTAGGCTGCTGATCAACTGAAGGCTGTCTTCGTGTCATTCCTTCTTCACCGACTCCGTCCACACCTTTGGGGACCCCTGGACCTGCTGGGATTGGACCCCAGCAGTCTGTGTCGTGTATCTGTGTATGTATCTGTGTGTCTGTGTGTGTCTACATGTCTCTGTGTTTGTGTGTTTGTGTGCCTGTGTCTGCATGTGCCTGTGTCTGTGTGTGTCTGTGTGTCTGAATGTGTGTGTCTATATGTGTCCATGTGTCTGTCTGTGCATGTCTGTGTGTCTGCATAGAACAGGCCCCTGTGTTCTTTTTCATCACCTCTGGCCGTGGAGACACCAGCAGTAACGAAAGGAGGAGGCCTGGCCCGAGGCAGGATGGCGTTTTTGGGGGAGAGGGTGGCTGGCATTTCAGAACACCGCCAGCCCTGACCCGTCATAAATGAAGCTCAGAGAGTGAGGACCCTCAGTGCAGTCAGTGGGTCCCCATCTCCCAAAGGGCCTCAGGAATCAAACCAGAGGCCAGGGAAGAACTGTTACAGCCCGGTGCCCAGGACACACTCTGCAGAGGGAATAAAAGAGCCTTCAAGGAGGGGCAGCCTCAGACATTGAAATTAATTTTAAAACCCAGTGATGGGGGTGGGGGGAGCAAACCCTTTAGCACAGCGCGCACAGCGCCGGGGAAGGTGGAGGACAGCAGAGGCCTCTCCTGACTTGATCTGAAAGAGAGATGGGGAGGAGAGAAAGATACGCGGGTAAAGGAGAGATTTCACTCAGAGGTACCTGCAGAATGAACGCCACCTGCCGGCCGCAGGACACACAGGGCCGCCAGGGGTGCCGAGCGGAACCGCGCTGGCGAGGGGAGGTTCCAGGGCTCAGAGGCAGCGCACAGAACAGGCAGTTCCCTAGGTGTCTGCAGTGGAGCCTGGAGGGGTGACTGCGGCTCGGGAAACCAGCCCGGGGTGACCAGCAGCCTAGGAGTTCGTGGGTCAAGAACAAAATGTATGTTCCCAGGTGCGCACAGGATCATAGTCCACTCGAGGGAGGGCGTGGGTGGGAGTCCTGGGCACCGGAAATGGAACCTGGGCAGCTCCGGGTTCAGGGAAAGGGGCGGGTGGGGGCCGTTCACCTGGCCCGTCCCCTTGGGGTCCTGGCGTCTCGGATGCAACCGTTAGTCGGGTCTGGTTGGATCTGGTATCTTTCTACACCAACCAATGAGTTTTGCTCACCTGTGACTTTATGCAACAGCCGGACGGTTCACTGGCAGGAGCGACTGTGCCCACAGGACTGGGCTCCGAGCCACGGTCTGTATCCATGGCCGTGAGCACCAGGCCGCACGAAGGAAGATGCTCTTATCCCAACAGTGGTGTGAACTGCGCCCCCTTTTTATGAGTGAATATGTGACATGTCCTTCCGTGTGGTTCTGATGTGAGGCACGGTGGTTAGAAGCTAGGAAATTCCTTGGCAAGAGGAATGAGGGAAACTGAGACAAAATAACTAAACAAGGCCGGGCAATTAGCAGCTGCTAATGAATCACAAGGTCTCTTCCCCGACCAAGGACACTTAGGAGCAAAGGTTTACACCTCTACCCCCACCCGGAGAGTGAGCAGCTTAAGTCACCCTGGGCAGGGAGCTAAGACAGCAGGTTAGTGCCATCAGTGCCAGCCAAACCCCAGAACGAATGAAGTCAGGGAACTAAATGACAAAAAACAAACAAAACAAAAATCAACCAGAGCCAACAAATTCAAGATAGAGGAAAATCGATAACACTGACCAGACAATGGTCCCAAACTCCTCTCTACACTCATTTTGATGCATCGGCATCTTAAAGGGCTTGGAAAGCTGATGAATTTTCTGTTGAGACCTTCCCCTGACCTCCCCTAAAACTCCTGCCTTTAGAGACGGATAAGAACCCACAAGACAAAGGACCCAGTGGGCGCTCTCCGTTAAGCACACCTGCACCCCCTTTCCTCAGGCGAGTCCTTTTGCTTTCTTTCTCCTGAGCTCTAAGGGTCCCCATGATACCTGCAACCAGGGGGCAGCGGGCAGTGGCAGCTCGTCCCAGGCTCACCCCCTGAACCCGTCTCCAAGGGCTCTGCTGCCTCTGTGACTGCCTTCCTCGCGGCCAGGCAGCCCGGTGTGGCTCACTCCTGCGGCTGTGATCTTGCCTCTTCCGTCCTAAGCCCTTCCTTTGTTGCACTGTCCCAGCTTTAGTAAATGTCCTCTCCAATTCACCTGGACTCGTGTCGTGAAAGCTGTCCCCCACCAAGTCAAGAACCCACACGTTCCAGACCGTGCCGGGCCACCTGCCTCGGTCCTGGTCCCTTTCTGGTGACAATGGTCAGCCTCACTTTCCTCTTCCTCCAGTTGTCAGGACGGTCAGGGGGCTCAGGGCCCACCTCCGGCTGCTGCTGCTGGCCCTGCCTTCACAGGCGGTGGTTCCACGCGGCTCCCTGAGCGTGTTGACAGCCGGGTTCTGCCCAGCAGTGAGCTCGCCCCGTCTAGCCGGCCCGGAGGAGCCCTCCCTGAGTCCGAGGCCTGTCGTGGCAGCTCTGTGGACACACGGGGCAGCACTGCAGGGCAACACTGCGGGTCCTGGGTCCCCTGGGACTCACAGGAGAAGAGGGAGACTCCCCCACACGCCCTCGGGTGCAGAAGGTGCCAAGGCCAGCAGCCAAGCCCGGCTTGGGGGCCTGCAGGACCCGGAGTAGTTTCCGCCGCTCTGGTTGCAGGTGGAGAAGCGGGGGCACAGGCCCAGCAGCAGGAGGCTGCCCCTCGCTGCCCGCCTGGCCGTGGAGTCACGAGGGCACCTGGGAGCAGACAGACAATGGCAGGGGTGGCCGAGGACCTCGCAGCACACGAGAAGTCCTTGGGAACGCCCCTAAATAACTGGTGGGCTGTGGGGGCTCTTTGCGGGGTGGGGAGGCCTGGAAAGATGCAAAGCCCCCGATGATGGGGTGAAGCTAGACCCCAACACATCCTGGGGGTTCCGTCGACGCGCCCCCCGTCGCAGACTCCGGCTGATGCGGCCTTGGACTGGCAGGCTATCCCTTCAGGGTTTTCACATAAACGTGCAATGAAACATTTTACTCTCTCCGCCATTATTTCAGGCCCGCTCTTCAAATGTAGAGTCTCCCCAACTGTGAGTTTACAGATCGCAGGAGCACCCGGTGAGCTGGGGCAGAGCTGGGCCCGGCCATGTCTCACAGACGCTGGGAGCATTCCTCTGACTCCCAGGCCTGACTGCACTCCGAGGCTCACAGAATACAAGTGTGAACAAAGCTGCCCGCTTATTCATGCGCATCAAGACTGATGCCCACCCAGCGACGCTGCTCCTCCCTCACCCCTGGCCGGCCAATCCCCTCTCTGAAGGAAGGCCGGCGGGGAGCTCATTTGTCACCAACCAGGAGCATTCGAGGTGAGGGTGGGGTCCGAGGAAGAGCTGGGTGTGTGACCACCTGTCCCTGGCAGCTGGCGGAGGCGTCTGTCATCACAGGGGGGTACCCGCAGGTCAGAGTTGAGAGTGGGACCCCTGTTGATGGCCGCCCATGCCTGTCCTGTCATTTCCGACGCCCTCCTGCCTAGCACGTCACTTCTTGCATGAAGCAAACCAACTTTTCAAAAGCCAAAATACCAGTTTGCTAAAAAGAAATGGTATATGGTCTCAATTACCAATTTGCCTAATGACCAACTTGCCCAATGATTGAGTGGCCAAAGCCTTGTTTCTATTGACTATGTATGGAGCAGACATTTATTAAGTAGAAAAGAAATAGTGAAATACAGTTGTTTTTGACAAAATACAAGAAAGTAGACAATCTACTATCTAATCTGAAACAAAAATAAATAAACAAAGATAAAACACTGGGAATGTGAAAGAGAATCTAGCCATAAATACTGAAGAAATGTTTAAGATTTATAAAAGTATGCTTTATGCCCCGGGCAGTGGCTCAGTGGTTAGACCATCCCTTGCACAGAAAGGTCTTGGGTTCAATTCCTGGTCAAGGGCACGTACCTGGGTTGTAGGTTCACTCCCCACCCCCACTTGGGACTCATGCAGGAGGCAACCAATCTCTCTCTCTCTCCTCCCTTCCTCCCTTCCACTCTCTCTAAAAGCAATGGAAAAAATATCTTCAGGTGAGGATTAACAAAACAAAAAAAAAGAGAGAGAGAGAGAAAAGAAAGAAAGAAAAAAAGAGTATGCTTTACTATTAAAAACAAATAGTAAAATACAGGTATTTTTTTTAAATCCTCACCTAAAGACATGTTTTTATTGATTCTTAAGAGATAGAAATAGAGAAAGAGAGATAGAGGGAGAGAGAGAGAGAGAAAGAGAGAGAGAGAGAGAGAGAGAGAGAGAGATCAAACCCACAACCTTTTGGTGCCCTGGACGACCCTCCAACCAACAGGTAGCTTTTCTTTTCCTTTTCTGCATGTTCCAAATTTGCTTCAGTGAAGTTTTCTTTTCTATTTTTTCCTCTTTGGGTAATAGAGGGAAAGGAAATTGACAAGAGTATATGTTATTGAAAAATGTATAAAGCTTTATAGCACCCACGTTCACATTTCTTTATCTACTTCTTAAATATTCTCTAATCTATTCTCTGACTGGTCGATGCGTGTTTGTGTCTTTTGCCTTCTCCAACCTAGAAATTGTACATCTTCCAGGAAACCCTCTGACATCAAGGGGATTCCTAGTCTCCATGTTTATTTCAGAACAATTAGCCCCACTGTGCGCAGCGGCTCTGCTCCCAGTGATGGCAGCCGTCACCCACAGCCGTAGTGGCGGCCCCTGAAATCCCTCTTAGGGGCACTGTGCCAGGGCACCTGCTCTGCAGAGCAGCGTATGCACTGGGCTCCACGCCCCTCTGTCCCCTCAAAGTCCCGGGAACACCGAGGACCAGCATCTTAACCAAGGGAGTGGGCGGCAGGGCATCGCTAACGAAGGCGACGCTCACTCAGCACGAACATTCTCGTACAATAGGTGTTACTTCCTCACATCGCTCACCCACAGCAAGCTTCATGCCAAACCAGAAAACCCTCCCAGAAAACCCCAGGTGCTCTCAGAGCGAATGGCTCTCTCGGGAGGAAAAGGAAACCAACAGAACCAGGCCCGGCCATGATCAGGACATCCAAGGAAGGAGACACCAACCTCATAGTCCATTCTATTTAACACGTGTGCCCAGGCTCTAGCCTGTGATCTCCGTGGCTAGAGAGTCGGCCCCTACACCGAAGGGTGGAGGGCTCCATTCCCAGGCAAGGGCACATACCCTGGCCCCAGTGAGGTGCATTTGGGAGGCAATCAACTGATGTGCCTCTCTCACATTGATGTTTCTCTCTCTCCCTCTCCCTCCTTCCCTGCCACTCTCTCTTAAAAACATCAATGAAGCCCTAGCCAGCATGGCTCAGTGGATAGAGCATCAGCCTGTGGATTGAAGAATCGCAGGTTCGATTCCGGTCAAGAGCACATGCCTGAGTTGTGGGCTTGATCCCCAGTAGGGGGCATGCAGGAGGCAGCCAATTGATGATTCTCTCTCATCATTGATGTTTCTATATCTCTCTCCCTCTCCCTTCCTCTCTGAAATCAATATAAATATATTTTAAAAAATCAATGGAAAAATATCCTTAGGTGAGGATTAACAAAAATAAATAAATAAATAAATAAATAAGGAAAATAAAATTGTGTGCCAAGACTTTAGTGATGGTATTGGGCTTTGATTTGGGGTCTGGGATGGTAGATAAAACAAATTAGAAGTATCAGAAAAGTCTGTGGACTTCAAAATCCCATGCCATGCCCACCTGAGCCTTTGCAATTGGCAGGCCAAGTAGGGTGTGGGAGAGGGTGCTGGCTCCAGATTTAGGCAGAAATGGGTTTTAAGTCCAGTCCTGCCAGTCTAGATGTGTGACCTTGAACAGTCTAGCTGCGTGAGTTCTCTGAACTCCTTTCTTGTCTGTGAAAGGGTGTAGAAGTGCCTATCTCATAGATGCTGTGAACATGAAATAAAAGAATGGATAACAAATATCGGGCGTAGTGCCTGTGACATTCCACCAACGATGGTACCGAGCGCGATTGGTGACATCAGGGACAGTGCACAATGCCACACAGAGAGGCAACGCAGACTGTGCTAAACAAGCACAGAGGAGTGGGTGCTTTAAAGAGGCACCCAGGTCCTTGTTGGAGAAAATAACAGCACTTTTAGGTGATCATGGGGTGAGACCACTGGGGGACCATGGGCTGTGGTTCCATCGAATCAAACCGACACTCATGTTTATGGGAATCTTGAGTTCATATCTCCCACATTGATGCCCACATATGCAAGTATGGCAGAAAGAAATCACCATCCCAACAAAGGCTTGGGGGTGGGGGAGTGGGTAGAGTCTTATTTAGAAATTTTAAAGATATTCTTGAGAAAAACCAGAATTCACTTAAAAAGGTAATTCTAAGAATTACCCCAAAGAAACAGATAATTTTTTAGAAAGTTCCTCATAGCCAGAGGGTGAGTATGGAAGTGAAAAATGTGGAAAATCATGTTGCTGACCCATAACACTAAAAAAAACAACAAGCCTACAATGTTGTAATAGGCACTTTTTAATTATTGTTTATTTTTTTTAGTTAAAAAACTGAAATGCCTTCATGTCTTGCTTTGGATCTAGAACTGAAATCAACCAGGTGACCCAGTGGAGAAACTGTGGGATTGAGGGTCTAAGATAGAAGGTGGATTTCTTGCTCTGTGGTTCCTAGTTGGTTGACTCTGAGCAATTTACGTGACTCCCAGTCCTGTTTTTCCATCTGTAAAATGGTGATTAAAATGCCTTCGTTTGGTTGTTGCTCAACCACTGAGGTTGTGCAGTCATGAAAGCGAAGATGTGCCGGTCTTAGCCCACAGACAGGCGTGGGGGAGCCCCGCAGGCCGGGTGGAGCCGGGCTCTGGAGGAGGCGAGATGTGGAGGGATGCGGCACAGCCGGGAAACAGCCAGGCAGCCCGGCCTCTGGGGAAGTCAAGGCAGGCATTCCTGCAAATGGACTTAACGCTTCAGACCTGAAGAAACCTCATTTCATTTAACAACAAAAAGATGAGTGTATAATGTCTGGTGGCATTTGATTCTGAAACAGTCTTGACAGTTGCCGGACTTTATCATAATGAAATAAACACAGCACAACCGCACCCCCAAGGACACCACGAGTTATGAAATGACGTTCATGAGCCAAGGAGAAGGGGAGCTGAATGCTCTCCGTGGAATTAGTCGTCCTCGCACTTGCCTTTCATTGTGAGCACTGCTGGCTCTGGCCGGCAGAGCGGAGACAAGCGGCACCCGGGGCCCTGATGGCCAACCATCCTCCGGCGCAGCATCCACCCCCACGGGACTCAGTCCGGAGCTGGACCTCATGGACCCGGGTTCAGAGTGCCCCGCGCGTATCACAGTGTGGAGTGCTGAAAGTGTTCTATGATGGTAAGTGCCACTCGGTGTGCAATCATAGCACAATCGATATTTTTGCCTCCAGTAAATGCTGTCACCTAAAATTCCGCAATTTTCATGATCAGATAAAAAGCCTTGGTCAGCCTGGCTGAACCGCTGATACACAGATTTTTTTTTTTTTTTTTTTTTTTTTGTCGTGGAGGACCAGTGTGTCGAAAGGGAGCTGTGTTCTGTCTGTGACTCACGGCAGCTCAGAGATGTAGTTCTTGAGGCTTAAAAATAATGGACAAGAACAAGGATCAGGAGGCCTTGACTGGGTGTGCACATGGCCTCAGCGCCTCGCTTATTCCTCCGACACAAGCTCCAGCTCAGTGTCTGTCTCATTTCAAAGGGACGTGGGCTAATCCAAGCCACCGAGTTATCTCGAATTCACAGACCTTTTAACTGGAGCCGCTGCCTTAACTCAAAGGAATGCGTGCAAGGCTGGGATTTCAAGCCGGAGTCGCTTCTGGCTCTGAAGTGCCCTTCTTTGTCCCAGAACTCCCTGGACTGTGCCCAGGCTCTCCGGAGGGGACCGCGCTGTGTCATCTGTGCTTGTATTCCAGCCCCGAACAATTCCTGCCCCCAGCAGGTGCGCCACAGGTGCTTGTGGGGTGGGAGAAGGGCCGAGTGGATGAAACCAACGAGGGAGATCTTTCATGGCGGGTCCCGATTGTCCTCGATTATAAATATAGCATAAAACAGGTCTACTGAATAGGCCGGCGTTAGGCCTGTCAGTCTAAATGTTGGCTGTATCTGACGTCCTCATTCATCCGGACCCCATGGCTGTCCAACAGGCACCCATTTTCCTCCCGTTTGAGAGACTGAGGATGAGAGATTTGCCTAATCTTCTCCCTTTCTCTCTCTCTCTCTCTCTCTCTCTCTCTCTCTCTCTCACACACACACACACACACACACACACACACACACACACACCCGCCCTCCAGCTCTAAGCCATCTCCCCAGCAGCCTTTGTAATCAAGAAGAGAAAGCTGCCCGAAAGGCACACAGATACTGCCACTCGCCGGGAGGAAGGCCCGTCTCCGGGATCAGGAAGAGGGAGCGCAGAATCCGTAACCTCTTTGACCTCACCATGGTCCCGGGGGCGGGGCTCCTCATGTTCCCCACACCCTTGCCCTGGACAGATTGTCAGTGAGCCGCGGACTTGGGGGACGGGGACAGCCGCTCGGGCTCGGCTTTGTTCAGGGACCACATCTTCGGGGTGGCCAGTCTGGCGGAAGCCCCACAGCACATTCCAGATTTTTCTGCAATTACAGTTTTAATCCCTCCCTGGGCATTGATCCCTCTTAAAGGCAAGACAGTGTGGCAAAAACAGTGGCGTTTAGATCAGACATGGTTACATGGTTAGAGTGGCAGCCCAGGGACTGAACCGGGGTCGACTCCTGGACAAGGGCATGTACCTAGGTTGCAGGTTCATCCCTGGCCCCAGTCAGGGCACATGTGCGAGGCAACCAATCTATGTGTCTCTCTCACATCGATGCCCCCCCCCCCCCCCCCGCCCTGCCTCCCTTCCTCCCTTCCACTCTCTCTAAAAAAATAATAGTAAGTGGAAAAATCCTCAGGTGAGGATTAACAACAAACATAGAAGACCCGACATGCCTAGGTTCAGGTGCCTATTTCCCTCCTTCCACCGTGGGCCTGGGCACAGTGTCTCAGGCCGAGTGTCGGTCTGCAGAATGGTGACATGAACGCTGGCTTCCTGGGTTGTGTCCATCAGCAGGGCTACATGGAGCATGGCAGAGAGGTGGCCAGCGCCTTTCTAGATGGAATTCCAGAAAGAAGACCGAGAGAACATGGGGGTCCTCTCACTATGCCCTTTCTGGGGCCCCCAAGGCCAGGCCGGGGAAGCCACTGCCTTGTCTTCCTGTTTGAGAATCACTGTCACTAAAGCCACATGCTCGGGAGGTTCTGCGAAGGGCATGAGTCAGGCCTGCTGTCTGCCCTGTGCCGTAGGTAGTAGTTCTGTGTTCCTCTGAGGAGTGCTGGCCCTGCAACCGGCTCTTAGCTGCCCCCCCTCCCCCGTCCCCATCCCTGCTCGTGCATGCAGTCAGAGCAGGAGGTCAGAGCAGGAGGTCAGAGCAGGCCAGGACCACCTTCTCCTGTGGTGGCCTTAGACGGGCTTTCCTTTCCCCTCCCGACCCCCCCCCCCCCCCCCCACCTCCCCGCCGCCTGCTCCGCCTGGGAGAGCAGACTCTAGGAGAGCAGGCTTTCGTCAGGACCGGGCCTCTGAAGCTCTTGCAGCCACTGTGGCCGGGAGAGAAACGCTCTTAGCGCCTCTGCTCAGCCGAGGGTGGTGGGCTGGACCACTGTGCCCAGGGGTGTTTGGGACACCCCACCAGGAGTGTCCTCAACATCCTCTCTCCCACCACACCTGGGACACCTTGCTACTCATCACAGAAGACGGGGAGAGACCACTCTGGAACTAAAGTGCGGTCTTTAGGTTATAACAACGGTCTGTGCTGAGTCATGAGCAGCTGACCTATAACTCCACGCTTTCAAAGCAAGATTGGTTCAAACACTCAGCCCCGGAGAGGATGTCAGAGCTGCTTACTGAGCGGTTACTCCGAGCCGGGCATCGTCCGGAGCACGTTACAGACATCACGCACTGTGAGCTGCGTGGGCTCTGACACCCGCTGTCTGAGTTACGGCTTTGACATAGAGTGGCCGTGTGGCCTTGGGTAATTCGTTATTTTGCCTCGTAAGCCTTAGTGTCCCCATCAGAGTTTTGTGTGGGTCCTGTCCGAGCTGGGCCCCTCTCAGCCGTCAGGTTCAGCTTAACCGTGATTCTCCCTGAGAGGTGCTCCCACCCCACCGCTGTTTCCCTTCATGTCGCGGCATCTATTCCGGAGCGCTGGTTCTTCAGCCACAGCCACCGTCTGCTGGAGGTGCCCCCTGCTGGCTGGGCTTCTCGGCACTGGGGACCCAGCGATGCAATACAGCACCCACGGCGCTCCCATCCCAGCGGAGACAGACAGATGGACAGGCAGGCAGGCGGGTGGGGAACAAGTGGTATTCTAAATATTCTGAATTCCTTGTCCACTGCCTATCTCCATCAATAAAACCATTAGTTCTCATCTGCCCTGATTCCTCTGAATCCCCAGTTCCTAGCATCTGCTTCAGAAAGTAAAGTCAATAGGGACACAACCAGGCTCCAGAGACTGTGCCCAGCCCTAACGTCGGCCTGAGATGTAGCAAACACTCAGCAAAGTGTTGGTTGCTTTTTAATTAGATCTTAAAGCTGTGTTTTTAACCACTTTGTGTCTATAGTAATAACTATAACAACAACAACAATCTCTCTATATAAAACCCTAACTGCAAATAGACCAAACGGCGGAACAACCGAACAACCGGTTGCTATGACATGCTCTGACCACCAGGGGGAAACCAAAACATGGTGGGCATTGGCCACCGGCAAGATGGTGGAGCAGATGAGTGGAGGCACCAGACAAGGCGGGGCACCAGTCGCTATCATCGGGGCGAGCTTCTGGTGGTTACTGAAAATTCTTTTCTCCCATGCACGGTGACCCCGCCAGGCACTTGCACCCATTGCCGGTGCAGGCCCCACTCCCACCCGCTGCCAGCACCCGGTGCCAACCCCGATCACTCGGCACCATTAGTGGGTGCGAGCAGCAGCAGCCAGCCCTGATCATCCCTCAGGGCTTCTCCACCTCCCCCTGCTCCTGAGGGGCAATCAGGACAACAGCCACTGCTCGCACCCACTGACAGCGCCGGCTCCGCTTGTACTGCTGCTGGCGCCAGCCCCAATTGCTCCCTGACTTCAGTGGTTGCGAGCAGGGCCAGCGCCGTCAGTGCGTGGGAGCGGTGGCAATGGGAACTGGGCTGTTGGCAGACAGAGGACCAGGGGCTGAAGTGGGAGGGGCCAGGTAGGGGTGCAGAGGATGGGTTGAGACCTGCTCCTGTGCCCACCACAGCCTTGCGGCCCACAGTTCCTTTCAAGGTACACAATGTCGTGCACTGGGCCCCTAGTAATAATATACTAGTATAATTACTATAGCCTGGCCAGTGTGGCTCAGTGGTTGAGCATTGACCTATGATCCAGGAGATCACAATTCAATTCCTGGTCAGGGCACATGCCTAGGTTTCAGGATCGATCTCCAGTAGGGAGCGTGCAGGAGGCAGCTAATCCATGTCTCTTTCTTACATATCTCTGTCTCTCTCTCTCTCTCTCTCTCACTAGTTAAAAAAAAACCCAATATCTACACAGACACTGGGGTGGTGCGGGCTTACTCGGGGTGGGAATGGCTGGGGGAGGGTGGTGTCAATCGGGGAAAAAGGTGACGTATGTAAAACTTTAGACAATAAAATAAATAAATAAATAAATAAATAAACAAACAAACAAATAAATAAATAAACAAACAAATAAATAAATAAACAAACAAACCAATATCTTCTTTAATTATGAGGCCACAATAATCCTGAAAGGTAGACATTTTTATCCTTAGGGATAAAATCCTATATAATAAAGAGCTAATATGCTAATTAGACTGAATAGCCAAACAGCCTTCCGGACGTCCTTCCAGATGAACTTCCGGATGAAGCCGGGGTTGCGAGGGGCTGTGAGGGCCAGCCAGGGCTGCAAGGGCCAAGCCCCTTGCACAAAGTTCATGCATTGGGCCTCTAGTTCCTATATAAAAGGCAGATGTGGTTAGGGTCAAAGACAGGTGTGAACAAAGTGCCATGGACCTCAGACGAGGCAGGACACCTGTGGCAGGGAGGCTGGGAGAGAGTCACAGAGGAGAACCTCAGAGGCTGGAGGGCGGAGGGTGCGATCTGGGTGGGGAGGCAATGGGGTGTCATGGGGACGGGAGAGAGACAGAGGGAGAGCCTGAGGAAGGGCACGGAGTGTTGGGAACTGCATGCTGTTCTCACAAGGCGACACTGCGGTACAAGAAGTGGTGTGGCTGGAAACGGGGGATAGGGTGGCCTTTGAATGTCAGGGAAGAAATGTAAGCTTCGTTTCACAGGCAGTAGGTTTAAGAAGAATAAAAAGATCCAGAATTGAGAACTTTGGGGAGATGATGTGATTCCAGACTAGAAGGCCAGGTGATGAGGCTGGGACCAGTAAGACGCCTATGGTGCTAGCCAGGAGGTGGCAAGAAGAGCCTGGTTTGCGGGGGGTGGGGAGCGGGGGGCGGGGGGGGAGAATGCAGTGAGGGAGAGCAAATGCAGTGGGCCGTCACCTGGCCCAGGTGTGGGGCACGGGGAAGGGCGGTGGCTGCGAGGTCCCAGCCTCGGTGGCTGGTGCCCTTCTGATGCACTTGGTGCACTACTAAGCTACACCTGACAGCCTGACGACCCCCTAACTCAGACAACTCCTCACAGACCCCTCTCCGGAGGGACTGGGACTTTCTCCCTGGAGATGGTCTTTATCCTTCATGAGTCACGGCACGTTCTCTCGCCAGGCAGCCTGGCACAAGGTGGGCATCCAAGAAATGTTGACCAAACAGCTCAGTTACCTTGGTTAGTGGCTGAGGCCAGCGTCTTGGTGGCTATCAAAGCTGAATCCAGCTCCTGCCCTCAGGAGCCTGGAGGCGGAGGAAGTTAACCAAGTGCATGCGCTCCTGCCGAGGGGCCGTGTCCACCCGGCTCCGGTGACTGAATGCGGGAGCGGGGCCTGCTCGGTGTGCATGCCTCTCGCAGACGCCCGGGGCCACCGGTGGCTGCCACAGGCTCAGAACCTACACAAACTGACGCTGCAATGACCTCCCCACCAAACGTGGGTTGAGGGAATTACACTGAATTTGGCAGGCATTTGGGGGGAGGGGGGTGGAGTGACTTAAAATTTAGGTGCTACATGAAATTCATGTGTGTGCGTGCATGTGCATGTGTGTATGTATGTGTGTGCATGTGTGTGTGTGTGAAGGGGTGGTTTCTGGTCTGCACACGGCAGACCTGCCGAGCAGCCAGAGCCGAGGGAAGACTGGCCTCGGAAAGCAGACTGTGCTTTGAATCGTGAGCCCGAGGCACAGCTCCCCGAAGTGCATGACCCCAAGCCCAGGTGCACATTTGTGTTCAGGATTCTGCTCACCAGAGAAACTTTGTGTAGAGGCTTGAAGGCAGGTGGTGGCGGCCTTCGTTACTTAATTGTCGTTGTTAATAATTCTCCCAAGCGCACACCAGGGATAAGAGTTTCAGGGGGTCCAAAGCCACCCATAGCCCCTCTTCCAGGAGGATTCCCACACCAGGAGTCTCCAGCACCCGCGTCACAGCGCTGTCACGGCGGCTCCCTGCGGGGCTGGGGGGAGGGGTGGCCCTTGCTGTGTCCGTGCGCCCTTGCAGAGCCTCTCCGCCAGGGGCCGCACCTCCTCTGCCCACGAGGCCCGCTGAGGGCACTGCAGCACCAGCCCCTTCCCTCTGGGTTGTCCCGAGGGAGGCAGAGGACGGAAGACTACACTAGAGAGACTGACCCCTCTGGGCTGCCTGTGGGCTCCCGGCAGGCTGGCTCCCAGGCCAGCGTCTCCGTTCCTGTGGGACGTGCCTGCCAGATGCTGCTGATCGCCTTGTTTCTTCTGAGCCTCAAGTTTAAATTTTCTCTCCAGGATCTCATCTCTGAGGCCACCCAAAAATGTTCTCTGTCGATGACTCTCTCTCTCTTCTCTCTTTCTCTCTCTCTCTCTCTCTCTCGCTCTCAATATATCCTTGGGTAACAATTAAAAAAATTTGCCCTAATGTTGAAAGCACTAAAAGTGACCAGAAGGAAGAAGAAATATTGGACAATAAACCAATTTAATGCAGATCCAGTGCCTTAAAAAGGAAGAGTCCGCACGCAGCATCACATGGGGAGGGTGCGTGTCACAGGGCAGATCCCTGTCTCCTTAGAAACCGCCGCCCGAAGCCGCCCGGCACTCTCAGCCTCCTGGGTGAGACCAGGAGTCTCCCACAAGCCCCGGTGACCCTGTGGGCTCCCCGCTTAGTCTGTGATAAACACCAGGAAACAGACGTGAAGCTCCAAGGCTTAGAGGACGTTGGGCAACAGGTGACAGTGTCGGCTGGTCCAGCGTAGGCCGGCCCATCGACGGCTCTCCTTCTCCTGTGTCATTCTGCCTGGCACCTCTTACTCCAGCTCTGCCCATTCAGCAAGCCTGTGCCCACCCTCATCCCGTGATGGGTGGAGGCGATGTGTGCCTGAGCCCTGGGCTAAGCCGCCTGGCCTCGTCCCAGGCCCACCTGCCCGCTAATCCTCCCTCCTCCTCTGCAGCTTGGTCCTGGTCTCCTCCTGCCGGCGCCTCCAGGCCGCGATGATGGCCTCATCGTCCGCTGTTTCCTCGTCCTCCCCGTCAGTGCTTCGTCGGTACCCGCGCCCGCTGCCCTGAAGCAAACCTCCCTTCCTCTCTGCTCTCCGTCCTCGCCTTCTCTCCCTCCTCTTCAGACCTCATGAAGCTCTGTGTGAATTTCCTCTTGGCGCCAAACTCAGAGAAGTCTGCCCTGCACGACTCTTCCACGTCCTCCCAGCCCCTGGGCCTGGCCCAGTCCGCACGCCGGGGCTCCGGGGACTCCTCCCCGGCCGAGGGCTCCGGGCTGGCCTCCCGGGAGCTCGAGGTCTCACTGAACAGGGCCCTGGAGAACTTGTGTGTCTCCCTGCCCTCCCTGGTGGAGGAGGACGAGAACCGGGAGGAGCTTCTCACCGAGCCGCCGTCGGCCGCGTGGTAGGAGGAGGTGTCCTGCTCCTTGGACTTGGAGAACTTGTAGCTGGAGGAGCTGCACCCCGTCTCCCGGAGCAGGGAGGACCTGGTGGACTTGCCCCTGGAGCTTCCAGACCAGCTGCTTTGGGGAGGAGATCTCTCCCCGGCCCCGAGGCCACTGAGCCACTTGTTGATGCTGCTGTCCACCTCGTGGCGGGCCCCGCGGCCACTGTCGTCGCGATCGGAGACATCCAGGGAGGAGCCGGCGTTGGTGTCCGTTTCAGGCTTCTGGGAGCCGCCTCGGGAAGAATACCAGAAGCTGCCGATGGCGCTGTCGGCGTCCTCTTCTCTCTCGCCCACGTCCCCGTCCTCATCTTCCCTGACCTTCTTCTTCTTGAAAAGGTTGCTGCGTTTGTGGTCGGAGGCCAGCTTCTCCATCTTGTACTCAGACATCTTCTCCCTCAGCTCCATCTGCATCTCCTTCTCCTTCTGGCCAAGCTCCTTCAGGTTGATGTGGTCGGCAAAGAGGCTGTAGACGGGCTTGCTGGTCCCCCTCCCGGTGCTCCCCGTGCCTTCGGCCCTGGAGCTCGGCGTGCTGTGGCAGGACGGCAGGGACTGCGTGTCGGAACCGCATCTTGCCTGCCCTCGAGGCGGAAGGCCCAGGGAGGAGGCGCTCTGTGCGCTGAGCATGGAGACCTGGTCATCCCCTGAGCCGCCGGCCGCCGGCGCCGCCTTGGCACTGGCCGCGGATGGGGAGCGCGACAGCAGCAGCATTTCATTTTGCTTCTGGGCGAGAGTCTCGCTGACGACGTTGGCGATCCAGTTCTGGATACTGGCGATGGAAACGGTGTCTCCAGGCCCCACGGGGAGGTTAGGCAGCGGCGTGGAGGGGGCGGAGGCCAAGCCTTCCCCTGTGTTGCTTACGGCCTGAGATGGGTGGGAGCTGAGGCTCAGGGTGCTGAGTACTGAGGCTGTGTCCCCATCAGTACTGACCGAGGGGGCTGCGGACCAGAAGGCAGACAGGGGGATGCTCCTGCTGGCTGCCGAGCCGTCGGCCTCCCAGCTGCCCATGGACTGGCTCTCCTCCAGCGTCTGCCTGCTTCTCTCCAGCAGCTCCAGCCTCCGCTGCCTCTTCTTGGCCGAGGCTGAGGCCTCGTCCTTGCTGAGCTCCACCACCTCCTCCTTGTTCTCACTGCCCACCTTCTTCTGGTGTTTCAGCTTCCAGGCCTGGTAGGCTGTCAGGTTGACGTCGGAGGCGCCTTTCTTCTCCCGCTCGGCCTCCTCTGCGCCTGGCTCGCTGCAGCTGTCTCCTGCCTCCGAGTCCCTCTTGTGAAACCCAAATTGGATTCTCTTGATCTTCCACCTTTCGAGGGCAGTGAGTTTGTCCTTGTTCCTGCTGCAGAAGTTATAGAAGGAGCTGGCCTCGGACAGCACACTCTCCTCGTCCTCCTCCCGGACCCTGCTCCCCGCCTCTGAGCTTGTGCCCACCTCCTCTCTCTCGCTCCTGGACTGGTACCTCCGGGAAGCTTCCTTCTCAATCTCCAGCAGCCTCTGGTTCCACACGTCCCAGGAGCTGTCCGTGGACACGGAGTCGGAGCGCTGCCTCCCTCGCCGGCTCTGGCTGCTCATCTCCAGTTGCTGCTTCAGGACCCGAATGTCATGGCTGCTCACGCTCTCCGAGGTGCTGGTCTCACTCCGGGTGCACCGGCGCCTTCTCCCCTTGAAGGAGCTGACATCACCCTCCTCCTCCACCTCCTCCTCCTGCCCCCACTTCTGGTGCCCTTCTGCCTGGTACCTCTCGTTACGGCGCTGCCACTCCCGGATGATCCCCTCCACATCCTCATCCTCAGGCTCGTCCCCACCCTGGGCAGAGGGCGCGGAGCACCTGCCATCGCCACCCTGCGGGGCCTTGTCAGTGGGGAGGCCCTGCTCCTTCTTCCACTGCTCGTAGAGCTTCTCCTCCTCCTCTTCGTCGATGAGGGTGAGGGGCTTGGAGGCCTGGCTGGCCGCCCCCAAGGAGGAGCCACTCAGGCGGCTGGTGGTGTCGTCCTGCTCCTCCACCGTGAGGTCCTGCACCCTGGCCCCGATGGTGCTCCCCGTGTCCTCACCCTCCTCGGCCCCATGTGCACCCCCCTCCCCGCTGTCGTCCTCGTCTCTCTCCTCCATCAGCTTCTCGTTGAGCTCCCGGAGCTGCCTGAGGAAGCCGTCGTTGGGGCAGATGGGCCGCTTCTTCCGCACGGTCATCAGGGCCTCCAGGACGGCCATGTGGTGGAAGATCATGAGGTAGGCCACCACCAGCACCGCCGACCGGCTGATGCCCATCTCGCTGCTGACCAGCACTTTCCCTGAGAAGAAAACACGGTCAGAGAGCTGTGGCCGCAGCACATCCTGGCTTGGCTTTAAGCCCTGTTCTGATGTGCTGGTGTCAGGTTTACCTGGCCTCTGGTCTCTGTCCATGCTCAAGTCCATCTGTCCCGTGTTACAGTGTCAGGCAGAGCAGTGGGGCTGCCCTGAGCCCAGGCACACACTTGGTGCGCTGTCTGAACCTGGGCAGGACAGAGCGGGGGAAAGGGACTAACCACTGTCCCCACAGTTCTCATTTCTCCCGCCAAACCGGGCATCAGAGGGGGGAGAAATAAAAGAAGGGGGGTCAGGGCAAGACCAGAGACACCTGAGGCCAAGATGAGGGCATCACAGAGACGTGGAGTCTTGACGTGGAAAGCGTCAGCAGTCACAGCCGGAACTTAAGAATTCCCTTCATAGCATTCTTGCTGCATCATTCCTCATCCAGGCTCTGCTCACACACACATCACACACACACCACACTCACACATCTCACACACACTTCTCACACACCACACATACCACACACACACCACACTCGCACATACCACACACACATACACAACACATTCACACATACACAACACACTCACACATACACAACACACACAACACACTCATACGTCACACACACATCTCACACACACACACACACAACTTCTCACACACCACACATACCACACATACATACACACACACATATACACACATACTCACAAACACATACATACACACTGATGGATGCTTCCTATGACAGGGAGCTCAGTTCCTCACACACCACACACATTCCACACACACTTACACTTACAAACCACACACACATACACACATTCACACACATACATATACCATGCACACATATACACCACACACACATGCCACACACATATACACATCACACACATACATACAACCACACACACACTGCACATGCATACCACACACACCACACTCACACATCACACACTCACATATACACACAACCACATATGCATACCACACACAGACATATACACACACTGCTGGATGCTTCCTGTGACAGGGAGCTTAGTACCTCCCACACCATCCACACACCACACACACTTACACTCACACACACCATACACATATACCACTCACACACACACACATACCACACACATACACACCACACACATATATACACCACTCTCATACACACAGCACACACACACCATACACACTCACACACCACACATATACACCACACACACTCACACACCACACACACCACACACTCTATAAACACACCACACACACCATATGCCACACACACACACACACATACACACTCACCTCGCTCCATACTTAGATCTAATTTGGGGGGCGTCCCTTCACGTGTTAGGGCAGAGCATCACGCTCTATAGCAGACACTCAGGGCTCCCCCTGGGATGATCTGGGGTCAATAATGAACACATTTGTATGAACCAGGCCTTTCAGACAAAATCTTTAAGAACATCACTATCACATTCTTTGCTAAACTTTATTTCTATTTTCCTGGCTATTCTGTGTCTTTTGGTCAGTATTCAAACATCTTTTCATCTTCTTTTATGTGTTTTTAACATTTTAATCCTCATAGCAATTTTAGGAGGACTCGAGCGCCTTATCTCTGGTCTCTAGATAGGGAAGCTGGAGTCCCTGGCCCAGGACCTGGCCCGCAGCGCCATGGAATGGAGAGGGCGCAGCGAGTCCGACTCCCCAGCTGGGGGCCCTGAGCTCTCCGCCCAGTGCCCACCCCGTGCCCACCTGCAGCTCCGCAGTCTCCCGTGGGCTCCTATCTGGGCCACAGCGCCATTCCCCTCCCACCCAGTGGGGTCTTCAAAGCAGAGGGGTGAGTGTGGTCAAGGTGCCTTCTCAGTCCTGCCTTGTCCTTGACCTTCCTGCAGGACGGGCCCCCGCACCCCCTCCTCCCCCGAGGGCTCCTCCACACCAGCCCATGACTCCTGGACAAGCCTATTCCCCTCGGGGCCTTTGCTCCAGCACTTTCCTCCACCAGGTAGCGCCTCTCAATGTTCCAATGGCTAATTCCTCCCCGTCACTCAGCTACGGGTGTCAGCCTCCCTCTCCAAGGCTGGCCTGTCGATCCAACACATCGTTTCAGGCCTCACACCCACCAGTGTCTCACATTCCTCTCTCTTTTCTGTTTCATTCCTGCCTTCACTGCATGGGGGGTGCAAAGGCCAGAGCTCTGGGCACGGCTTTCACCCCAGGGCACCTGTCAGCCCTCAGTCATGACTTACTGGACACGTGGTGGTCCTTCCCTTCCCCTCTTCTTATAATGACACAACCACCTCCGCAAGACACATAACCCCAGACACGGCAGATAACGGGAGGTCCATACGCCCCCGTCTTCTTCTCCCAGGCCAGGCAGACCCCCTCACCTCGATAGGTGAGCAGGGCCTCGTCCAGGAACTCGGCGGCCTTCCGGAAGTGCCGGGAGATGTCCACCTCGGGAAAGTCGTCCACCTCCACCCCCAGGTACTGGATGTCCAGGCCGGCGTAGAACTCGGGCCCCGTGTAGACGCCGGTGCCGTGGGCGGCGTTCAGGATGTGGGTAATCCCCAGCCTCTTCAGCCGGCCCTTGTTCACAGCCACACTCCTGAGGACGAAGAGGCGGGGACGGGTTTGTGCCAGAGTCGGAGCTGGACAGGAATGTCCCCACGGAGAGGGGAGTCCGCCGGCCGGGTCAGGAGGGCCAGTCGGCGAGTGCCTCCTCCTCGCTCCCCCACAGGTCGGGCTCACTGCGATACCAATACCGTTATAAAAAGGGGCAGGGACTCAGTCCCCTCGGAGGAGAGAAGATACGGGGGCTGGTAGGGGAGGGCAGGACAGAGAAGAGAACCAGCGGGGGCAGGGCGAGGGTGGGGAGGAAACCTTTGAATGGTCCAGAGAGCTCTAGTTTAAAATCTTGCCCATCTGGTGTGGCTCAGTGGTTGAGTGTCAGCCCATGAACCAGGAAGTCATGGCTCAATTCCCAGTCCGGGCACATGTCTGGGTTGCAGGCTCCATCCCCAGAAGGGAACATGCAAGAGGCAGCTGATCAATGATTCTATTCTCTCTCATTATTGATGTTTCTATATCCCTTTCATCCTCTCTCTGAAATCAATAAAATTATATATATATTTTAAAAATCAGGCATTAAGTCCTGGTTCATGTGCTCAGTGGTCAGAGTGTCAGCTTGTGCACCGAAGGGTCACAGGTTCAATTCCAGGTCAAGGGCACGTACCAGAGTTGCAGGTTCAACCCCTGACCCCAGTCAGGGCGTATGTGGGAGGCAACCAATCGATGTGTCTCTCTCACATTGGTGTTTCTCTCTCTCTCTGCTCCTCCCTACCTCCCTTCCACTCTCTCTAAAAATCAATGGAAAAAATACCCTAGGTGAGGATTAACAAAAACAGTAATAACTGAAATCCTAGGCCTTGGGAATAAACACTCACCAAGACACAGAAAAGGCAGACAAAATAACCATCACCTGAGTGTGCCGCACGCTGATCTGGAATGCTGTGTTTTCCAAAGTTCTTTCACGCACGTTATTTTGTCCTAATGATGCACTTCAGCGGTAGACAGAGAAACTACTTTTATTCCCATTTGAAGATTGTAAAAATGAACCGAGAGCTGTATGACTTCCCGAGACTGACTGAGAAAGAGACCGCGCAGGGCCCGGTGGCTTGCATGTCCAGCTCAGGGCTCTTGGCTGCGGTGGAGGGGTCTGAGGAGCCCCGAGGACAGGGCTGTCCAAGAAGGCACAGAGGCCTTCAACTGGGACCTCGGCAGACGCTCTGTGACCCTCCCTGGTGACCACGGTGGCGGAGCTTCTGGGTCCACAGAGCTTATTAGATATGGCTTCGGACTCGGTGCCCAGCGCTGGGAATCAGGTTCTGGGCACTGAGTCCAGGTGGGGAATAAGACCCACCATCCAAAGCTATTTTCTACTGTTCTCCTGGGGCCCCAGGTCCCCCTGTGCTTCTGGATAGAAGGTAACTACATTAGGAGAACATCTCAGTAAGTAGCCAACGGATTGGCCAGCCTTAGGGCCACAAACACCGTGGCTGCACGTAGACCCTGGCAAGACCCCGAGGGAATGGGACGTGAGTTGTTTTGAGGTTTGTTCTGGAAACCCCTGATACACTTTTTAAAAATAGCATTTCGCCGGGACCGGTTTGGCTCAGTGGATAGAGCGTCAGCCTGCGGACTGAGGGGTCCCGGGTTTGATTCCGGTAGGGGGCATGTGCCTGGGTTGCGGGCACGTCCCCAATGGGAGATGTGCGGGAGGCAGCTGATCGATGTTTCTCTCTCATCGATGTTTCTAACTCTCTATCTCTCTCCCTTCCTCTCTGTGAAAAATCAATAAAATATATTTTTAAAAAAATAGCATTTCTTTTTTGACTATAACAACCATAAATGTTTACTATAGGAAGTCTGTTCCATTCAAAAGACCCTAAAGAAGAAAATAAAAATCACCTGTAGAACTACCTCCTAGAGAAAAGTACTGGTAACACTTGAGCATGTTTGGCTCTAATTTGTTGTCTATGCAAAAGCTATACACATACATCTATATATTCTTCAGTTAGCATCACAGTATCTATACTATCACGGAACCTAATTATCTTACTACATTGTGAACATTTCTGTATGTTGGTAATACACGTAAAAATCACATCAATGGCTCCGACTGTCCCCTTCTATGGTTGTACAGACTTTGGGGGACAATGGTGAGGGGATTGTGCTGGCACTGCTCAGGCAGGCAGGGAGGCCCCGAGAAGGCACCTGGAGGGGCGAGGCGGTGACGAGAGCCCTGGCAGGGGACACAGGGTCATGGGGCCAGCATTTTGCCCTGCTGACCTATAGAGGTGAGGGGACCTCTGTGTGCAGACAGGTGGGCGGGGCCTGTCTCCAAGGCGGGAGCTGGTGGGTGGTCAGCAGCATCACGTTTCTGGATGGAGCTAGTGGGGCCTTAGGTGAAAGTTGGGAGCAGGCGTTTCATCTCTCTCAGGCACTACCCAGAGGGGAGGACAGGGCCTGTGCCCAGCAGTCAGACTCACTTCTCTGCTATGAAGACATTGGGCCAGACCTCATCCACCTCGTTCCAGGGGGCCTCCTGGCGGTCCTGGACCAAGGCCCGCTGCAGGTCCAGGACGCAGGGGGTGTTGTACAGGCTGGTGTCGTCCATCTTCTCCCGGACGCGGTGGTACAGGTCCTCCATCAGCAGCTGCTCGGCGGACTCCAGCATGCCCGGACACTCAGCCTCGGCCCTGATGCCCCGTGGCCCGAGTTCTAGGGAGACAGGCAGCGTTCTCATCAGAGCTGGGGCACCACAGCTCCCTGCTCCTGGGGAATGCCCACTCCTGGCCAGTTTGCTGCCAGGCCTCTGGGCATGGGCTGAAACGCCTGCAGCATCTGCGGGGAAGGACTTACGGGGGCCCAGGGGCCCTGCATTGGCCTAGACACTGTGGCCAGGACCAGGGCCAGGGCCAGGGCCGTGCAGGGAATGGGACACCAGCTTCCCTTACTCCCCCCTCGTTTCCCGAAAGCTGCTGACACCTTAGTCTGAGGTCCTTAGTGCCTGGTATACATCCGGTGCATACTTACACCCTCCAGTGCGCCGTACAAAGCAGAAGCCCTGGCTAATGAATACCTGCATGTGCATGTATCTGCATTTCACGTGCAAACCCGGGGCCGGTTTGACTCCTCTGCACATGCGATGCAGACACCCTGGGAAAGCAACACCTTCTGCGGTGGGTTTTGCTCCATCACATTTAGTGGGCGTGTCTATGCCGGGTGTTGTCTGCTTCCCGCCCTGGAGCGGAAGCGCCTGTCTCCCAGCCCCCAGCTCTCCACAGGCGGCGGGTTGGCCAGGGCTCTGATGCCAGTCAAGGCAGCACCCAGGCCTTTCTGGCCAGAGAGGCTCAGATTCCAAATAAAATCAAGTCCTATTCACCTCCATCTCTAGTGAACCTTGGTCTCCTCCTCCTAATCCATTTGCTCACAATTTATCAAATCGAGGGCAGGCAGGTACTTCCTTTAGTGAGAAGGTAACAGTAGACCTAGCTGGTTTGGCTCAGTGGATAGAGCTTCGGCCTTCAGACTGAAGGGTCCCGGGTTCGATTCCTATCAAGGGCACATGCCCAGGTTGCAGGCTCGATCCCCAGTAGGGGGCATGCAGGAGGCAGCTGATCAATGATTCTCTCTCATCATTGATGTTTCTACTTCTCTCTCTCTCTCTCTTCCTCTCTGAAATAAATAAATTAAAAAATAAAGAAGGTAACAGGAGAGAGGAGAGCAGGTGTACCACCACCACACCCCTCCCCCCACACACTCCCACCCCCCGCCAACCACTTAGCAGCCAAAACACTGAATCGAGAGAGGAGGGAGGAGTTAAGTAGGAAAGGGTGTTCTCTGTGTTGGCCATGACCTGCCTGCACCACCTCGCTCCTGCTCCGAGTGAAAAGGCACGGCCCCACTGGCCAGTAGACCTGGCCCAGCCCCGCGGAGGGAGCAGGCGTCTGTGAGCCCTCCTGCTGGGCGCTGCGAGTCTGCCCGCCACCAAGATGCTGTCAGTCCGCCACCAAGATGCTGTCAGTCTGCCACCAAGATGCTGTCCATCCTGCAGGCTGCGGGCAGAGCCCTATTCTCCCGAGGAGGACCCGTCCCCCAAAGCCCCTCTCTTCCCTCCTCTCCTCTAAACCATCCGAGCAGCCCACATCCCTGCAGCAGGTCTCAGCTCTAAACAGTCTCTCATCTCCAATGCAAGGCAGAAAGACACTGTGGCCCTGGGCTCTGTGCTGTTGAAAAGTAGATGACGTGTCCCCCAGCTCTCCGGGAGTCTCACCGAGCACAGGCGAAAGCCCCTCTCCTCCCCTCCCCTGCTGAGAGATCCCTCCTTTACCCTTTTTATTTAAAAACAGAACTCCCAGCACCTCATTAAAATACATGCATTGACTTCCTCTTCCATTTTCTCATCACTTCCCTTCCCTGGCCTCAGGCCCACCCCCAGCGGTTCCCAGCCCCTCCCCATGCCCCCTCCTCCCGTGCATGGCTACTGCGTGAGGTTTCTTCACGAGAAAGCGAAGCCCATGCCTCTCCTCGCTCTGTCCAACGCTGGCTTCCATGAAAACAGAGGCTCTTCAGAGTCAGTGTCACCCCTGACCTCATGAGCAGGGCCATCTTTAGACTGTCCCTGGACACGCTTTCCTTTTTCTGGACTTTTCTTACCCCCTGGCCACTTTTCAGCCTCTAAGACCAATGGAGCTCAGGCCCATGCGCCAGGGAAAGGAGAGCCGCTGAGGTTCCGCAGGAAGCCGGGCGTGGCTCCGCTCAGGCCCCACTCTCCCTGCGGAGTGTCCCCAGCGTCCTATCGACCCGCAAGTGACGCTCCAAGAGGCACCGTGGTTTTCTCTCAACTCTGAGCGCGGGATTTCCACTTCACAGGACCAGAGCCTGGAGAGCGGGCCAGGGAGTGGAGCCAGAAGAGATGCAGGTGGGAGGCCGGGCATTCCCAGCCGCACAAGAGCGAAAGGGAGCTTCCTGAGCCAGCATGGTGCTGGGCGCCGTCGAGAGGAACCCAGAGCGGGTGAGGACACCTGGTCTGGTTGAGCGGGTCCCAGAGGCCCAGGCAGGTTGCTCTAAGCCAACAGGAGAACAGTGGAGCGTTCAGGAGACTGGGCCTCCCAGGGGGCCCGGGTAGCAAGCAACAGCAGATAGAATTTCTGGTTCCTCCTGAAGATACAGGAGTCCCAGATGTCCCTGTGGATCCTGGGGGGACCCCACGGGCCAGGGGACTGAGGGAGCCCCGGGGTTCCACGTACAGGAGCAACGTGTGTGGGTCTCATGACGAAAGGCCTGGGATGGGGTCTTGGCCCCCAGCGGTGGATCCCAACTGAAGCCAAAGCCACCGAAGTGGGAGAGACCCTCAGGCCAAAGTGAGGAGAAAGAGGAGGAAAGAAATTGTGGAAGATTATTTTCCCAAAACTGATGGGAGGAAGGTGAACCCATCCAATCAGGGTGAGTGAGATACAATATGTTTCCTGCTCCTGGATTGACTGTGTAAATGGTAACGCCTCTCCCTACCCATCCTACCTCCTCCCCAGACATATATCTCAGCCCCAGTGGCCATGCAGGCCTCCCTAGACAGTCCTCCAGGGCACCCTGCATGCTCCGGCCACTTCCTGGCTCTCAGTCTGTGTCTCCTACACAAGCCCCCCAAGACCCTGAGGCAGCTGAAAACCTGAATGGGGCATAAGGGCAGGTGGGGCCGCCTCCTGTGCCACCAGAGCACTGTTCACACGACACGACACGACACGGGCGATTCCGGCCTCTGTCCTGAAGAGGCGAGGAGGAGGAGGAGGAGGAGGAGGAGGAGGAGGAGGAGGAGGAGGGCGGCTGCTTTGGATCTGCTCCTCGTCTGCAATGGGAAGCGCCTGAGAAGCACACTGACACCTCCCGGGCCCCGTCCCAGCGTCTCCGGTGACCCGAGGACTCTCCCAGCTCCCACCGGCCTCTGACGGCCTTACCTTCCCTGATGATGCGCTTGGCAGCCACGGCTGAGGAGAGGTGAATGGGCTCCATGAAAATACTCTCCGTCTCCGCCTCCGAGACCATGGAGTACCTGGGGGAAGAGGGAGATGGTGCTGAATGGAGGCTCCTTCCACAGGAGAAACCCGGGTTTGAGCCACAAGTGGGCAGCGATGGGAGATGAAGGGGTGCCTCCTGTTCGGGACCTGAGGATGCGGAGCGTGGGTGCCGTGGCTCCGCTCGGCGTCCTCTGCTCTCGGACCAGGGAGGCGCCAGGCGTGCTGATGCTTAGCGACATGGCCGGCCGGGCTGTGGCTGGGGGAGCCCACCTGACTTTCTCTATTGTTCCCACCCTTGGGTGTCCTGCTGCTCCTGGTTTCCTTGTCCCCCGTCCTCTGTTGTCAATACAGAGGACATGCCTAACCGTGCCTCTGCCAGGCCTGCTGGACTGGGCATGGTAGGTGCCACCATTCCCTCCCTCTGGTACCTTATCCCTGCGTGGGAGGGAGTGAGCTGATGGGCTGGGGATGGAGGCTGGCACATGTGGGCGGGGCGGGGGGGGGGTGTCAGGAAGACGTGCTCCCACGCCCAGACCTCATTCTGACACAAGAACTCAAGGGTTAGCCTGAGCCCAGGAATGTAATAAAGCAACCGAGGTCAATGTCAAGGCCGTTAGGACCACCCTCTAGTGGCGGATCCTCCTCCCGTGGGATCCCCCTTTCCCAGTGTTGGGTGAGCTTTGGGTCTCTTTCTGCCTAGTCTTTCCTAGGTCTAGAGAGGTTAAAAAAAAACCCTCACAAAGATGTAGGAGGGTTTAACAGACACCATTTCTTTTTCTATCACAAAACTTCCCCCATTCTGCCCCTGCATAACCCACCCTCCCTGCTCCTCGATCTGTGTCCTGTCCCGATACTGGGACCTTCTCCAGAATGCTCTGTAAAGGAATCATATATAACTGGGGTCTCCTGGAGCTGACTTATTTCACTTCGCAAAGTACACCTAAGAGTCATCCATTCTACTGCTTGAATCAATAACTTGTTTCTTTTTATTGCCTAATAATATTCCGTTACTTAGGCACCGCAGGCTACGCGGCCTTGAGTCGAGGCTGAGCACCCAGGGGAGAAAGGACACCCTGCCTCTGGTTGGCTGGTCTCTGGGTTCTGATCTTCCCTAACCTGCCGGGCACTCTCTACTCTACAAGCCCTCGGCAGCTGCTACCACCCACCCGCTGCTACAGGACAATCGGTGAGCCAGTCCAGGCGGAGGGCTCCTTCACCGAATTACCCGGAACCAGAACCTCTGCCCCTTGTCCTTTTGCTTTTAAAAGTCTAACGTGGATGTGTTTCCTGATCTCTGTAATTGACCTATTTTTGTTTATAGGAACTGGTAAGATCTTATTTTAGTCCTCAGTGTTTAGAGATTCCCCCATGATGCTCCTGGGTCTGTGTTGAGAATGGGCACCGTTTTTTGAGTGCCTTCTATGAATTTAATTCTGACAAAACTCCCGCAAACTAGGTCTTTCTATTCCTGCTTTAAGATGAGAAAACTGTAGCTCAGAGGGGTTACCAAAATTACTCGAGGCAGTGAGTGGCAGGGCTGGGCTGCAAACGCCGGGAGCCTCGCTCTAAATCCCATCTCCTCTCCACCACAACACGCCGCCACTTAGACTGGAAGCGGGAGGCAGCTGGTCGAAGCGACCCCCGCTGGATCCCCAGGCCCAACAGACCTTGACACAGGAAAGCACCTGGAAAATCCATGTTGGAATCGTGGCTGGGCGGAAGGATGGATGGATTGGGTTGAACTGAGCTGAGTCCAGGCGAACTGACAGAGCTGATATGAGCTGCTAGGACAAGGTTATTTGGCTTGAGTTGGTGGATCAGCAGAGTAATTATCTCGTTGTTGACACCCGAATGAAGTGTGCCCAGGGCCAGCCAGGCTATGAAGAAAGCAGTGTCTTTGCCGGAAGACAGCAGTAGCCTGGGACTCTACCCAAGACCAGCTAGACCTGCCTGTGCCGCACAGGGGAGAGCAGGACGTGGCGCCACCAGGGCAGTTCCTGAAGGATTCCCGGCCTCGCTCCTCCCAGGACCTGGGCTCCAGCTGCACATCCTCACCGAGTTCCTTCTGCCCAGGGACTTCGCTGAAGCCCATCTCTGCTGCCTGGGTGCTCCGTCCTCCCCTCTTCACCATCTTTCATCTTAGGTCGGCCATCGCTTCCTTCGAAAAGTCTTCCCTGGCCTCCGCCTCACGCTGCCCCATGCATCAGGTGCACTTTGACATTTACCCGCGAAATCATCAGGTAAGTGCCCACCTCCTATACCAGACCACACCCTCTAGGAGGCACCACCGTGGCTGGGTGGTTTTTTGTTGTTTTGTTTTGTTTTCTTAATCCTCACCGGAGGATATTTTTTCCATTGATTTTTAGAGAGATTGGAAGGGACAGGGAGAGACAAAGAGAGAAACATTGATGTGAGAGAGACACACGGACTGGCTGTCTCCTGCGTGCTCCCTGACAGGGGCCAGGGGTTGAGCCTGCAACCGAGGTATGTACCCTTGACTGGAATGGAACCCTCAGTCTGCCGACACACTAACCACTGAGCCAAACCGGCTAGCGCACAGCTGGGTGTTTTGATGATGGTTGGGTTCCCAGCACCCACACAGTATCTTGCACAGAGTAAAAGCTTAATAGTTATTTTCTGATCCTCTGACTGAATTTGTCCTCAATAGCATCAAATTTACAGGGATAGGGCAGTTGCAACATTAGGACAAGTATTGCCCAGGTGTTGGCCACTGGCTCATCATTTCACTGGGCTGCTAGGAGCAATCCAGGGCCCTGGCTCCGTCTGTCCATGCTCACTCTGCCCTCCTGAGGCCAAAATGTGCATGCGCTGGGAGGCCTGTCGGCAATTAGCAGGTTTTTCTTATGGTGGATTACAGAGGGCCCCAGCCCTGGGACCCTCCTCATGTAGAGAGATGAGTCCATTTCCCTTGAATCTGGGTAGTCTTTAACTGCTTTCACCCATAGAACATTCTGGAGGCGACACTGGGCCCGTGTCTCCTCTTGGCTCGCTCCTCTCTCTGGAAGCCTGGAGCTGCCCTATAGGAGGTCTGACTACCCACGACCACCTCGCTGGGAAGGCTCTTGGTCAGCAGTCCCTGCCGGGCTCCCAGCCGACAGCGGCCATGTGGACTAGCCTCTTAGAGGTGCAACCTGCACCCATTGCCCCTCCTCCCCAAGCTGACACAGACAAGCTGCCCAGCGGAGTCCTGCCCAAATTTCTGACTCTCAGAAAAGGGAGCACAATCATGGCCTTAAGTCATTATGTTTTGGGGTAACTTGTTAAGCGGCAATAAATAGTGGGAACCGGCGATTCTAAGACTAAGCAGTGAAATTTGAGTGAACACCAGGCACTCTTCTCCTCATTGCGATACGGAACCTCGTAAATGCCAGCGGCCACCTGTCTCTGCAGCTACGGAGAAAAACAAGTGTCCCCACTCTGGGGACAGTCTGGTCCCACTGTGCACATGGCTCAGGGCACTCTGGTTCTCAAGTACCAACATCTCATAGAACTACAGCCAGAGCCTCAAATTTTATATAAATGCGAGTCCCATCTCCATTTCAGCAATATGTATTAATAATAAATATAATATTATTAAATAATATTATTTATAATAACTAATATTGTTTATACTACTGTTAATAAAATAACTGGTTTGTTTATTAAGGGTCAGTATTATGTAAAATGAGGTTTGTGGGGAAAGGGCAAGACCGAACCCTGCAGGTAATGAGCTGTGAATTCTTGTTCCTGTGGGATGACAAGGCACTTCCTCCAGGCAGCCCCCCTTGCTCCCACCAGATGCTATTTTTTCCTCTGCCGGCCGCCAGGGCTCAGCATTCTGAGGAGGCTTTCTAGCGTCTGTGATCAGTCCTCCAGGCTAGGGCAGAGAGCGAAAGAGACAGGAAGAGCCCGCACCCGTTAGGTGTGCAGAGGCCATGGGAGGACTCAGCAGGCGGCGTCAGTGGGATCCCAGCCTGGGACTGTCCACCTGTGAGCCCTCGACCGGGCCATTTTCCCTTAACAGTGTTGACTTCCGACGGTGTGGACTGGGTTTAAGTGCCAAACACAGGGAACTGAGCGTCGCTCCTACACCTGCCTAAACTCGGAGGCTGCGGGCTGATGAGGAGCATTTGAAACCAGAAATGATGAAGTGCCCCGCCTTGTGCAGCGAATTCCTCAGCAAATCTGGGGAATGGCCGTGAAGACAGGACCCAGGACACCAGAGAAGATCCCCTCCCGCCCCACAGGTGTGTCCAGGCTGCTGCGGTCAGGAGCGCGTCCGTGCGGGGCTGGGTCACAGGCTCTATGAAGCGACTGCCGGGAGAGGAGGACACGCAACCTGGTGGCCACCAACGCGGTTTACGAGTCTGTAAGGAAGGTGTGGGGGGAGGACCCGAAAGCCCCGGCAGGGGGGGGTGGGCGCCGGGGAGCAGACAGAAGTGCCCAGAAAGGAGGAGGGAGGGGAGACCTGAGCACACCCTGTGCCTATTCCAAGGTCAGGGAGACGGCGGCCCTGGAGGTTTTGATTTATGACCACATCTGGGCGGCCACCCGCATCGCCCGCATCCCTGAGATGAAATGAGACGGCACTCACACCGGGACCAGAAGCGGCACGGGTTGGCTGTTCACAAGATAAGCAGGGGGCGCGGATCTAGGATCCATAGCCGCCTCTTCGTAGGCTGGGGAAGAAGCAGCTAGAAAGCCTTGAGGGCGAATGGGAAAAGCAACCATAAGGTGAGCAGTTTGACGGACGTCCTAACCAAGAGCCAAAGACGGTGCCGCTTTCTTCAAAGCGTGCTTTTCACAGTTGCAGGCTGGGGCTCAATCATGTAACCTCAAATCAATTCATTGGCTCATGCCCAGCATCTGGGAAAAACAAAGAGAGAAAAACAGGACCGCACCAGCCACGGCGAGGACCAGCACAAGGCGGTGAAAGCTTTTTGTAAGCGTGCGCACACCTGTACACACGCCCTGAGCTGAGACGCCAATGATATGGCCACTGCGGCTTATAATTGGCCAAGTTTGAAAGCTGCAGCTATAAGCCAATCGACAGGCTGTCAGGACACAGAATCAAGTGGAATTGGGGTCCTTTAACCCAGACCCCGACAGCTGGTCACTTCCTGTTAAGGAGCCCCTGGGAATGAAACGGAGGCAGAGGCCCAGGAGGGCTGTCTTTCTGATTTGGCTTTTGCAGAAAAGGAACAGGTTTCTGAGCTGCCTCTGAATGTCCATCGCCTCAGGGAGAGTGAGCCTGCAGGCCCAGAGGAAGGAGCGGAGGCATAAACGAAAGCAAATCGATGCTTCGCCGGCTGCGTCCAGGAGGCCCGGAGAAAGAGTGAGGCGGAGAGGTCCTCACGGGGAAAGGAAGGTAAAGGAGAAAGCGTAGCCAGGAAGAGCCATTTCCCGAGGCCGCTCAGACCCGACGCCCACGGCCAGCCGCCCGCCCGCCACTCCCGCACGCGGACCTCAGCGTGGGAACAGCCGCAGAGCCCAGCTATAAGCGTCACTGACGTGGATGGAAATGCCACCACGGGAGACGGCCTGACGACCAGCAAGGAATTCCAAAAAGCTGCAAAGCTTGAAAGCTCAGACCCAGAAAACCAAAGCAAGAAATGTACTTCAACTCGGCAAGAAACAACAGGAAACAGAGCCCTCGCCGGTTTGCTCAGTGGATAGAGCGTCAGCCCAAGGACTGAAGGGTCCCGGGTTTGATTCCGGTAAAGGAAACAGAAAAAGGAGACCGACCCTCCTCCTCTACTCCAGGTCTCACTGGTTTCCTTCCCCAGCCAGTGATCTGAGATGCTCACCACACCCAGGGGATAGGCACTTCATACAGTGCCCGCCCCCCGGGGCAACACAATGTACGTACAGACGTTACTTAGCTGGCTACTCTTCACTAGACAGTTCGCCATGTTGTTCACATTCTATATCCTCAGTCACTACAGCTGCTAAAACATTCTTCTGGGCACAGAGGGACTTATTTCTGTGAAGTACGGACCAGTAGTGAGCCTGCTGGGTCATAGGACAGGCGTAGGCTTGGTCTTAGTAGATACTAAGAAATCGTTTTCCAAATCATTGTACTAATTTACACGCTCACCAGCGATTTCACATCCTCATTAATATTTGCTATCGCTGGGCTTTAATTTTAGATGGTCTGGTGAGTATGTAATAGTATTGAGTTGTAGTTTTCCTTTGAATTTCTATTATATATTTTTGTTTTTATTGATTTCTAGCTTAAGTCTCAACTGTTCAGAAAACATGTTTTGTATAATTAAAGATGTGTCGATAAATGAAGTAGTGCCCAGTATGCAATTTGTTTCGGTAAACGTGCCATGTGTGCGTGATAAGAATGTGTATTCTGTGATTGTTGGATACATGGTGTATAAATGCCAATTAGATTAATTATGTTTACTGTTTTGCTCACACTTCTTATAGATATATTTTTTAATTTATTTAAATTACAGTTGACATACACTATTATGTTAATTTCAGGTGTACAGCATAGAGATTAGGCATTTATATACCTTATAAAGTGGCTCCAGACATAGTTACCACAATATTGACTATGCTCCCTACACTGTGCCATACATCCTGTGGCTGTTAATTGCCAGTTATAAAACTTCCCATATTCTTAATGTGGTTTTTTTTGTCTCATTCTATCGGTTGCTGAGATAGTTTTGTAAAAAATATACATTTGACTAAGATTGTGGATTTTAATTTTGTATTCAGTTCTGTCCATTTTTTTGCTTTCTATATTCTGAGGCTATGTTATTAGCTCATAGAAATATTAAATAATTATATCTCCCGGTGAACCGGACCTTGGATCATCGCAAAACTTCCCTCTCTGTCTCCAGCACCTGTCCCCTCGGTCTGATGCCAATAAACAGCGCCCCTGACCTGCTCTCGGTCCTGTCGGTGGCCTTTTCCAGAGATGGCCCCGCGTGTCCCACCCTGGTGCTCCCCCTGCAGCGGAACCTGGACACTCCTCCAGTGCAGGGCTGGAGTCCATGGCCCTCCTTTCGAACCTGTGGTCCTCTATGTGACTTCGGAGCCTGCATCTTTTTAAAAAGTGTATCTTTATTGTTGAAAGTATTGCAGACGTCCCCCCTTTTTCTCTCATTGACCTCTGCTAGCCCACACCTGCCCCCAACCCCAGGCCTTCACCACACTATTGTCTGAGTCTATGGGTTGTGCGTACGTGCATATAAGTTCTTTGGTTAATCTCTTCCCCACCACACACGCCCCCCCCTCCCTTCCCTCTGAGATTCCACAGTCTGCTCCATGCTTCTATGTCTCTGAATCTATTTTGTTCAGCAGTGTATTTTGTTCTTTAGATTCTACATCTGAGTGAGATCACGTGATACTTGTCTTCCTCCAGGTCCTTCCATGCTGTTTCAAAGGGCAAGAGATCCTTCTTTTTAACAGCTGCATAGTATTCCCTGGTGTAAATGTACCACAGCTTTTTATCCACTCGTCTGCTGATGGGCACTTGGGCTGATTCCAGATCTTAGCTATTGTAAATAGCGCTGCTATGAACAGAGGGGGCCATACATTCTTTCTAATTGGAGTTTCAAGCGTCTTAGAAGTGGGATCACTGAGTCAATTGTCCCTAAATAGGCACTTCTCCAAATTGGACATACAAATGGTCAAGAGACATATGAAAACATGCTCAGAGTCCCTATCATCAGAGAGATGCTAATTAAAATGACAATAAGGTAGCACCTCACACCTGTCAGAATGGCCCCCATCAAGAAATCCACAAACGACAAGTATCCCAAGGATGCGAAGACAAGGGAGCCCTCGTGCACTGCTGGGGGGCATGCAGACTGGTGCAGCCACTGTGAAAACAGTACGGAGTTTCCTCAGAAAATTACCTATGGAACTGCCATTTGGCCCAGTGAGGCTACATTTAAAAACTGATGCACTCTTGTCCTGTTCTCTGGGATGCTAACTCTTGGAATTGAGCGACTGGGCTATGAGAAAGCCCAGACTGGCCCCCACGGAGCCATCAGATGAAAAGACCACGTTAGGTGTTTGACCGACAGGAAGCGCCAGACCTGTGACGATGCCTCTACGATCCCAGGCCCAGCTGTGGAGTCACCCCCAGCCTGCAGCTCACCCCAATCTTCACATCTTTCCAGCTGAGGCCCCGGACATCCTGTGGCAAAGGCCAGCCACACGCTGTCCCTTGTCCAGGTTCCTGGGGTGAAGGAAATAAGATGTCTGCTTCACGTCACTGGCCTTGGAGTCCTGAGCAGTCGTAGCTGGGACAGCGTGCTGCAGACTTTCTCCCCCTTGTCAACCTTTGTGTAGCTTTACTTCTAAGGCGTGTCTCTTGTAAGCAGTATATAGGCTTTTCAAACATCGAGTCTGACAGTTTTTGTCTTTGAATTGTAGTATTTAGTTTATTTGTGTTTAATGTAATTACTTACATATTTGGGTTTAAGTCTACCATTTTCTTATTTCTTATGTTTTTTCTTATTATTTATTATGTTTTTCTTATTGTTTTCTTATTATTTTTGTTATTTTCAATATTTTTTCCTCTTCTTTCTTGCCTCATTTTGCATTGGTTACATTTTATCACTGTAGCTTCCCCTCACTAGATTGTTAGTTATACATTCTGTTGTGAAACTTTCAACAATTACACTAGAGATTATAACATACATCCTGGACTTTCCACTCAGGCTCAGGGTTTCAGAAAACCTCTCCGGCGAGCGTCGCACAGCTGAGAGATGAGCCCCCAGAGGGCAAAGCAGAAAATCGGGATGGAAACTCCTATGTGAGGAAGAACCTGGTGTGGTCCTGACTCAGGGAGGTGTCTGGTCTATGCAGATCAGACACCTATGAAGGGGTCATATTTTCAAAAAACGACGAGCCTTAAAAAGCCTTTGGGTGTTATAAGCCTGAGAAAAGCCCATGGGCCCCAAAGTCCATAAGCAGGACACAGTCTGCTAAAGCCCCTGAGTGACGAGCGCCCACCTATGTCCCCCCCCTCCCGTGGGGAAGCCTTGGGCCCTGAGAAGCAGGAGCCCGCAAGACCCCAGAGGACTGAGGGAAGTGAAGCGGATTCGTGGGTACTTCAAGGTCAGCTGACCTTGAGATATAAAGTCGGGGCTCTGCTTCCTGTTTCAGATAAGAAGACAGGCTCAAGAATCAGAGTGACTCCGCACATAGATGTGGTGGCGGAGCTAAAATGAGGCGTCAGGCCCCTACTGTGACCTGTGGCAGAAGACGCAGGTGGGCACACACACTATCGCTACAGCGGGCACCGCAGCATTTCTTTGCTGTCTCATGGTTTTCCTTAAAACGTCATGAAAATCTTTCACTAACATCATAATGTATCCTCAGCGATTTCATGTAAGAGAAGGTGTTAAATTGTCATAAAATAAAGGGGACTCTCCAGGAAGCGCATCGTGGGACGTGCGCTGGGCACACGCCCTTGCCCCTGGGCACGCACATGTTCCCGGGAGAGACACAGATCAGTTACCGTAGTGCTGGGCTGGCCACGGGCCTCTCGGCTCCTGCAGCGTCTCAGTCTCTGGTCGTCCCAGAGATTCAGGCACCACCCTCAGCTACACCGTCAGATCCTGCGCACCCGTCAAGGTCGGGACCAGCATCCCTCCTCCAGGAACCCTCTACCCTCTTCCAAGTGCAGTGGTTCCTGCCCGCAGCCCAGGGCACACTGGGCCCCAGGCAGGATCCTAACATGCACTGGGAACCCTGCCACGCGTTCGCCGGGTGTCCGCGCCTCCAGAAGGGACAGCACATAGAGAGAACTCCGCGACATTGTTGATGAGTGGCCTTAGGGGTGGCTGTCCTGGGGGCATGCTCCCTCACCCACCCCAGCGGCACTTACTGGCTGGGCGAGGGGCTCCGCAGGAGGTACTGGGCCTGCACGGCCCTCACGTCCGCTTCGTCCTCTTCACTTGGGACCACTTGCTCCTCCTCGGGGTCCCCACGGGTCGCCATGGCACCTGTCACCTTCTGCATATTCGGTGTGAAAAAGGCAGTTGAGGAATCTGGTTTTGGGGGATTTGTGTGGGGAGGGGTGTGTTGGCAATGTCACCTCAATGGACCTAGGAATGGGGTTGGGGAGTCACCGTGTGCTAGTCCCCTCCTGGTGAGAAGACGCACGGGGGAAACCAAGCCACACTGGGCCCAGCCACTGTCACCAGGACACCGAGACTCACTCCCTGGCCGAGGAGGAGCCAGTCTCGGAGTCACAAGACTTAAGTGGCAACTTGGCTGTGTCCACAGATTCCAGCAAGGAAGCGGGGGGCGGGGTGGGGGACCGGAAACTGAAGACAGTGAATTCCCCAGACCAGAAAGGTCTTTCTGTTGAAACATGGACACCCACCTGCTCTCTCTCTCTCTCTCTCTCTCTCACACACACACACACACACTTTCTGCCTCTGCTGGGGGAGGGGCAGCTGGCCCTCCAGGGTCTCTGGCCCAGGCACCAACCCCCAGCCCGTTCAGGAAGGAGAACTCCCTGGAGCTGGTCCCACACCCAGACCATGCGGCTCCCTGGGCAGGGCGCCCTGGGCCCACGAGACAGAGAGGAGAAGGTAGCGCACTCACCGCGGATCTGTGGTCTCCACACCAAGGACGGTCTCCCAGGACTGGGGGACCCAGAGGCAACCCCACAAGCCTGACCAGTGAGAGGCCCCACTCGGTCTCCTCAGGCCTCTCCTCTGAGGGGCAGGACAGCTGTCGGCAGGAAACCTGAGCTACCTTCTAAATTTAGCCTCTGGCCCCACAGCAGGCATATCTCTGGGAGAAGGAATGCAGGCTCAGACCCCAGAAAGCAGGCCCCACTTAACCCTTTCCCTCTGGGCCCATTCCCAGCCCACCAGCAGCCAAGGTGGGGGGACGTTCACGCTTTGTAGTGGAGAACGGGAAGAAAAGCTTTTGGGGGCTCTCTCTCCATACCTTCCCACCTGGGCTCCACTATATATACCCTCCCACCTGGGGCTGCCTGTGCCAAGTCTTCCAGAAGACAGTCTGAAGCAAGGATCTTGCAGAATGAGACAAACTGCACCTCAGCCCCATGTCAGCTGAGAGGGGCCACGGAAACGACCCCTGTGTAGGGTGGGGTGGGACCGCTCCTAGGTGTTTGGAGAGCAGCATGGTGTGACCAAAGGGAAGTCTGTGCTTCTGAGCCAGGTCAAATTCCTTACAACACAGGTGGCTTCGGATAGCAATCTGGGCATTTGTGCTCCCTTCCAAAATCCCTCCTCCACACTCACCCCTCGGTGGTGGTTAGCTGGCAACCTGGGTGACAGAAAAATTCCATGAGCTTCATAAACTTCAAATAAGCCCATGAAGCCAGCCTGCATCACAACACCACCCCCACCATCACTATGATCAAAGCAGAGCCCAATAACCCAATAATTCACCTCCTGATCCCACATATTCCATGACTGCCAATCCACCCATCCATCCACCCATTCACCTATCCATCCATCCAACCACCCACCCATATGCCCATCCACCCATCCACCCATCCACCCATCCACCCATTCACCTATCCATCCATCTACCCACCCACTCATATGCCCATCCACTCACCCACCCATCCACCCATTCACCCAACCACCCACCCACCCATATGCCCATCCACTCACCCATCCATCCACCCATCCACCCACCCATACATGTATCCATCCACTCACCTACCCATCCATTCACCCATTCACCCATCCACCCACCCATATGCCCATCCACCCATGTACTCATCCATCCACCCATCCACCCATCCACCCACCCACCCATTCACCCATTCACCCACCCACCCACCTATCTATCCACCCATCCGTCTACCGCTTCATAGGTATCTACTGATTACCCACTATGTCTCAGACACTGTACTTGACCAAAGTTAGCAATTACACAAATGCATGCTTAAAATGGTCTTTCTTCCTGGGTAGGTGGAAGAATGCCTAACACGCACTATCATGAAAAATTGGCTGAAGACACGAATGAGCTCACAGTTTATTAGGAGGAATGAGACCAGGGTCAAAAATAACTCCAGCATAAGGCAGAGTGTCCTAAGAGCTCCAGAGAGCAAGTGAGTTCTAAGGAAGGAGACAGCCCTTCGGCTGAAGAAATCAGGGAAGCCTTCACAGAAGAAGAGGTTTTACCTGAGCTGGCCTTTACAGGACGGGTTGGATTGTAACAGCAGATACGGTGGGGAAAGGAACTCCAGAGGGGACGGCGTGAACAAAGTCCTGGGGTAGGAAAGTATGACTTCTGGGCGTGAAGAGACGTCTAACTTGGTCAGAGCACAAGTTACATATTAGGGAGGAACTCCTTGGGCGGCAGGCTGCATTGGAGAGCAAACACTAGAATATATACACAAAAGAGCTGGGAGAACCTGATGTTCACAGCTGCCCTACAAAGTGGAGCCAGGTGACCGGGGACAGGATGGGGAGCAGACTTACTTTCCCACGCCACTTCCCGTTGAGTGCCCGAATTGCGTACGCATTCAGGTGGATAAATGTGAAATAAAATGCCTGCGGGCACTGGCACGGGGCAGAGGGGGAGCCCAGTGCTATTCGTCATTGAGGACATTCCCTTGTGCCCCCCTCCCGCCTGGAACCTCACACACCTGACACATGGTACTTTTAAATAATTATCTTTTTACATGAATGGATTCCCTACGGCAATGGTCAGCAAACTCATTAGTCAACAGAGCCAAATATCAACAGTACAATGATTGAAATTTCTTTTGAGAGCCAAATTTTTTAAACTTAAACTATATAAGCAGGTACCTTGCTATTAACTTAATTAGGGTACTGCTAAGCTGGCCTGTGCTAAAAACGTCCTCAGTCTGATTGAGGTACGTTCGCTGAGGTCGACCCCTTCCAACTCTCCCATCCACACTCGTCTTGTAGACTTGTTTCGTCTATCTCCTTTCGTTCATCCTCTCTATATGTCCAAACCATCTCAACATACCTTTCTCAACCCTCGACACTACATCTTCTTCCACTCCACAACGTTCCCTAAAATAACTTAATAAACTTTACTTAAAGTTTTAAGTCAACTTCGCACTGTACATGCGCACCGGCACGTGGTATTTTGTGGAAGAGCCACACTCAAGGGGCCAAAGAGCCACCTGTGGCTCTCGAGCCACGGTTTGCCGACCACTGCTCTAAGGAATCTTCCTAAGGTGAATTACTAAGTGAAGCAAGGGTATGTTAACTCAAAAATAAAAAGACATCTCAGAGTGAGAGGCAACAAGCATTTATTTGAGATCAACATGAATAGCGATCCGGGAAGTGCGGGTTCAGGCAGAAGCCCAGTGTTCCGAGGAGGAGCCAGAGGGGACGGTTTTATGAGAAAGGGCAGGTTGACAGTGACATCAATAGAAGAAGGCGCTGCTATGGGTGCAGGTAACATGACATGGTGATGCTAATTCTAAACATGGCTTAAATTTCAGTCCCGTAGTCACAATAGCCGCCTCCTTGTTATCTTTGCAAACAGTTCTTTGCGACACAAGGTTGCCCTAGGCCCAGTGCAAAGGTTATTTTGCCCTGCTTTAATATTCTAAATATTCGAGGCATAGGATGTGCACGGCGGTGCCTCTGGGACGGCAGCTCCAGGGCCATTTAAAGTGGTTCCGTTGATATTATTTTTATTCACAGCAGGAACAGGGCAGGAAGGGGCAGGGAGGGACTGCAGGGTGGCATCAGGCTGGCCAGGCTCACAGTGACAGGGGGTGGGGGAGCGGATGGTGTAGATGGGATGGACTAAGAGGGGACCGCTCAGGAGGAGAGGACTGAGGGCCTTGGTCTTCTCTGTGCCCTTGGTCACCACCTGAATCTGCAGGGGTGACACTGGACCCCTGAAGTGGACCAGAGACCAGGAAACCACACACCAGCTCCTGCCCGCGGAGACCCCTTTAAGCTCTCTGAGACGCTCAGGGTTTGTAATTCAGAAAATCACAAGGCCCGCCTCCCCGTTTGGCTCTGACCACCCATCTAAAGAGGAGCCCCTCCCCTGCCCATTTCCTGTCCTGTGCCACCCCGAGGCCATGCCCCTCAGGACTCTTACTCTTGAAGCAATGACCTGCCCTCCCAGCTTGCTTGGGACTGAGGGGTTCCAGGGCCAGGGGACCCGGGACAGTTCCTGCACCTGAGACCAGGTGGCCATGGTTCTCTGAGGCGTGTTCTCTGATTACTTGCGTCCTGTCTACCTCCTCCACCAGGCGGTCTGCTCTCTGAGGGGACAGACTTCCCGTCTCCTCATGACGTGTCTAGTGTGGGCTGGGCCTGTGGATGGGGAGGGAGTGACAGGGTCATGTTGTGCCTTGGGGTGGTGCAGACTGTGGGCAACGCCCTTCTTAATTGGCTTCAGACTCTCCTCTGAGATCATTTCCCTTTTTATGACGAGGCAGCAATTTCCTGTCCATCATAGGAGAAGCGCAGGACTTTGTACACCTGTCAAGAGGTGAAAAAGCAGGAAGAGAGTTCAAGGAGAAGGCGGGCGGGTTCCCGTTGGGGCCTTTGGTGGAGGAGGTGGAGCACAAGTCCAGCCCCACAGGTGAGCTTGCCTGCCAGTCCAGGTGAGGGGCGGGGTGTGCGGGCCAGGCTGAGCTGGGGGACCAGGAAGAGGAGCCCTCAGTGCACCTCGGGGCCAGCTCTAAGGAGTCAGCCCACACCTGTCTGGGTGCTGCCGGTTCCCGACTGGGCTTGAGGAGACGAGGCAGCAGGACATGGCGGGGACGACGCGGCCTGTGCTGTGGGTGCTCTGTGGGGGTGAGTAGGCCCTTCCCTGCCCAGTGCCCAGGTGGGCGAGTCTCCCCGGGAGGCCCTGCTGGTGGAATGACACGTTCTGTCGTTCAGGTGGCAGGTTCCGGTCCAGAACCCATAATCAGAATGCTTTTTCATTCGGATATTAGTAAATAGGATCCCAGCCCTTTTCTGAAATGAAGAATTTGCAAATTCTCAAACACCGTATTTTCTGATCTCAAATCAGAATAGAGGGTCGGACACAGGATCTGACCCTTGGGACAAAGTGTTTGAAATTGAGTTTGTCCTGGAAAATCCAGGATCTATGGATTTAGACATGTTCACTACTTGAGATTTTAACCTTTGCCTTAAGACCAGAGAAAAAGTCAATGTGAAGAGTGTTAACATCTGCACCACATACAGGGAAACTGAGGCAGAAAGACAATTCAACTGACCCAATATCATTCCCAGAGCAAAAGAAGACCCAACCCTTTAACAAGAACGACAAACAAAGGCGAGGCAGGCCCTTCCCAAGGCCCCAGCTCCTCAGCCTGATTCTCTGCTCACCCAGACTCAGAAGACGGGCCCCACAAAATCGGAATCAGACAGCTGTGCCACGCAGCTGTGTCCCAGCCACTTTGCTGTGTGAGACCGTGGAGTCCCTAGAGTTAGGATGGAGGAAAGCTTGGCGCTAGGGTCCTGGGCCTGGCGGGAATGGGAATGGGAAGGGAAGGTGAGAGATGGGGCTGGGAATTTTAGGAGTAGATTTCACTCAGTGTATTTGGCAACACTGAGAAATCCCATCAGCCTGCAGCGTAGAAGCGATTGCCGGCTCCAGGGAGCTGGGAAGAAAGGAGGGAGGCGAAGGGTTATCGCAGGAAGCACAGAGTCCCAAGCCCTAGGCCTGGAGCCAAGGTGAGGCAGAGCTCACCTTTCAGCTGTGTGCCTGGCTGGTTTGGCTCAGACTGAAGGGTCCCGGGTTTGGTTCTAGTTAAGGGCACAAACCTCAACTGCAGGCTTGATATTCAGGGAAAGTGCAGGAGGCAATCAATTGATGTGTCTCTCCCACATCGATGTTTCTGTCTCTGTTTCTCCCCCTTCCTTCCACTCCCTCTAAAAGTCAACAACAGAAAATAATCAGCTTGTACAGGAAGCCCCAGAACCCACACGCCCAGACCGTCCTCCCAGGCCCCCAGGCTCCCACCTTCCCCACCTCGCCACTCCTGGAGGGCGGCCTGGTTCTGGGGAAGGGCTGGGTCGAGCTTGGAAATAGATCTGGGAAAGACCTATTCGCTCAAGCCCAGGCCGCCAGGTGGTCCATCTGACTGGGGCCCGAGGGGCCTGGTCACCAGGTTACAAGGCCTGGGCCACTCCTTCACGCAGACAGCTCTTTACTGGGCACACTTTGTGTGGGCACCGATGGGGTGAGGCTCAGCTGGCAGACCCCGGTGGGAATGGGCGGGGGCTGAAGGGAAGCAACCATCCTGCCTGGCTGGGCTGTGATGCCGGCTTCCCCTCCCCCATCCACTGCAACCTATGCCTGAATGAAAAGAAAGTTGATTTGCTTAGGAAATGACCTCAAAACAAAATGCTCACCCAGCGTAGAATGGAAAGCGGTCCTAGCCCTGCATTGCCTGGAGGGTCCGTCTGCCCCCCCCCCGTGAGGAGGAACCCGTTCTTGGGCTTGTGTTCAGATGAAGTGTGTTTCTGCCCCCTCTCCCCCTGCCCAGGCCAGAACCCCTGCCCACCACCTGGCCTTTCTCACCAGAGGATGGGCTGGAGCCGTGGGCAGAGGGCCCAGGCTGGATGGCCCCTCGGGTCCTAGGACAGTTCGCTGAGTGAAAACATTTGGGGGAGAAATAGCCATTGCCACGTGCACGTGAGCAATGAAGGCCTTTGAAGGTCAAACCTAAGAGCAGCCAGGTGGCCCTCCACCATCCTCAGGAGAGGACCCCGAGGAAGGAGCAGGGAGATTGGGGAGGGCTCCTGGAGGAGGCGGAGTTCTGCATCTGAACTTGCCCAGTCATATCGTAGATCTTGCTGACGTCCTGGGCAGAGCAACTCCACGCTGATAACAGGCCCAGCCCCTCAGACTGCGGGAGGGAGAAGATATCACATAAGATAACGTAGGGGATGAACAGAAGGCAGTGCCTTTAGAGAATTTAAAAACAACACTGACAGAGACCAGCCGTGGGCCTGACAGTTCTAACGTCAGTGACAAACACTTCTTCCTCCCAGGCCTCCCATGGGGCCCAGCACCCTCTTCCTTCGCTCACTTTAGTGTGGGCAAAGTTCACCTCCATACACCTCCACTTCCTAACCTGTGAAATGGGCAGAATAATCTCGAAGGTGCAGAATGCTCACTGTTCCTCCCGGAGGTGCTGCCGGATATTCAGAGTTCGTAGGTGCAGAGATCTAGGAAGAGTGCCTGGTACCCAGGAGCATTCAATAAATGCCTCTTATTATCAGTGCGGGCAGGTGTATGTTACAGAAAATAACTAGAGTTTGGTTCCTCATCGCCGGAGGGCGCTCATCTGGCAGACCTGCGCCCAGAGTCAGGATGACTGGGGAGGAGCCCGGAGTTGTCGCCCCTCAGAGGCTGCTAGAGAAAACACCAACCTGAGCCCAGAACTCCAGGGATTTCTGGGTCATCAGACCCCATGAGGACTGGGCGTGGTGACAGTCCCAGCGGCAGGAAAAGAGATTCAGAGAGAGGAACCCCCCGGGAAAAACGTCCCTGAACAGTGGTGCCCAAGGCCTGGAAGTCTTTGAAGACCTGATCACACACACACACACACACACACACACACACACAGGGCTCACAGCCCTGGAACTAGAGGAACCCTCCTTGAAGCGGAAGTGAGAAAAACTTGGGGAAAGACTGCTTTACACAGAGAAGGAAAGGAATCCATCACCCTCAAATGCTCCAGATGAGAAATGTGTTTTTTTCTCCCCTCATCTAAACAAATGCACTGAACCAGTGGGTGCTGATCCACAATGGGTTCTGGCGGGAACCAGCTTTCTAAGTTCCTGACTTGCAGGCTGGTCCTGCTGTTCTAGAATCCTCTCCTTGGGGTCTTTGTTAGAGACCTCCCCACACCCTCCCCCCAGTGGGGGAACTGAGGGAGGAAGGTGTGCAGAGGGCACAGCGGCAAGGGCAGTGGCCAGCAACCCCGGCTGCCCAGAGAGTCACGGGGGAGCATACGTCCAGGCTGCCCCAGACTTTCCGAATCGGAACCCTGAGGGGCAGACTCTAGGCACCCTTTGATTTTGAAAGTTACCCAGGCGATTCTGCTGTGCCACCGGGGCTTAGGGTTGCGTTTGGAACTCGAGGAGCAGTAGGCTTAATGCCTGTTCCCGGGCCTGACCCTCTGCAGCGGCTGGCAGCTCAGTTTGCACCCGTCCACCCGGGTCAGAGTGCCGTGGGGTCTGTACCTGGGGCACCGGACAGAAAACAAGTGGGGGCAGGGCGGGGCCCCCAGCTGGCCACCCTGCAGCGGTGTGACTGCAGGGGCCAGGGGAGCAGGTGGCAGGATCTGTCTCAAAGGGCCCGGATGGAACAGTGTGCTGTTTGGTCTCAGTGGTGGTGAGCCCCGAAGGGCAGAGCTATTGGGCTGGGAGGTAGAGTGAGGCTGCCCCTGCCTTGCCCGTACTCGGGTTTTATCTCGTCCTGCCCGCCCAGGGCACCGACTGTCACCCCAGAACCCGCCTCCTCCTGCCAGCCTCCCTCCCCTCGGCCACCCAGTGCCCTGAGCTGCGTTGTCTCTGCCTGTGAGTCAGGCGGCCATAAACACCCACAGAACCTGGGACTGCTACAAAGTTCACTGGGGACAAGCGGGCGGGGCAGGCCGCCAGCTCCCGCCCCTCCCCTGCCCAGGCTGGGTCTTTCCACCTGCTTCTCCTCTGTTGTCTCTCCCCCTGGGAGCTCCTGCCCTGGAACCCCGCTCAGGTCTCTTCACCTTCTGCCCCATCGGGGACCAGAGAGACCCCCGCGAGAGGCATGATGGGGCCCCCTGGCTCCAGCTGGCTGAGCCCTGCGACAGGCCAGGTCCTCCCGGTGCCACGCTGCCCGCGTGACTTACAAACCGGAGCCGGCGAGATGGTTCCAGGAGTGCGCGTGCCTGTGGCGGGATGTTTGGAAACTAAAAATGCACAAAACCCCCAAATTGCCCCGTGACCCCAGAACCCAGTCAGCTGCGACCATCCTGCGTGTGTGTGGGTCTGTGTTCTCCTAGAACCTGCTCTCTCTGCGGTGGCGGGAAGCGCTGCGGCTGTGCAGACAGGCTCACGGCTCATCCGGTCCCTTGTGTGCACATGTCCACCTTGGAAACGGAATCCCTGGGGCTGTTTCAAGGCCCGGCCCCTCGGGCGGCCTTTCCTGTCCAGTCCTGGTCCCACAGCCTGCCCTCTGCCCACTCTTCACTCCTCAGCACAGGGGTGGGGAACGTCCAGCCCATGAGCCGAATAAGGCCCGAGAAATCACTGGGTCTGGCCCTGCCAAGGCCTTAGTGGTGAATTAATCAAACGTTTGACCAAATGTAAGCAGGCTAGTTTTTAAGTTGCTAATTCTGTATGGCCCGTGAATGGTGTTATAAATATCTAAATGGCTCCTGACAGAGAAAAGGGCCCCCACCCCTGCCTTCACACCGGCATTGAACACGTCATTAGGCTCCAGTGGGTGCCGGCTGGCCGTGGCCTCTGACCCGCCTGGGCAGGGACTGTGACTGTGCACGAACCACTCCCTCAGCGAGGTCGCCTGAGCCCTCAGCTCCGTGGAGACGCGTTGGGGCGGGAAGGAGCCCTGTCTGGGGAGGGGAGGAGGCCTGCACCCACCCACCCTCATCCACCCGGAAGAGTGTGCACGGGACGGACACCTGCCTGAGGTGGCCCTGAAAGCCAGCAAAGAAAACAGAAACACTAGCTCGAAAGCCACCTGCCCCCCTACGCTCACGGCAGCATATTCACCGCGGCAGGAGGCGGGAGCCACACAGGAGCCCGCAGAGAGGAGTGGCTGAAGGAGGCGTGTACAGACACTCAGCCACGGGAAAGGAAACTGCCATTGGTGGCAGCACAGATGGACCTCGAGGGCATTAGACTAAGTGAAACAAGTCAGACAGAGAAAGACAAATACGCATGATTTCACTTACGTGTGAAATCTAATAAACACAAACAAAAACCCCCAAACAAACAAAAACACTCATGGAATCAGAAATTAAACTGGTGGTTGCCGGCGGGAGGGCGCGGGGAGCCGGGTGAAAAGGTGATGGGGTTGTAGTAATGACACTGTCACAGCTTTGCAGGGTGACAGGTGGTTAGGAGACGTGGTGTGGCGATCACATCGTAAGGCATGTGCATTTCGAATCCCTATACTGTACACTTGAAACTAATGTGAAACCGGATGCCAACTACGCTTACAGAAATAAATCACATAAAAGCCAGCGCAGCAGGGCTGGGTGTTCCCAGTGGGTTCCCAGAGGAGGCGGCTGTGAGCAGGCCCGCGGTAATGCCCAGCGCCTGCACTGAACTGGGGCCACTGGGGAAAGCCAGTGAATTGATTGGCATTTGCAGATTCCTAAGATCCATATTGAACAAAAAGTTCAACAAACATTCATCAAAATCTAACCCCCCATCACCCCCCAGTGCCAGTTGGAGAGCCTACAGAGGCCATTCGTATGGGGGGGGGGGGGGGCAGGAAAAACCCACCTACGAGCATGCAGGCCCCTCCCAAAGAACCACACTTCCTCAACACAGAGCCGGGCCCAGCCCTGGGCAGGCAGTCGCCTCTGGCCTCGCACCAGCTCCTCCCCCCTAGGAGGCGGCATCCGTCCATCCGTGGGAGCAGATGGATGTCCTAAGTGGAGGCAGTACTGCCAGTGCCCCCAGGGCCCCCACGTTCACTGTGTGGCCTCCAGCAGCCAGTCCATCAAGCACTTCATTTCCCTCCTTGGTATGTTGCTTCCCGGGAGCTCTCAAGAGACAGTTCATCTTCTTAAAAAGCCGTGATGATTTACAAGCATCACCGAGGCTTCACTGGTCTCCGGCCCCGCCCCTTAGGGAGGCTAAAGGACAGCCCGGCTTCATCTGGGGCCGTGGTCGGCAAACTGCGGCTCGCGAGCCACATGCGGCTCTCTGGCCCCTTGAGTGTGGCTCTTCCTAAGCCTTAGGAGTACCCTAATTAAGTTAATAATAATGTGCCTACCTATATAGTTTAAGTTTAAAAAATTTGGCTCTCAAAGGAAATTTCAGTCGTTGTACTGTTGATATTTGGCTCTGTTGACTAATGAGTTTGCCGACCACTGGTCTGGGGCACTTTGCAGACTTGGCCTCACCCGGAGGGAGGGGCTTCTTGATTTTTTTTTTTTTTGCATTTTCCCGTGATCTGTGGGGTAGGGTCTGCAACCAAGTGTCTGGGCTGTGAACCCTACCCACGTTGAAAGCTTGGCTGCTCTGTACCTCATTCATTTGCTAGAGCAGGTCCGATCCGGGCACTTGGCTGTGCCCCAGGGATATGACGATGGAGCAACACAGCCCAGCAGAGGAAAAGACATGATAACATCGCTGGTTCCTGCATACGTGCTGGGGAAAGGGTGTGCACGCTAAATGTATTGTCGTTCAACCCTCACAACAACCTGGAGTTAGAGAGCACTGTCCCCATTGTAAATGTGTTCATTTATTGATTGAGAGAGAGAGAGAGAGAGAAACACTGATTTTTTTTCTCCCACATATTAATGCATTCATTGGCTGCTTCTCATATGTGTCCTGACCGAGGATTGAACCCCCAACCTTGGTGTAGCGGGAAGACTCTCTAACCCACTGAGCTACCTGGACAGGGCTCCTCATTTTGTAGCAGAGGAAACTGAGGCACAGAGAGGTTCGTTAAGTTGCCCTGGTTACACAGCTGGTAAGTCAGGGTGAGGTGCCACCCCGGGCAGCTGGGCTCCAGCATGTGTTCTGGGCCGTCCTCCCGTGGGCGAGATAACTCCTCAGGGCAGCAGTTCTCGGAGCAGGTGCTCACGGGTGGCAGGTGGCATGGCCCTGCCTGGGACAGTTTGGGCATTTCCTCCTCTGCCAAGGCCTCAGCGCAGGAGAGTGCCGCCCTCCTGGCAGGTGAAGCACCTGCTCTCCCAACGTGTTCCCCCCCTCCACCCCCCCACCTCCCCATGGGGAAGGCTAGCTCGTCACTGAACTATTAGTGCTTAGCCCCTGGGGTGAGTCAGCACATCGGTGGATGGTGGATGCGTGGGGAGCTCACACTTGAGGAGCACAGGGGAGTGAGGAGGAGGGAGGAATATTCTGGAGCGTGAAGGACATAGCTCTAGGGAGGCAACTACTGGGCGGGGAGTGATCCAGGGCAACTGGGAGGAAGGTGCCCAACAGACCTGGGCAAGGAAGTGCAAAGAAGGTGGTTGGAAGGCTCTAGAAATTTCTAGAATTCCTCCACTTCTTAGTTTTCTAATCACAGGTTAGCTGTCCCACCTGGGGCTCCTCCACTGAGTAGGGATACGAAGATCCCACAGAAGAGGAACCCGGGGCCCAGAGCTACAACACTGAGCCCAAAGGTGGGAGGACCTGGCTTGTTCCAGGAGGTGGGAGGGGACTGGGGGCAGCCATCAGAGCCCCGAGCCATGATGCCCCGCGGTGTGAGAGACAGGGGTCCGGCTGTGTGGGGCGCTGGGGGCCTGACATCCTTAAACCCGGGGTTCATTCCCAGTGGGGGTTACGGAACATGGCAGGGTGCCTGGGGCCAGGACCCACCCACAGAGGCCCCCCGGGTTTACAATAGCATCTGACACCGCCCAGAGAGCTCCCCTTGGCTTATGAGCTCTTTCCCATTCGTTCACTGCCGTCTTTCCCCTCACAGTTTACCAACATGAAACGCTTTTAACTCCCTGTCACTACGATCCCTAAACCCTTAGCAATGATAGTCCTTCCCGAGCGTTCGCCCAGGGTGCTGGGGGTGGTTCTCGCGTGACTTCTTCTTTATGACCGTGGGGGTCTTCAGGAACAGACTGTGGGCCAGGACGGTGGAATCGAGCCAGCCGGACAGAAGCACACGCCGGACAACTCAGTGATGGGCGCGGATTACGGGGCAGCCCCCTTTCTACCACACATTCCAGCCAGGCGTCCGCCACCGGCCGTGTCCCAGTGAGAACGCAGGCCCCAGCGCCCGAGGGAGTGCTGGGGGTCATGCATTTAGGGACTGAGGGGACCCCGTTTAAACCATTTAACTCTGTGCTGTGCCACTTCCTCCAGCCCTGGAGAAGCTGTGTGTTGATGTGGAGTCGCAGGTGCGGGGATAAATGCTTCTGACCTGGGAGGTGGATGGGCAGGAGGCAGGGGCCGAGGCTGGCAGGCAGGCGGGCCGTGTGCTGCAGGAGGGGCCCATGCAGTGTGTGGCTGCGGCCGCAGGGGAAGGACCCACGGGGCCTGCCCGCGCCCTCACCTGCCCCCACGCCCTCTGTCCCGCAGTCTGGGTGACCGTCACCTCCATCTCAGTGGAAACCCCGGGGGAAGTCCTGCGGGCTGCCCGAGGCCGGAGCGTCACCCTCCCCTGCACGTACCGCACCTCCGTGCTCGAGCGGAAAGGATTCATCCAGTGGGACAAGCTGCTGTGGAGCCACTCGGTGAGCGTCCCCTGAGAGAGGGCGTCCCGGACGGGCGGGTGGGACGCGGCAGAGTGGGCTCCGCTGAGGCAGAACCGACCTCAGTCCGCTCCAGGCTCCGTTTGATAAGCAATGAGTAAATTGGTGAATAAATAAACTCCAAAGTCAAGAACCAAGTACACGAAGTGGCCGGGAGCCAACCCGCAAGGTGCTGGCCTATGGCAGGTGCTCAGTGAGCGCTGGCTGACGGGGCGCAGGAACAGACCCCTGCGGGTGAGAGCGAGGTGGGATCTGGGGGAACCCCATTTACCCTCACACCCCCTGCCCAGCCCTTCAATATTGTCACTAAACTTAGGAAGATGCTGGGAGCCGGTGCCACATAGGAGAGCTGCTTGGTCCGAGGGTGACGTCGGTGCTGCCGGCGGGCAGGCGGGGCCTCGGGGTCGGCGGCACCGTGGGAGGAAGGGCCGCCCGAAGCCTTAGGGTGAGGGCCAGGCGGCATCTCTCCTTCCTCCAGGAAAGGGTGCTCGCCTGGACATTTTCTACCAAAGACTACAACTACGGTAAACTGTATGAGAACCGTGCCAACCTGTCGGGCAATGCCGAGGAGTCCGACGCCTCCATCATCATCAACCAGCTGACCATGGACGACAACGGCACCTACGAGTGCTCGGTCTCGCTGCTCAATGACCTGGACGGCATCTCCAAGGCCCGAGTCCGCCTCCTGGTCCTGGGTGAGTGCCCCCCCCCCGCCTGTGGTAGGCAGCAGGTGCGGCAGGGGTGCCTGGAGGGGGTGCCTGGAGGGGGTGCCTGGAGGACAGGTGCCTGGAGGACAGGTGCCTGGAGGACAGGTGCCTGGAGGACAGGTGCCTGGAGGGGGTGCCTGGAGGGGGTGCCTGGAGGACAGGTGCCTGGAGGGGGTGCCTGGAGGGGGTGCCTGGAGGACAGGTGCCTGGAGGGGGTGCCTGGAGGGGGTGCCTGGAGGACAGGTGCTGGAGGGGGTGCCAGGAGGACAGGTGCCTGGAGGGGGTGCCTGGAGGGGGTGCCTGGAGGGGGTGCCTGGAGGACAGGTGCCTGGAGGGGGTGCCTGGAGGGGGTGCCTGGAGGACAGGTGCCTGGAGGGGGTGCCAGGAGGACAGGTGCCTGGAGGGGGTGCCTGGAGGGGGTGCCTGGAGGGGGTGCCTGGAGGGGGTGCCTGGAGGACAGGTGCCTGGAGGGGGTGCCTGGAGGGGGTGCCTGGAGGACAGGTGCCTGGAGGGGGTGCCTGGAGGGGGTGCCTGGAGGACAGGTGCCTGGAGGACAGGTGCCTGGAGGGGGTGCCTGGAGGGGGTGCCTGGAGGACAGGTGCCTGGAGGGGGTGCATGGAGGACAGGTGCCTGGAGGGGGTGCCAGGAGGACAGGTGCCTGGAGGGGGTGCCTGGAGGGGGTGCCTGGAGGACAGGTGCCTGGAGGGGGTGCCTGGAGGACAGGTGCCTGGAGGGGGTGCATGGAGGACAGGTGCCTGGAGGGGGTGCCAGGAGGACAGGTGCCTGGAGGACAGGTGCCTGGAGGACAGGTGCCTGGAGGACAGGTGCCAGGAGGACAGGTGCCTGGAGGGGGTGCCAGGAGGACAGGTGCCTGGAGGACAGGTGCCTGGAGGACAGGTGCCAGGAGGACAGGTGCCTGGAGGGGGTGCCTGGAGGGGGTGCCTGGAGGGGGTGCCTGGAGGGGGTGCCAGGAGGACAGGTGCCTGGAGGGGGTGCCAGGAGGACAGGTGCCTGGAGGACAGGTGCCTGGAGGACAGGTGCCTGGAGGACAGGTGCCAGGAGGACAGGTGCCTGGAGGGGGTGCCTGGAGGGGGTGCCAGGAGGACAGGTGCCAGGAGGACAGGTGCCTGGAGGACAGGTGCCTGGAGGACAGGTGCCAGGAGGACAGGTGCCTGGAGGGGGTGCCAGGAGGACAGGTGCCTGGAGGGGGTGCCTGGAGGGGGTGCCAGGAGGACAGGTGCCTGGAGGGGGTGCCTGGAGGACAGGTGCCAGGAGGGGGTGCCTGGAGGACAGGTGCCTGGAGGACAGGTGCCAGGAGGACAGGTGCCAGGAGGACAGGTGCCTGGAGGGGGTGCCTGGAGGACAGGTGCCTGGAGGGGGTGCCTGGAGGGGGTGCATGGAGGACAGGTGCCTGGAGGGGGTGCCTGGAGGACAGGTGCCTGGTAGCAGCAGTGCCTGACCCAGAGCTGGGACTCCTTCGTTGTCCGTGGACCTCAGGCAGGCACTGCGCCTCCCTCGGGGCTGCAGAACATTCTAGTTTCCAGAAGGGTGGCCGCTCCGCAGGGCAGAGGACACGGCCCACTGGGAGTGTTCCTGGGGCTCAGCCTGGGATCCTGTCCATGCTCTGATCACACCTCTTCCTGGACACCTCTCCTCTTCTAAAAATCCTCACCCAAGGATATATTCACTGATTTTCAAAGAGAAAGGGGAGGGGGGAGAGAGACAGACAGACAGACATTGATATGAAAGAGAAACATCGATTGGTTGCCCCTATGGAACCGACCCTGGGCCTGTGCCTGACCGGGAACCAACCTGCCACCGTTGGTGCATGGATGACGCTCCAACCGCCTGAGCCGCCCGCCAGGGCAGCCCTCTGGCCTTTTTCACACCCACCTTACTAACAACACGGCCCCAGGCCGTCTGCCTTTCAAATATGCCCCAAGACCCCGTGAGTGGAGTCCACGTTGTGAGGGAATCTGCGCCATCGTCTACACTCAGATCTCCCTCTGTAGACAAGGCCCGGAGCAGGCGGCGCCGGCTCCAAGTCAGAGCCTCGGGAAGCCTGTGGTGACACCTGTGCTGTGCCCAGCCAGGCACGGCCCACCCGCAAGGCAGCGCCGGTCTGAGTCTGACCCCCACGGGCCCCGTTTCCCCTTCAGTTCCTCCCTTTACACCACTCGGGGGGGGGGGGGGGGGGGTGTTTGTTGCATGCGGTGGCTGCCTGGCTTTTTGAAGCTTTGCAGTGAGTCAAACAGCACAGCCCTGAATGGAGGGCTGTCTCCCTTCCCACACGCCCCACCAGCAGCAGATGGGGCGCTGACAGACCCTCCACGCTTCTCCGCATGTCCTCTCAACAGAGAGAGAGAGAGAGAGAGAGAGAGAGAGAGAGAGATTACCAAGCCAAGAAAATGAGCGTTTTCCCCGTCTCTCTTCTGCTCCCCACCCCCATCCTCCCATTGCCCAGGTGCCCCAGCTGAGTCCCTCTCTTCCCACCCGGTCTTTGGTCTTTCCCTAATTCTGTCTCCCGTGGCCCTTTAAGCACCGTGGACCCTCCAGCCGGAGCTGGCTGGGGAGGCAGCGGGCCCCACCCCGCCAGGGCCGCTGCATTTCAGTTAACTTGAAGGGCGAGGGGACACCCTTAATCTGAGGTTATGGAACTCGGTGAAACCCATTTTTGCTTTTAAAAAAAGCGTGATAGAGATCATATTGTACTATATGCAAGAAATTCATCAGTTTCTCTTAAAAAATAAAGTTTTCTTTCCAAATGGCTCTCCTGCGGGGCTAGTTCTGACCCACAAGGGCATTAATTATGTGACGCCACCCACCCAGGCTGGACGAGGCACGAGGCCCTGGTCACCCAAGGAGGCCACCTTGCCTGGGACACCTGCCCGGTGCCCATGGGATCGCAGCCCCCTGGCCTCTGGCGCCCCCTGGTGTCCTCAGTGGGAGGCGCAGGCCCTGCAGCGGCCTCCGGCCCATTGTGTCCCTGCTCCACTTGCCCATCACTCTGCCCGCAATAAGTATTCAGGTGGCATCTGCGTCCTGTCTGAGAGCGGACACCAGCCAACTGAGATCTCTGGGGTCCCCACTGTGGGTGTAAGGGCTGCTGGGACAGAGGGGACAGAGGGACAGAGGGGACAGAGGAGACAGAGGGACAGAGGGGACAGAGGGACAGAGGGGACAGAGGGACAGAGGGGACAGAGGAGACAGAGGGACAGAGGGGACAGAGGGACAGAGGGGACAGAGGAGACAGAGGGACAGAGGGGACAGAGGGACAGAGGGGACTGCCATCGGGACGCTTCGCACTGTGCGTGCTGCTCTGCGATGGGGACCCCTGGGGGCTGGGAAGGTGCTGTGCTGGGCTGACCTCGAGCGCTTGCCTCTCAGCTCTCGGCTGTGAATCTCTGTGCCTGTGAACAAACATGACGGCAGACGTGAGTGCGTGGGTGGGAGGTAGGTGGCTGTCACCAAGCCCCACCTACTCATGCCTTCTCTTGGCCCCTCCCTGCACAGTGCCACCCTCCAAACCCGACTGCAGCATCCTGGGCGACACCGTGATTGGGAACGACATCCAGCTGACCTGCCAATCGAAGGAGGGCTCCCCGGCCCCTCAGTACCGCTGGCAGAGCTTCAACCTCCAGAACCAGGAGCGGAAGGGCCCGCCAGGTAACCGCACCCCCCGCAGCTGACTGGCAGGCTGCAGGGGGCCCGGAAGGCTGTCCCACTCTGCAGTGGACACAGCTATGTCCTGGGTCATGTCTCTGGGCGCCGGTTTCTCATAGCCACGCCTACCTCCGCCCAGTTGCTGAGAGCAACAGCGGTGGCTTCATGAGAAGAACGTGGTGGGAGCGCGTGATGCGCTTCCTCAGGCCCAGGACACAGGAGTCACTGAGAAAGCCCTGGTCGCAGCTCTGAGTACAATTATGTCAAGTTCACATTTGAGGCCCCAGGTCCAACACTGTGGCTCCACTCAAGGTGGGAATTTGCTGTCCCCATTCCCTCCTAGGCCGTCCGTCTCAGACTCCCCTGAACCTACTTCACAAATGCACGCCCCCCCCCCCCCACCATGGCTGCACACCAGGAGACCAGGGCTGCGGAAAGGGCCCGTCCCATTGCCAGGAGGCCACTCCTGTCCTGGGGAGCTTGGTGTTTGACCATTTGGTCAGGAAACAAACTGGGAGGGAAAATCCAAAAACTATATAAATATTCTCCGTCCTTACCTTAGAGCCCATGGTGTGGGAGCACCGCTGGGGGCCCCGGCCCCGGTGCCCATGCTGCCTGGCCAGCTGCACCCAGAGCTCTCAGAGATAAGAAGACAAGGCCAGAGGCGCCCTTGGTCTCAGGGGGGTCTTCCAGCTCAGTGGGCTGGGAACAGGGGAGGGAGATGTACAGCGTGGGGTAGGCATGTGCGTGGGGTAGGCGTGTGTGTGGGGTAGGCGTGTGTGTGGGGTAGGCGTCAGTGTGAGGTAGGCGTGTGCGTAGGGTAGGTGTGTGCATGGGGTAGGCGTCAGTGTGAGATAGGCATGTGCGTGGGGTAGGTGTGTGCGTGGGGTAGGCGTGTGCGTGGGGTAGGTGTGTGCGTGGGGTAGGCGTGTGCGTGGGGTAGGCGTCAGTGTGAGATAGGCATGTGCGTGGGGTAGGTGTGTGCGTGGGGTAGGCGTGTGCGTGGGGGGTAGGCGTGTGTGTGGGGTAGGCGTGTGTGTGGGGTAGGCGTGTGTGTGGGGTAGGCGTCAGTGTGAGGTAGGCGTGTGCGTAGGGTAGGTGTGTGCATGGGGTAGGCGTCAGTGTGAGATAGGCATGTGCGTGGGGTAGGTGTGTGCGTGGGGTAGGCGTGTGCGTGGGGTAGGTGTGTGCGTGGGGTAGGCGTGTGCGTGGGGTAGGCGTCAGTGTGAGATAGGCATGTGCGTGGGGTAGGTGTGTGCATGGGGTAGGCATGTGCGTGGGGTAGGTGTGTGCATGGGGTAGGCGTCAGTGTGAGGTAGGCGTGTGCGTAGGGTAGGTGTGTGCATGGGGTAGGCGTCAGTGTGAGATAGGCATGTGCGTGGGGTAGGTGTGTGCGTGGGGTAGGCGTGTGCGTGGGGTAGGTGTGTGCGTGGGGTAGGCGTGTGCGTGGGGTAGGCGTCAGTGTGAGATAGGCATGTGCGTGGGGTAGGTGTGTGCGTGGGGTAGGCGTGTGCGTGGGGTAGGTGTGTGCGTGGGGTAGGCGTGTGCGTGGGGTAGGCGTCAGTGTGAGATAGGCATGTGCGTGGGGTAGGTGTGTGCATGGGGTAGGCATGTGCGTGGGGTAGGTGTGTGCATGGGGTAGGCGTCAGTGTGAGGTAGGCGTGTGCGTAGGGTAGGTGTGTGCATGGGGTAGGCGTCAGTGTGAGATAGGCATGTGCGTGGGGTAGGTGTGTGCGTGGGGTAGGCGTGTGCGTGGGGTAGGTGTGTGCGTGGGGTAGGCGTGTGCGTGGGGTAGGCGTCAGTGTGAGATAGGCATGTGCGTGGGGTAGGTGTGTGCGTGGGGTAGGCGTGTGCGTGGGGTAGGTGTGTGCGTGGGGTAGGCGTGTGCGTGGGGTAGGCGTCAGTGTGAGATAGGCATGTGCGTGGGGTAGGTGTGTGCATGGGGTAGGCGTGTGCGTGGGGGGTAGGCGTGTGTGTGGGGTAGGCGTGTGTGTGGGGTAGGCGTGTGTGTGGGGTAGGCGTCAGTGTGAGGTAGGCGTGTGCGTAGGGTAGGTGTGTGCATGGGGTAGGCGTCAGTGTGAGATAGGCATGTGCGTGGGGTAGGTGTGTGCGTGGGGTAGGCGTGTGCGTGGGGTAGGTGTGTGCGTGGGGTAGGCGTGTGCGTGGGGTAGGCGTCAGTGTGAGATAGGCATGTGCGTGGGGTAGGTGTGTGCATGGGGTAGGCGTCAGTGTGAGGTAGGCATGTGCGTGGGGTAGGTGTGTGCGTGGGGTAGGCGTGTGCGTGGGGTAGGTGTGTGCGTGGGGTAGGCGTGTGCGTGGGGTAGGCGTCAGTGTGAGATAGGCATGTGCGTGGGGTAGGTGTGTGCGTGGGGTAGGCGTGTGCGTGGGGTAGGTGTGTGCGTGGGGTAGGCGTGTGCGTGGGGTAGGCGTCAGTGTGAGATAGGCATGTGCGTGGGGTAGGTGTGTGCATGGGGTAGGCATGTGCGTGGGGTAGGTGTGTGCATGGGGTAGGCGTCAGTGTGAGGTAGGCGTGTGCGTAGGGTAGGTGTGTGCATGGGGTAGGCGTCAGTGTGAGATAGGCATGTGCGTGGGGTAGGTGTGTGCATGGGGTAGGCATGTGCGTGGGGTAGGTGTGTGCATGGGGTAGGCGTCAGTGTGAGGTAGGCGTGTGCGTAGGGTAGGCGTGTGCGTGGGGTAGGCGTCAGTGTGAGATAGGCATGTGCGTGGGGTAGGTGTGTGCATGGGGTAGGCATGTGCGTGGGGTAGGTGTGTGCATGGGGTAGGCGTCAGTGTGAGATAGGCATGTGCGTGGGGTAGGTGTGTGCGTGGGGTAGGCGTGTGCGTGGGGTAGGTGTGTGCGTGGGGTAGGCGTGTGCGTGGGGTAGGCGTCAGTGTGAGATAGGCATGTGCGTGGGGTAGGTGTGTGCGTGGGGTAGGCGTGTGCGTGGGGTAGGTGTGTGCGTGGGGTAGGCGTGTGCGTGGGGTAGGCGTCAGTGTGAGATAGGCATGTGCGTGGGGTAGGTGTGTGCATGGGGTAGGCATGTGCGTGGGGTAGGTGTGTGCATGGGGTAGGCGTCAGTGTGAGGTAGGCGTGTGCGTAGGGTAGGTGTGTGCATGGGGTAGGCGTCAGTGTGAGATAGGCATGTGCGTGGGGTAGGTGTGTGTGGGGGGTAGGCGTGTGCATGGGGTAGGCGTCAGTGTGAGATAGGCATGTGCGTGGGGTAGGTGTGTGCGTGGGGTAGGCGTGTGCGTGGGGTAGGCATCAGTGTGAGATAGGCATGTGCGTGGGGTAGGTGTGTGCGTGGGGTAGGCATGTGTGTGGGGTAGGTGTGTGCATGGGGTAGGTGTGTGCGTGGAGTAGGTGTCATTGTGAGGTAGGCATGTGTGTGAGATAGGCATGTGCATGGGGTAGGCATGTGTGTGGGGTAGGTGTGTGCATGGGGTAGGTGTGTGCGTGGGGTAGGTGTCATTGTGAGATAGGCATGTGCGTGGGGTAGGCGTGTGCGTGGGGTAGGCATGCGCAGGGTAGGCGGTGTCTGGAGAAGTCGGATGGGAGGGCAGCAGCCGCCGGCCCGGTGAGCTGCATGAATGCCGGCTGGGGATGAACTTGCCACTCCACCCTTCACTCGTTTGGGGCAAAACAAGAACTTCTTAAAAGTAACGAAAGGAAAGAACTGCGGGAACCCCTCGGCCTAATGTGAAATGGGAGCTGTGGTGTGGATTCAGCAAGCTTCCAGCTTGGGCCCCACGTTTCTGCTGGCAGGTCTGCTCTGGGCGTGTCTGGAGTTCCTGCTGGCACCGCCGGGCAGCCTCCCTGGCCGATTGCCTCCCCTCTCTGGCTGGGAACGTGACTCCGCAGCGGTCACCGCGGTCTGCCATGGCCACTGCTCGGTCTGCCCTTCCGGCAGCAAAGTGTGCACAGCGGGTCCAGTGCTACACCCAGTGGCACTGTCACAGAGGACGCAGAGGCGAGCAAGGCGGCGTCTGGAGGAGGCACCGGAGCAGGCAGCACAGCACGTGGCTGACAGCACAGCACGCTGTGTGACCTTGGCAAGCGTCTCAGCCTCTCTGAGCTGTGGCTTCTGCATGAAACATGGGCATTTTGCTAGTGTTTAGTGCACAGGATTGCTGTGAAGGTTAAATAAACGCACCGGGGAAGCACGAAGTGCCCGGCGCAGTGGTTCTCAACCTTGGCTGCACATTAGAATCACCTGGGAATCTTTTTAAAATCCTGATTTCTGGGCCCCACCCTCCGGAAATTCTGTGTCTTTGGTATGGGGTGGGGCCACAACATTAGCAACAAAGAAACAGAATTTCCGGAGGATGAGGCCCAGAAATCAGGATTTTATAAAGATTCCCAGGTGATTTTAATGTGCAGCCAAGGTTGAGAACCACTGGCCTGGCGGATATGAGCATTTGGTGCTGCTGTGGGCTGGGTCCTCGAGGAGGAGCAGCCAGGCCGGGCCGCAGGGCACAGAGCGTGGGGAGTGGCGAGGGGCAGGGAGCATGCTCGGAAGGACGGGGACAGCACTAAAAGGAGCCCGTGCACCAGGAGGGGGGCTGCCTGGGCCTGGGAGGCCACCTGCTCCTTCTGAGGGGCGCCCCAAACGGGCACCCCATTCACAGTTCTCCTGCCTCCAACAGAAAAGATCCTCTGGTTGTCAGAAGCCAGAACTTCATTCTTCTTTCGTAACCCCTAAGGGGAGAGCCGAGGACATGAGGAGGTTAAGGGAAGTGTGCTTTTCCGCGTCTGAAAAGCTTCACCTGCCAGTCAGACTGGGGACCTGGGAGTGACAGGGAGGAGTGGGCTAGCAGGATGCCAACAGGAGCGGCACCTGGTGCCGGGCTGTGGTGGGTGGTGTTCCTGCCTCAGAGCCGTGCAGAGCCTGTCCCCGCTGCTTCCTGCGGGGTCAGACGAAACCCGTTTCTCACATAAGCATTTCCTTGTGGACGGCAGAGCAGGGCTCCCCTGTCCCGGAAGACAGAAGTCCCCACGTTAGAGACTGCTTCCTTTGGCTGAGCCGGCAGGGAGGGCGGGGAAGCTGGGATCAGCACACAGGGACGGGGTCCTGACTCTCCAGCTGCTGTAGTCCCGCCGGCCTTGTTCTATCGCCCTCCCCGAAGGCTGTGAGGAGGGCAAAGGAGAGCCCGTGTGGGATACCTCTGAACATGCTCTGTAAACCAGGGAGCCACGCACGGAGGGAGCGGGAATTTGATATCCGGGAGGGAAGGAGGGCGGTTCTGGGGGCTGGAGCACTACAAGGAGGAGATTCTGAGGGGTGGGCGTGGACCCTGCTCCCAGCAGCCAGGGAAGACCATGGAGGCCAGAGGCAGCAGCCAAGCTGTGGACAGGAAAGTTAACTCTTGTCAACCGACTTCAGTGCCCTGGAGACCAGGCTGCTCAGCGGAGCTGAGGGAAGGTGGGAGAAACTGTCCGGTGCGTTTCCCTTCCTGACCACAAGGGGTCACCATTGCAGCAGAAACAGCTTCAGAGCTATCAGGTCCTTTTCAGAAAGGGGGTTTGGGGAGCCCCGAGTGGGAATCAGAGCAAGTCTCGCCCCCGTGTGCACTGGGCAGCCGCCAATGCCCACTGTTTGCTTGAGGAGCCGGGGAGGGGTGTGACTCGAGTAGGAAGCCCGGGTCCGTGCCCTAAACAAGCCTTCCCTCCATCACCGCGCTGTGCACCGAAGCGCAGTCCCAGCTCCAGCGGCTCAGGCACGGAACCTGATTCGCCTGGAAGTATGTCCAGGTCGGAGAGCATTTCCCAAAGTGGGTTTCTTCAAGTTGCCTCTTTTTAAAAATCCCATTAGTTTAAAAAATGAGACCATTACACCCTCGCCACCCAGTGCTCATTAGCATATCAGAAGCTATGAGAGTTCTGTCGTTAAAAAAAAAAAATAACCCTTAACTCTGATTTCTAAACCCGTTCTAGTCATGGTCTCTTCAGTGTGTGAGCATCGCATGAGCAGTATTCCAGAGAGCACCCCGAGCTGTGGGCGTCCAGGGTTTTAGGGGAATGAGCACAGGGAACACCGCTGCTATTCCAGCTGGTGGGAGCAAGGGTGGTTTTCATCTTATTCTGCTCCTCACGGAGCTCCGCGACCCTCGGGGCGATCACACTCCCTTCTATAAACTCCACGGCAGCCACTGGGAGCTCCGGTCCCTGCCGCCCCCACTGCGCCGTCTGTCTTTCCTGGGAAACGGGGCCTCGCCGCCTGCTTGGACTGAGGCAGGATGTTTGTTAAGGCTCGTCATTTCGTAGTTTTGTGACTTCAAGAGAGTCAGTCGCTTCTGGCATCGGAGGTTTTTGGCAGAACCAGGGACCTCCTGCCCGAGGAAGCGCATTGATGGCTCGTCCAGACCCAGGAATACAATCTGGCGAGAGTGGCATGGGCGGGGGAGGCTGGCGCCAGGGCAGGGGCAGGAGGCAGGCTGGAGCGGGGCAGGACCAGACCCGGCCCGGGGACTGAGCTGCGGAGTCTGGACTCGTTACTGGAGACTGGCCGCCCCTGGGATGTCTGGCGGGCGGCGGGCGACGGGCGGTCCTGTTTGCATGTAGGCCGTCCCCTCAGGACGGAGTGCGCCCTCCTGGTGGCAGCAGGGCCACACCAGGCTAGTTCTGCCACAGGTGAGAGGACGAAGGCCTCTTAACCCTCCTCTCAAAACTGCAGTCACAGCAGAGCGTCTCAGAGGACAGGACATGCAGCTACAGCGACACCCGCTCTCCTCCCAGGTGCACACACCGCAGGGCCGGACTCGGCAGGAAGGCCGCTCCTGAGCACGTTCGGGCCTCCCCCGAGTTCAGGCGGGTCGGGGTAGCACCCCCCCCCACCCTGACACGGAGCTGCGGCTCCCACAGTTATGGCCACGGAAGGTGGACAGTGAAGAGTCGAGACAGACAGCTGCCCCCGACCCTCCTCCCAGATACACACACTCACATATACACAATCACACACTCACATCTACACATTAACACACCACATACATCCACATATACACACTCACACACCACACACACTCACATATACACACTCACACACCACACACACTCACACATACACACTCACACACCACACACACTCACACACCACACACACTCACATATACACACACACACCACACACACTCACTTATACACACTCACACACCACACACTCACTTATACACACTCACATATACACACTCACACACCACACACTCACATATACACACTCACTTATACACACTCACACACCACACACACTCACTTATACACACTCACATATACACACTCACACACCACACACACTCACTTATACACACTCACACACCACACACACTCTTATACACACTCACATATACACACTCACACACCACACACACATATACACACTCACTTATACACACTCACACACCACACACACTCACTTATACACACTCACATATACACACTCACACACCACACACACTCACTTATACACACTCACACACCACACACTCACATATACACACTCACACACCACACACTCGCTTATACACACTCACATACCACACACTCACATATACACACACACACCACACACTCACATATACACACTCACATACCACACACACTCGCTTATACACACACACCACACACACACATATACACACTCACACACCACACACACTCGCTTATACACACTCACACACCACACACTCACATATACACACACACACACCACACACACTCGCTTATACACACTCACACACCACACACACTCACTTATACACACTCACATATACACACTCACACACCACACACACTCGCTTATACACACACACACCACACACTCACATATACACACTCACACACCACACACTCACATATACACACTCACACACCACACACACTCGCTTATACACACTCACACACCACACACTCACTTATACACACTCATACACCACACACTCACATATACACACTCATACACCACACACTCACATATACACATACACACTAACACACTGCATACACTCACATACCACACACACTCACATATACACACTCACATATACACACACCACACTCACATATACACATACACACTAACACACTGCATACACTCACATACCACACACACTCACATATACACACTCACATATATACACACATCACACATACATATACACATACACACTAACACACTGCATACATTCACATACCACACACATTCACATATACATACTCACAGGACACACACTCACATATACATACTCACATATACATATACACACTAACATACCGCATATACTCATATACCACACACACACACATATACACAATCACATACTCACATCTACACATTAACACACCACATACATCCACATATACACACTCACACAACACTCACTCACATATACATACATATACACACACCATACGCTCACATATACACATGTATATTCACATACATACTCACAATCCAAACTCCACATACACTTACACATATACACGTATACTCACATTCACACACTACAGACACTCATGTACACACTCACATTATATACATTCACACTCACACACTCACATATATAAACTCATGATTACACCACCTTCGCACACCACACACACTCACATATACACATACACTCTCACATACACACTCACATATATAGATATACACACACCACACACACTCACACTCATGTATACACACTCATGAACACAGCAGGCACACACCACACTCACATACACACACATACACACACCCACATGTGCTCACATACTGATTTCTGAAGCTTCCTCCACATGAATCCCAGCTGCGGGTTTCAGTTTCTGAAGGTCATGGAGGGGGTCATAGTGAACCCTCATCAGAATTTTCAGGTGACGCGTGTGTAGAGGGTGTGTCCAGAGCACCCGCCAGTCGGGCCTTCTGTTGTGGGCCTGAGTGCCCAGCGCCTCGGCTGATGCCCACAGTGTCCGGGAGGCAGGCACCAGCGCTATTTCTGTTCAGAAATAAAGAAACCGAAGCGCAGTGAAGCTGTTGCTGCCCAGGGTCACGCCGTGAGTAAGCGCACGCTGCCCGCAGCGCCCGACTGCACGGGAGCCGGGCCCCCGGCAGCTGCGGGGCTTCTCCGGACCCAGGCGAGGCCGGCCCAGCTCAGCTGTGCCCGCTTTCCCTCCGCCTGGCGCCCTCCTCACCCCACGGTCTTCCCTCCCAGGCGCGGGGCACACCCTGACGCTGAGGAACATCTCCACTGACATGTCCGGCTACTACGTCTGCACCTCCAGCAACGAGGTGGGGACCGAGTCCTGCAACATCACCCTGACCGTCAGGCCTCGTAAGAGCAGCCGAGTGTGGGGGGCGGGAGGAGAGGTGCCGCTGCCGGCGGCTGGGTGGCCGGGGGGACCCGCCATACGCCCTGCACAGCCCACTGCCTGGAGGCCCGTCCAGCTCCCTTGCTTCTTTGGAAGCAGCGCCCAGGACACTGGTGCCTGGAGACCTGCCCAGCCAGTGGCCGGGCGGCGCCAGAGCCTCTGTGGTCCAGGCCCCATCCTTTGGGGTGGGCCACTCCCAGCTCAGGTAGAGCTGGAGGAGGACTGCCTGGCTGACGCTGAGGACTCCAGGCCCGGGGAGCACGGGGAGGCAGGGGCACAGAGCCAGGGCCTTCGTCCTTGTCCTGTCCGCGTCTCCATGCGGAAGAGCATCCCCAGTCCTGGCTGGCGCTCCCACCAGGCCAGGCCTCACGGTGCCCCCAGGCTGCTCCCTGGGCTGGAGGACCGGGATCCCAGGTGTGAGGGGGCAGGGGCGGGGGTGGAGGGACTGGGGCCCTGGCTGTGGGGTCTCCCGGGGTGCTCAGCCCTCCAGCTGGGCCCCGTCCGGCTCGCTGGGCTCGGACAGTGCAGCTGCTCTGTCCCTTGCAGCCTCCATGAACGTGGCCCTGTACGCGGGCATCGCGGTCGGCGTGGTGGCGGCCCTCATCATCATAGGCGTCCTGGTCTATTGCTGCTGCTGCCGGGAGAAGGGCGAGGACCAGGAGACCAGGCCGTGAGTGTGGGCTGCCGTTGGCACGGTCTGGGCAGGTGGGGAAGGTGGCCCCAGCTCCTCACACCGGGACAGCTTCGTTTTTATCAGCACAGCAGCCCCAGACCTGGCCAAGGCCCGTGGATCTCAGGGCAGGGCTGCCGGTGGGGGCCAGGGCCCAGTGTGGCCGGAACCTTTGTCCCTGGCGGGTTCCTCAGCTCACGGGAGGAACAAGCCTGGGCCCCTTCCTGTCCTCTCTGAGCCCGCCCTTCAGCCAGGGGCGCTGGGTGGGGCTGGCAGGCCCTGAGGGGCACTGCTCGGCTCTGGGGCACACCTTCCCTCTGTCCTCACGGCCACAGGAATCGGTCCATCTACCGGGAGCCTCCAGAGCAGCTGAGGGAACTGCCCAGAGAGCGGGAAGAGGAGGACGACTCCAGGCGCCAATCCTCTGACTATGCTGCCCACGTGTGACCCGGGCCTGCTGCAGGGCGGGCAGGGGCAGCGGTTCCGTCCCGGCGCCCCCTCTGCTCCAGCCGCTTTCCTGACACCCTCCTCCCCCTCCCCCACCGCAGCACTGATGGTGCTTCCTCCCCATGTCAGCCAGAGGCCCTGGCTTAGCCTGATGAGCCGATGCCACCTGCCGAGTGACCCCTCCCACTGCCATTCCCGGCTCCTGGGGGCCAGGCCACAGCCTCCACCTTCCTCCAGCTGGTGGGACAGCAGGGGCTGCCCGCTCACTGAAGGTTCGCACGCAGTACATTTTTGTTGAATGAATGAAAGAATAAGTGCACACACGAAGGCCCCCCATTATTTACCCAGCTTCCGTGTACACCCCGTGCTTGGGGCCCTGGCCTGGCCATGAGCTCTCCTTCCAGCCTCATCATCCGCAGGTTCCCTGCACCTCAGACACTCCAGCGAGGGCACCTCCAGCCCCTACCCTGCCCGCACAACTGCCCACTCGGTGCCCATCTCTGCCTGTCAGCATCCCAGCTGTGCCCCAGGCCGCCTTGCACCCCTGAATTCTATACCCCAATGTCCCACCCACATCCCCCCACCCCCCACTCCCTGTGAGGTCTGTGCTCCTTGGCAGGGCTGGGCTCGGCCTGCTTGGAGGCTGGCCCTGCCCCTCTCTGCTCTCCCTGACGTGATGTGGACACAGAGGACTCGCACCGAAACCTCTGCTCATTTGGTGACTGGCAATGAGCTGATGTAAGTGAACACGCTGTTTGCAGCAGGCAGGATTCACCCGTCATGGCGACTCCTCGGAAGGCCAGATTCACTGCCTGTCCACCCTGCTTCCCCTCCCCAAGCCCTGCCCTGCCCCGCCCTACCCGCTCCTGGCAGCTGCTGGCTCTGCTGCCCCACCCCCACCCCCAGCCTCGCCCGCTGGTGGCTGTCCTTCCCCTGAGAGCCCCGCAGTCTGGCTGCCCGGCCTCCTGGCAGTGGCCCATCTCACCCACATGCTGTTTACTATGAAATAAACATGGTCTTTTCTGGATGATCAGAAAAGCAACTTTTAAAATCTGCTGTCCATTTGTGATTTACAAAACAGACCTTTCATATATTTTGTTAAGTTCTTTGCTTCATTCAAAATGCTGTCAACAATGATAAAGTTGTCAGTGGATTTCGATGTGAATTTCAATGCGGATTTCCGTGTGGATTTTGGTGTGAATTTGATGTGAATTTTGGTGTGAATTTGATATGGACTTCGGTGTGGATTTTGGTGTGGATTTGATATAGATTTTGGTGTAGATTTTGATGTGGATTTTGGTGTGGATTTTGGTGTTGATTTCAATGTGGATTTCGATGTGGATTTTGGTGTGGATTTGATGTGGATTTCGATGTGGATTTTGGTGTGGATTTCGGTGTGGATTTGATGTGGATTTTGGTGTGGGTTTTGGTGTGGATTTCGGTGTGGATTTGATGTGGATTTTGGTGTGGATTTGGTTCCCATGAGGGTGGAGCTTGAGTCTGTGCATCTGTGCCCACCTCCCACAGGCCTCTTCTGTTTCCTTGGTGACGGGCCAGGCAAGGGCAGCAGAGGGCCAGATTCTGGGGGTCCCACTGTGTGTGCCAGGACAGGACCACAAGGTGGGGAGCCAGTAGGCCTGGGAGTCAGCTTCAAGGAAGAGGTGACATGGTCTCGCTGTGAAGCCTGAAGCGGCGCCCCTCAGAGTGCGGGAAGAAGCCTCCTCGTGCCACAGCCGTTGGAGAGGAGCAGAGCAGAGAGCCTCTTACCCTGGTGCTCGCTCCAGTTAGCTCTTGACTCTGACATTGTCTCTCCTGCCTCACGTTCAAGGTCCTCTCCTCCATGCCCCTTCCTGTGGTCCCTGTGTCCTCCTGTCCCAGCACCTGTCACAGGTATGTCACTACCATGGTCGGTTTTGGCCTCGGATCTTATCTGTGGCCTGGCATGTGTTGACGCTGGATAGATGTTTGTTGAATGAATAGTGTCTGGCGCCACTTCTGCAGATGCCCAAGGCCCCCTCCTAGTCCTCCTGATGCTCTGAGGTGCCCTCGCCCGCGTGTGGGGCCAGGCTCTGCCAGCGTGTGCTCCGGCCCGGCCGGCCGGCGCGTCTCTGCTCTGGGAGGACTCTGAATGTTCAAGTGCCTTCGCTCCGGCTCGGGTGGAAAGGGGGATGGGGACCCACTGCATTAATTCCATGGCGACCGTGTGGGCACCTTCCACATGAGCGCTGCTGTGGCCACGGGCGCATGAAGGAGGTGACACACAGGCCCTGGCTGCTGAGATGGGGACGTGGCCTCAGGCAGGCAGCTGGCCGAGTCGCTCAGCCCGAGGGGCCTGGGAACAGCTACAAAGAAGAGGTAGCATTTGGGCGCGTCTTGAAGAAAAAAGAGGAGTTTCACAAGTGAAAGGACTGGTGCCAACACCCCTGGCCCCCAGTGTGGGTCTGTTCCCGGGGTCTCAAACCACATGATCAGCTGGTAAGACTACAGTCTTCTGCTGAGTTTATTTTAACCCAGAAACTCAATGGGAATGAGATGGTTGCAGGTTAGTCCAGCAATAGACTTCCTAGGTGGGTGGCCAGGCGTTCCTTCCCTGTGCATGGTTTCCCGCTGATGGTTCATAGACCTCTGGTGTTTGAGGCTACGCTGGCCGAGGGCGCACTGCTGGACACTGGTCAGGCACCGACAGTCGCTCAGACAACCCTCGGGTAGCGTGGTGAGTTAGCCACTCTTTGCGTCTTCCTGCAGCTGCTTCTGTGTACACCGAGCAGCACTGGCTTTCCAGGGCAGAGTCACAGGAACCAACCTCAGAGAGCCTGCTGCACACCAGCAGCATCACTCCAAGAGCTGCTCTGCACCAGCCGCTGCTCTGAGCATGCTCCACGGGACGTCTCACAATCCGCGCCGCAGGTCTGTGACACGGGCTGTTATTATGCCCATTTTACAGATGAGGAAGCTGAGGCTCAGCAAATCGGAGCATATTGAATAGGCACAGAATTTCAATTGGGTATCTCCAGCTGTCAAGTAGACCAGGCATTCTCCCCCCAGGGCCCCCAGCTGCTTGCTGGGTGTGAGTCAGAACAAGGGAAGTCAGAACAAGCCTCATCCCTGCAGCAATGGAGCCAGGCGTCACCTGTGGGCATTCTGAAAGGGTCTTTGGCTTCGGCCCCACCCTGGAGGTTCCGGCCCTGGGCACCTGCACAGGTGATGCCTGGTCCCTGTGAGGAAGCGCTGTCCTCTGGAAAGGCCACTCGTGGGACACCCAGCTGCTGTGACCGAGTGTGCTCACTGAGGTCGCCTGTCCTCTGGCCTGTTTCCAGAAAGGCCTTCCCTCCCTCCTTGTGTCACAGACGAGGAAACGGAGGCTCAGGGAGTGAAGTCACCGGGTTAACAGCTGGTCAGTGTCAGAATAAGACCCCGACGCTGCTGGCACGTTCCCTCCTGGCCGTGTGGATGCAGAGGGCACTGAGTGGGGAGCAGGCAGGAGTGGAGACAGAGTTAGGGAGTTTTTGTTTGTTTATTTTAAATGTGTATGTGACTGTTATTACCCAACAGAGGCATTTCAGATGTAACACTATACGTGCGTTTCTCTTGCATTCTGCAAACACAAGCTAAAAATAATGGGACTTATGGGAAAATGGGGATTGGAGGAAGACCAATAAAGCCAATGGAACTTTGTAACCAGATCACTTGAAAACATTAACAATCCTGGTGAGCATCCGAGGGGTGTTAAACCCCGGTGGCGACAGAAGGGCGGCGAGCGTCGGGGGCTGGTGACGCCAGGCTGCTGTTGACCTGACCGAAGCACTTTCCGGCTTCTCCTGGGCACATGGGAACTGCCAGCCTCGCTGCTCTGGCACTTTGGGGCCGTTGTGACGTCAATGTAAGGTCAGGGTGACGTGAGCACAAGCCTGCAAGGCCGCACCGTCCAGCTGAGGCCAAGAGGCTCCTCAGTGCCCTCGGGCGGGGCCGCTGGAGCAGGGATGCCGCCAAGGGAGGGGCCAGGTCCTGCGTGGGACTGAGTGGGACTCGGGAGATTTCACCCGCTGCTCCACGCACGTGTCCATTGCTTATTTCAGGGATCCTCCCTGCAATATTTCTGGGCCTGGGTGGCCGTGGGTAACAGTCCACAGGAAGTGGAGCTGGACCGCGAGGGCGGCTGCTGTACTTAGTTTTAATCTTTTATGTACAGTATTTTAGGAATCCACCTCAATCCTTTTGAAAACAAGATGAGCTTGGTTAGCAATAAATAAGAATCATAGCAACAGCCGTTGCTATGGGCTGGTCCAGCTCTCCCAGGAGGGTAAAGTGGGGCCTCGGGGAGAAGCAGGAACGCCAGGACCCCAGGCGGTCGGGACGCGGAGGAGAACTGGGCAGAGGCGAGCAGAGCCCTGGCAGGTGCAGACGAGCCGGGAGGGCCATGGCCACAGAAACCTTCCCTTCAAAGGACTTCACCCAAACCCACCAGGCACCCCTTCCTCATAAAACCAGCACTCGGCAGCCACTGTGGGAGTCCGCACGGAGCATGGCTTACTCAGCGTGACAATCTTCTTTTTCTGAATGAAGAGAGGCAAGCCTGTCTGTTTCCACCTAAAGTTCACCCCACATTCCCAGGGGCCTCGACAGGCACCTGTCCGCCTCATCTCCCCAGGTGAAGGAGCCTCCCGACTCCGCTGGGAGCACCTGGACATGCGGACCTCCAGGGAGCGGGAGCCAGCGCTCAGGGCACCTGCGGCAGGAAGTGGCATCTGCATCGCGGGGCGGGCGTGGGGTCCTGCAGGGACACCTGGCTCAGCACGGGCTCTTGTCCCTCCCTCCCCCGCGGGCCCTCAGGACCAGAGGTGCTTTTGAGCTCCCCTTTGTGCTGCCGGGGGAGGTGGGCTCGCTGTGCCAGCGGCAATTATTTCATCTCGCTCCAAAAATGAAATAATTCGCTGCAGCTGCCTCCGAGCAGGAGCGCTGAGAGGTGCACTCAGCGCCTTGTCTCCCCCGCATCCAGGAAGAGGCTTCAAAGAACCGGCAGAAACACAAATTGAGCAACTTTCTAGAAAAATCAGCCTCCGTGAATCACAGCCAGTGGGGTTCCTGTGTAAACGCCGGTGCTTTGTACCACATGCTCGAGGTCGCCAGGGGCCAGGGGTGGAGGTGCTGAGCTTCAGGGAGCAAATGCAGATACGGCCCATTGCAATCCTCAGAGCCACACTCCCCAGCCAGGCGGTCACAGGAGCCTAGTCTACAGACAAAGAAACCGAGGCTCAGGGTCAGGCAGCTGGTTAAGTGACAGAACTGAAGCCCCAAATCAGGTCTGACTACTTAAGTCCTGGGCTTTATTTTAGAACTTCTCCTTTCAGAGAGAGAGAGAGACCCAGACCCCCAAATAAGTGTCCGTTGCTTAAGTACAGTTCCACACTCCATGTAAGTACAGTTCTACACCCCATATAAGGACAGCTCTACACCCGTGTAAGGATAGTTGTACACTCCATGTAAGTGCAGTTCTATACCCTGTGTAAGTACAGCTCTACACCCCATGTAAGGACAGCTCTACACTCCATCTAAGTGCAGTTCTACACCCCATGTAAATAGAATTCTACACCCCATGTAAGGACAGTTGTACACCCCATGTAAGTACATCTCTGCATCCCATGTAAGTACATCTCTGCATCCCATGTAAGGACAGTTCCACACTCCATGTAAGTACAGATCTACACCCCGTGTAAGTACAGCTCCACACTCCATGTAATACAGTTCTATACACCATGTAAGGACAGCTCTACACCCTGTGTAAAGACAGTTCTACACTCCATGTAAGTGCAGTTCAACACCCTGTGTAACTACAGCTCTACACCCAGGATAAGGACAGTTCTACACCCCGTGTAAGTGCAGTTCTACACCCTGTGTAAGTACAGTTCCACACTTCATGTAATACAGTTCTATACCCCATGTAAGGACAGCTCTACACCCCATGTGAGTGCAGTTGCAGTTCTATACCCCATGTAAGTGCGGTTCTACACCCCGTGTAAGTACAGTCCTACACCCCATGTAAGGACAATTCTACACCCCGTGTAAGTGCAGTTCTACACCCTATATAGGTACAGTTCCACACTCCATGTAATACAGTTCTACACCCCATGTAAGGAAAACTCTACATCCCGTGTAAGTACAGCTCTACACCCCATGTAAGTGCAGTTCTACACCCTGTGTAAGTGTAATTCTATACCCCGTGTAAATAGAATTCTACACCCCATGTAAGGACAGTCCTACACCCCGTGTAAGTGCCATTCTATACCCCGTGTAAATGCAGTTCTACACCCCAGGTAAGGACAGCTCTACACCGCATGTAAGTACAGCTCTACACCCCGTGTAAGGACAGCTCTACGCCCATGTAAGGACAGCTCTACACCCCGTGTAACGACAGCTCTACACCCGTGTGAGTGCAGTTCTATACCCCATATAGGTACAGCTCTACACCCCATGTAAGGACAGCTCTACACCCCGTGTAAGGACAGCTCTACACCCCGTGTAAGGACAGCTCTACACCCCATGTAAGGACAGCTCTACACCCCGTGTAAGTGCAGTTGCAGTTCTACACCCCGTGTAAGGACAGCTCTACACCCCGTGTAAGGACAGCTCTACACCCCATGTAAGTGCAGTTGCAGTTCTACACCCCGTGTAAGGACAGCTCTACACCCCATGTAAGGACAGCTCTACACCCCATGTAAGGACAGCTCTACACCCCGTGTAAGGAGAGCTCTACACCCCATGTAAGGACAGCTCTACACCCCGTGTAAGTGCAGTTGCAGTTCTACACCCCATGTAAGGACAGCTCTACACCCCATGTAAGGACAGCTCTACACCCCGTGTAAGGACAGCTCTACACCCCATGTAAGGACAGCTCTACACCCCGTGTAAGGACAGCTCTACACCCCGTGTAAGGAGAGCTCTACACCCCATGTAAGGACAGCTCTACACCCCGTGTAAGGACAGCTCTACACCCCGTGTAAGTGCAGTTGCAGTTCTACACCCCGTGTAAGGAGAGCTCTACACCCCGTGTAAGGACAGCTCTACACCCCATGTAAGGACAGCTCTACACCCCGTGTAAGTGCAGTTGCAGTTCTACACCCCGTGTAAGGACAGCTCTACACCCCGTGTAAGGACAGCTCTACACCCCATGTAAGGACAGCTCTACACCCCGTGTAAGTGCAGTTGCAGTTCTACACCCCGTGTAAGGACAGCTCTACACCCCGTGTAAGGACAGCTCTACACCCCATGTAAGTGCAGTACCAGTTCTACACCCCGTGTAAGGACAGCTCTACACCCCATGTAAGGACAGCTCTACACCCCGTGTAAGGACAGCTCTACACCCCATGTAAGGACAGCTCTACACCCCGTGTAAGGACAGCTCTACACCCCGTGTAAGGAGAGCTCTACACCCCATGTAAGGACAGCTCTACACCCCGTGTAAGGACAGCTCTACACCCCGTGTAAGGACAGCAATACACCCCATGAGCCTTAGCCTCCCCTTCAGGAAAACCTAAGTGGTTATCAGCTCAGAGCAGCCTTCCTTCTCTCCCACTGTTACTTTTCCTGCTCCCACTTCTCTCTGACAAGCTTTCATTGTCTCCTTCCTGAAACTATAAACATCCTGCAGGCCCTTTGAACCAGCTCCATGACCCCGGGAGCTCAGTGGGCGAGGGAGCAGCTGGCAGGAACAGTGGCCACTGCCAGAGCTGCCCGAGGCCCCATTGAGAAAAGGGACCCAAAGTGGTCGTGTTGGCGTGGACTAGGCAGAGGGTTGGGGTTAGCAAGGGTTCCGGTTGTGCCAAATGATTAAAGAAAGGAAATGAGCAAAGGAGGCAAGAATGTGTGCTAGAGAGTGATTGCAACATGTGATCGTGGGCTTGGAACCTGGTCAGGAGCAGTGAAGACAGTGCGGTGGCAACAGAAGTGGTGATTGAATTGACCAGCTGTGGGTCCCAGTGCTATAGGAGCATTGAACTCGGGGTGTCAGAGGGGCCCCAGAGCTATAGGAGCATTGAACTCGGGGTGTCAGAGGGGTCACAGAGCCATAGGAGCATTGAACTTGGGGTGTCAGAGGGGTCACAGAGCTATAGGAGCATTGAACTCGGGGTGTCAGAGGGGTCACAGAGCCATAGGAGCATTGAACTTGGGGTGTCAGAGGGGTCACAGAGCTATAGGAGCATTGAACTTAGGGTGCCAGAGGTATGAGCTTGAACCTGGAGGTGAGGAGTAGAGCACAGGGGGTGGAAATGGAAGGTGTGAGTGGCGTTGGTGTAATGTTAGGAACTGGGGTCTCACTGGGAGAGTGGACAGTCACAGGAGATGAGGATGGCTCACTGAGGTGAGGAAGTCAAAGAACCAGGATTTGAAAAGCTCATCTCCATGGAGACTGACATCACCAAGAACCATGGCAGAAGTGGCAGTGGAGAGTGTGACAGTGAGCCCAGATCTAAAACCATCATGGGAGAGAAACCAAGATGGCGGCATAGGTTAACGCCGGAGCTTGCTGCCTCGAACAACCACTTCAAAAATACAACTAAAAGACGGAACAGACATCATCCAGAACCACAGGAAGGCTGGCTGAGTGGAAGTTCTACAACTAGGAGGAACCGAGAATCAGAGGAGGCTCAGTGCTGAAGTAAAATACTAAGGTGCGGAGTGCGCGAGGCGCGGGCTGGTGGCTGAGGGCGTGGTTGTCTGTTTCAATCCGGAGGGAGCCTCAGACTCTGAGCTCCAGATCCGGGCGAGTCTCTAGGGACCCAAACTCAAATGGGAGAAGCAGGACTGTCTGGCTACGGTCCCTCTGAGGTTTGCAACGGTTGCTGGGACAGAGAGGCAGAGCCCCTGGGGATGGACTGAGAGCAGCCATAACTGCTCCCTCCTCCGCCCTGTTGATCCCGTGGGACCCACCCCGCCCAAGCCCTGCACAGAGGCATTTGCCGGATAGCCTTAGGCAAAGGCTAGATTAGCACCTCCCTAGAGGACACAAGTTCTTCCACTGCAGACACAGCTGATTATCACAGCCAGTCGGCCTGGAGGTCAAATCCCTCTAGTATTAACTACAACAATCAAGGCTTAACTACAATAAGACTGCGCACAAAGACCACTAGGGGGTATACCAAGAAAGCGTAAAAAAATGCGGAGACAAAGAAACAGGACAAAACTATCAAGGGAGGATATTGAGTTCAGAACCACACTTTTGAGGTCTCCCAAGAGGCTTCTAGAGTCTGTCGATAAACTTGATGAGATGTTCAGGAAATCTAATGAGACCCTCGATGGTGTGATAAAGGACCATCTAGAAAGTAAGCATACACTGACTGAAATAAAGAATATTATACAGACACCCAACAGCAGACCAGAGGAGCGCAAGAATCAAGTCAAAGATTTGAAATGCGAAGAAGCGAGAAACACCCAACCAGAAAAGCAAAATGAAAAAAGAACCCAAAAATACGAAGATAGTGTAAGGAGCCTCTGGGACAGCTTCAAACGTACCAACATCAGAATTATAGGGGTACCAGAAGATGAGAGAGAGCAAGATATTGAAAACCTATTTGAAGAAATAATGACAGAAAACTTCCCCCACCTGGTGAAAGAAATAGACTTACAGGTCCAGGAAGCACAGAGAACTCCAAACAAAAGGAATCCAAAGAGGACCACACCAAGACACATCATAATTAAAATGCCAAGAGCAAAAGACAAAGAGAGAATCTTAAAAGGAGCAAGAGAAAGAAACTCAGTTACCTACAAGGGAATACCCAGACGACTGTCAGCTGATTTCTCAACAGAAACTTTGCAGGCCAGAAGGGAGTGGCAAGAAATATTCAAAGTGATGAATGCCAAGAACCTACAACCAAGATTACTTTATCCAGCAAAGCTATCATTCAGAATTGAAGGTCAGATAAAGAGCTTCACAGATAAGGAAAAGCTAAAGGAGTTCATCACCACCAAACCAGTATTATATGAAATGCTGAAAGGTATCCTTTAAGAAGAGGAAGAAGAAGAAAAAGGTAAAGATACAAATTATGAACAACAAATATGCATCTATCAACAAGTGAATCTAAGAATCAAGTGAATAAATAACCTGATGTACAGAATGAACTGGTGATTATAATAGAATCAGGGACATAGAAAGGGAATGGACTGACTATTCTTGGGGGGAAAAGGGGTGTGGGAGATGCGGGAAGAGACTGGACAAAAATCGTGCACCTATGGATGAGGACAGTGGGTGGGGAGTGAGGGCGGAGGGTGGGGTGGGAGCTGGAAGGAGGGGAGTTATGGGGGGAAAAAAGAGGAACAAATGTAATAATCTAAACAATAAAGATTTAATTTAAAAAAAATAAAAAAATAAATAAAACCATCACGGACACAGTGGGTGTGCTCTGGTAGGGCAGTGGGTGACATGGCCTGTCAATGGGACACTCAAACCTGGCGGTTTTTCGGGAGGAGGGAGGGCAATGGTGTTTAAGGGCACTGAGGAGCCAGACATGCCCACCACCTGGAGGGATGAGAGGGGGAGGAGCAGCCAGCAGTGGCGAGGACCCAGGGCATGAGGTGGGGCACAGGGGGCGCGCCCCACAGCCCTTGGGCTCAGATGGCCCAGAGGAAGGGCTCCCTGGGGTGGGAGGGCAGGAGATGGGCCAGGAAAGTGTGCAGAGCTGTTTGGGACCCCACGGTGGGGGAGGCGGGGTGACCTGAGCCTGGTGTTCCAGGTCGGGAAAGGATGGAAACAGGTCCCGATGGCCTCGTGGCAGCCGCTGTGTTGGTGTGAGGATGCGGTGGGGTCCTGGGCCCCAGTAACACTCCACAAAGCAGGGGTGAGGGGGTAGGGAGAGGGCATCTCATCAGAGCACTCAGGGTCCCCGGGGGCGGGGGCTCAGGGGGAGGCTGTTACCTAGAACTTATTTACCTGGTGCCAAGAACAGTGTAAGCACATCCACCTTTCAGTCCTCGCAACAGCTGCAGGGGGGTGTTGTCACCGCTCTTGGAGGAGAAACATGGAGGTGAAGTAACATTCCCAAGGCCACGTAGGCAGTGAGTGGTGGAGCCCAGATCTGGCCGCAGAGCATCTGCCTGGGGCCCCTGCTCTTGACCATGAGCTGCAATCACCAACACTCTCCCTTGCTGACTGGGCGCCGCCTCTGTGCCCATTTCCCTGGGACCGCCTCCATCCCTTCCCCTCCCGCACCTGGCAGAGTGACAGGCATTTAGGAGTCTGATAAATGTTGGAATGATGAATGATGCATGGATTGAGTTAATAAGCAGATGAAAAAGACAAACCCATCTGACTTTGGGAAAGGATTGAGGTTGGGCTACAAATGAAATATTCTGTCACGTCACGCGAGTAATAAAAACTCACTGGAAAGTGCACGAAGTACAGCAGGGCGCAGAGAGCCCGGGACAGGGGAGAAGTGAGTCCGAACTAGACCTAAACACACGGGAGCGGACCACGTGGCGCGTGGGCATCAGAAGAGCCTTGGGATGTGCTCATGACCGTGGTGTGGGGAGTGAGTCCACACCCACACGGTCACCAGGACACAGCAGGTGGACCCAAAACCAAAATACTGACAATGAAATCCTAGAAGTCTGAGAAGTGAACATGGAACATGAGTATTTTCCATCTCAGGTGGGGAAGGCATTTATTTCTAAATGGAATATAAAGCCCCCAAACATAAAAGATTGATAAATCTGGCCAACTTAAAAACAAGAATCTCAGCATGGCAAAAACCACAGGCAATAAAGGTAAAAAGTATACAACCAGCGGGATAAGGTGTTTGCAACTCTTCTCACAGATACAGAGGTTCTGTGGATCGAGATAAAAATAAACAACTCGGTTGCATAGTGGACCAAGGACAGGACACGGAGTTAACAAGAAAGGGAATGTAAATTGCTCTTAAGCATATAAAATAACCCCGGCCTCACGCCTAAGAGAAATGGAATCTGACTGACGGCAATACTGCGCTTACCTAGCTCCCTGGCTAACACAACCTGTCTGGTAACATGCAGGGTGGTGAAGCTGGGGAACAGGCGCTTCATACTCAAACGTGTGCAAAATTATACACATTCAGGGATATTCACTGCAGCGTCTGCAACAACTGAAGCAGCATCTTCCTTGTCTGAGCATCACATCTGTGAGCCACCACGTCTGTGCACAACTGCTCCTGTGCACAATTGCACCTGAACACAGCCACGCCTATGCAGAACCACGCTCGTGCACAAACGTGCCTGTGCATAACCATGCCTGTCCATAAATGCACCTGTGGGCCATCACGCCTGTGCATAAATGCACCTGTGGGCCATCACGCCTGTCCATAAATGCACCTGTGGGCCATCACGCCTGTGCATAACTGCACCTGTGGGCCATCACGCCTGTGCATAACTGCACCTGTGGGCCATCACGCCTGGGCATAACTGCACCTGTGGGCCATCACGCGTGTGCATAACTGCACCTGTGGGCCATCACGCCTGGGCGTAACAGTGCCTGTGCACAACCGCACCTGTGCAGAACCATGCTTGTGCATAAATGCACCTGTAGGCCATCACGCCTGGGCATAACTGTACCTGTGGGCCATCACGCCTGTGCATAACTGCTCCTGTGGGCCATCACGCCTGTGCATAACTGCACCTGTGGGTCATCATGCCTGTGCATAACTGCACCAGTGGGCCATCACTCCTGTGGGCCATCACACCTGTGGGCCATCACACCTGTGCATAATTGCACCTGTGGGCCACCACACCTGTGGGCCATCAAGCCTGTGCATAAATGCACCTGTGGGCCATCACGCCTGTGCATAACTGCACCTGTGGGCCATCACGCCTGTGCATAACTGCACCTGTGGGCCATCATGCCTGTGCATAACTGCACCTGTGGACCATCACGCCTGTGCATAACTGCACCTGTGGGCCATCACGCCTGGGCGTAACAGTGCCTGTGCACAACCGCACTTGTGCAGAACCATGCTTGTGCATAAATGCACCTGTGGACCATCACGCCTGTGCATAACTGCACCTGTGGGTCATCACGCCTGTGCATAACTGCACCTGTGGGCCATCACGCCTGTGCATAACTGCACCTGTGGGCCATCATGCCTGTGCATAACTGCACCTGTGGACCATCACGCCTGTGCATAACTGCACCTGTGGGCCATCACGCCTGGGCGTAACAGTGCCTGTGCACAACCGCACTTGTGCAGAACCATGCTTGTGCATAAATGCACCTGTGGGCCATCACGCCTGTGCATAACTGCTCCTGTGGGCCATCACACCTGTGCATAACTGCACCTGTGGGTCATCATGTCTGTGCATAACTGCACCTGTGGGCCATCACTCCTGTGGGCCATCACACCTTGGGCCATCACACCTGTGCATAATTGCACCTGTGGACCACCACACCTGTGGGCCATCATGCCTGTGCATAACTGCACTTGTGGGCCATCACACCTGGGCATAACTGCACCTGTGGGCCATCACGCCTGTGCATAACTGCACCTGTGGGTCATCATGCCTGGGCATAACTGCACCTGTGAGCCATCACGCCTGTGCATAACTGTACCTGTGGGCCATCACGCCTGTGCATAACTGCACCTGTGGGTCATCATGCCTGGGCATAACTGCACCTGTGGGCCATCATGCCTGTGCATAACTGCACCTGTGCACAACTGTACCTGTGGGCCATAACGCCTGGGCATAACTGCACCTGTGGGCCATCACGCCTTGGCATAACTGCACCTGTGGGCCATCACGCCTGGGCATAACTGCACCTGTGGGCCATCACGCCTGTGCATAACTGCACCTGTGGGCCATCACGCCTGGGCATAACTGCACCTGTGCATAACTGCACCTGTGGGCCATCATTCCTGTGCATAACTGCACCTGTGGGCCATCACTCCTGGGCATAACTGCACCTTTGGGCCATCACACCTGTGCATAACTGTACCTGTGGGCCATCACGCCTGGGCATAACTGCACCTGTGCATAACTGCACCTGTGGGCCATCATTCCTGTGCATAACTGCACCTGTGGGCCATCACTCCTGGGCATAACTGCACCTTTGGGCCATCACACCTGTGCATAACTGTACCTGTGGGCCATCACGCCTGGGCATAACTGCACCTGTGGGCCATCACGCCTTGGCATAACTGCACCTTTGGGCCATCACACCTGTGCATAACTGCACCTGTGGGCCATCATTCCTGTGCATAACTGCACCTGTGGGCCATCACGCCTGGGCATAACTGCACCTGTGGGCCACCACACCTGTGGGCCATCACGCCTTGGCATAACTGCACCTGTGGGCCATCACGCCTGTGCATAACTGCACCTGTGCACAACCGTGCCTGTGCACAACCAGGCCTACCGGCCACCGGGCCTGTGCGGCACCTGCTGAGAAGCAGGAGGAAGCTCTGCGGGGTGATGGAGTGATGGAGTCCCTCGCCCTCCAGGGTTGAGCACATGCTAGCACTTCTGGCTTTGAGAGAGGTAAAGGAATGTGTGAATGGATGCATGCCTGGCATGTGCTACACGTGTAAACACTTTGGGAGGATACCCAACCAACTGGCAATACTGGTTCCCTCTGAGGAAAAGAATGGAGGCCCGGGGAACGGGGATGCCATACGTGTCGTGCTGGAGACTACCAGTGCCCTTGGTATCTTTTGAATTTGCATGTAAATACAGTACTTATTCCAAAAAATAGTGATAATTAAAAAGTGCATCTTTCTGTCCTCCAGTTTGGGAGATAGAACATACACACACTGTCTTCCTAGCAGATGGAATGGGGTGTCCATGGAGGTAGGCTGGTGGGCGTCTGGGCAGGGCTGTGCTTCTCCTCTATCTCAATGCACTGACCAGGATCTGGAACGAGGGCCCGGCCTCCAGTTCAGGGCATGTTCAGCAGCACCTTGGCCTCTAACAGATTTTTTTTCTTTTTTCTGGTTGGAAATCAGGTGTCTGAAAATTGAAGAGTTTGAAGAGCACTGATGGGCCTGGCGAAGGTCCAGGGCTGATGTGCCAGGGAGTGGCTTCCTAAGGGCTTGTCCCTCCTTTGTGCCCTGATTTTGCAGGCCTTATATGGCCCATGGGCCAGACATTCCCCATGCCTGCTTTAAGGAAAACAAGACACCAAAATTCTTCTACAATTTTAAGAAGCTTCCTTTTCACATTTAAATCCTTAAACCAAGTGGAATGGCTTTTTGTGAATAATGTGGAGCAGGGGTCCAATTTCAGTTCTTCCCCTTTATGGATTTGTAAGTTGTTACTGGACAGTTTTCTAAATAGTCCCATTGGTCTGAAATGTCACCCGTCATGCACCACAGGTCCATAAATGCAGGGTCTTTTGATTGTCCCATTTGTTAGTCTGTCCTTACTCAGACTCTTCCCACCTTAATCACTATAGGCTTTATAATAAACTGAAGATGTTGGGGGGCAAGTCCCACCCCCCTGATCATTTAACCTTCCATAAGCCTGTCCTGGCTTTTCCATGCCTTTTCTATAATTAGCTTGTCAAGTACCACAAAAACTTGGTATTTTAATGAAATTGTTGATCTACAGATCAATCCAGAGAGAATTGAATTATTTTAAATAACTCTTTATAATATTATAGGAATCTATTTGGGTTTTTGTTGTTTGTTCACTAAGTTTGATAATTTTCTGCATATAGGTCTTTTAAAATTTTTCATCAGATTTATTCCTTGGTACCTCAAGTTTTTTGCTACTGTAAATGCTGGGTTATTTTTAAAAATTGTTTTCTAAACCATTTATTGATGTGTAGAAATGCATTTGATTTTAAACTGATCTTACAACCAAATCTTGTTTCTACTTTATTACCTGTAGATTTTTTTGAGCTTTTGTGCAGACAACGGTACCCGTGAAAAGCGACAATTTTATTCCTTCCCAAACCTTTGATTTTTTACTTCCATATGTTGTCCTTGCTAGAACTCCAGTAGTGCTGAGTGCCAGCAGCCACAGAGGGTGTTTTCTGTCTTGTTCCTGGTTTTAAAGGAAACACTTTTTCAGTTTCCCATGGAGAATATTTGTGTAGAGTTTTTATAGATGCCTTTCATCAGGCAAAAGAGCTCATTCTATTTCTAGTTTGGTTTTTATCAAAAATGGGTGTGGAATTTTGTCAAATGCTTTTCTCCATCCATTCTAGTAACACATTTTTCTTCCTTGAATCTATTGTCACAAATGACATCTGTACCTTTTCTAATGCTAAATCACTCTTGCTCTCTCAATAAATCCAGTTTGGACACAACCTATTACATATTTTTATATATTGGAATGATAGTCTTTGAAAGTTTAGAAGAATTCACCTGTTAAACCAAGTGCCTAATGCAGGTTAAATTTAATGCTCAATTTATCTGTTACTGAAGATGCAGGCTTTCTATTTCTTCTCGAGGCACTCCTAGCACATTATATGTTCCTAGGAATTTGTCTCCAGTTCACTCAGTTTTCAAGTTTATTGGTATGAATGTTCATAGAATTATTTCTTTAACCTCAGCTGGTCCAGTCTGTGCCACTTTTTAAAAAAATATCCTCACCAGAGGATACTTTTTCCATTGATTTTTAGAGCGTGGAAGCGAGGGAGGAGGGGAGAAACGTCGATAGGGTGCCACCCACACGCACCCGGTGGCTTGGGCCATGGTTTGTGCCTTCTCTCTTTTCTGCTTGGTTCCTCTCACTGGAGTTTTTATCTACTTCACAGCTTAGGCTTTGTGGAACCCCCTTTTGTTCTTTTTCTATTTGATGTTTACTCATTTTCTCCTTCCTTCCACTTTTCATGGGTTTGTTGTTCTTTTTCTAACTTAACACATTGCGGACCAGTAGTTTTATTGCTAGCTTTACCCAGTGGCCAGATAAGTTTCTACTGAACAAGTACAAAAAACGTTTTACATAAATGTTAAAGGCACACTTTAAAATTAAATACCCATTGTATTTTGAAGTTATTTATTACATATTCTTACAAGCTAATATCTCTTTTAAGTATGATACTTTGTAAAACACTGTGTAATATGAAGCAAGAATTTCTCGTGATCCGTCAGCAATGTGTTACAAACTATATTTTTGTAGTTGGTAGGAAATATATTAGTTTCCAATTTTTTTCCAACTTCCTAAAATGTATATTTGATGCCCTTTTTGCCCAATATTACTATTTAAAGCGGTGGTTTTCCCTTCGTGTTCCTAAAGTATGATGTCGTGTTTATTATTCAATTGTTCTACAGAATTTTTACTATCATTTTGTTAAAAGTTGGCTTATTTCATTGACTTCCATATAAATAGGGTTTAAAATTTATTTTTAAATTATACATCAACTGAATAGAAAAAGAACATGACTTGTCAATTCCTTAAAATATATTGAGTCTTGTTTTATGGTTTGGCACATTACCATTTAAAAATATATATATTCCATGTGTGTTTGAAATGACTGTAGTGAATAAATTGGTTCAAATTTGTTAATTTAAATTTTCAGGCATTTACCGATTTTTAGTATGCTTATCAATAAAAGACTTTGTTTAAATCTTTCAGCTTGATGATAATTTGTCTATTTCTCCTTAAGCTCTATTACTTCTTTCTTTGCATTTATGAAAGTATTATATTAGGTTTACAAAAGAAAAAGTCATTGATTTAACCAGGAAATATGCAAAAGTCTATCTGAGAGGATGTGAGCAGTTGAGTCAGCCACACCCAGGGCACACAGACTCTGAGCTGCCAGCAGGGGGGTGGGGAGGGGGGAGTGAAGAGAGCTCCGTGCTCAAGGGGACCTGGCATCGGTCACTTTCTAGCCTTGTGATTTGGGGGAAATTACATAATCCCATCTTGGCTGCTCCTCCTTTAAATGATTCCTTTTGCCAAAGTCAGCATATTTCAAAGACTTTAAGTAACAAAAACTTTATTTTTATTAAAGAAAAATTTTTTAGATATTTGCAATGAAAACAGCCAGCAGGTCTCAAGAGAAAGGTTCTACACGTCATAATGGGAAGAAGTACAGCAACACTATTTTAACACCGTTCATAACAGACATTCAATACCTTTATTGTGGAGGAAAAGATGAGCACAATGTAACATTTGCAAAAGCACTCCTCTGAAAAGGCCAGTTTTGTCCTTGGAGGTCAACCTTCCAAGGCGTTCGTTCCCATTACACAGTCAGGAAGCAGAGCAAGCCCTCGAGAAAAAAGCAAAAATGCCAAATCTTCTCCAACCACAATTACTTTTAATCTACGAAACAGGATTCTCTACAAGGCAGGCCGTTTCAGAGGGCGGCATGTACTAGGAGCGTGCTCTGCTGTCCGGGACTGCAATCAGAGGGAAGCGGGCCTGCTATTTTCCCAGAATTGAAGAGTACCATCATTAAGACAGGGGGGAGAAGGACTTGTACCCACCCTTCGGGGACAGGGAAGGGGAGAGCGCGGTGTCACAGCTGGAGAACCTGGGGACGCTGCTGGAGGAGCCCGAGATGCGCTCTAGCAGGCGCGTGATCCCTCTTCCCCGAACACTGCTGTTTGGGCCCGAAATCTTCACCCCAGAAGGGTAGTCACCTAGGACATTGAAATGCAAGAAAGGAAAGCCACTGGACAGCTTCATCATAGAGACCCCTCCCCCGCCTCGCACTGCAGTGCAGGCTCCCTGGGCCTGGGGGGTGGGGATGACTGAGAGCCCAGTGGAGGCCGAGGCTCAACGGTGCCACCTGTTTGTTTTCAGCCCTGGAAACCGAGACAGAAGCTCTCCGGGCACCACCTAAACTTCACTGGGTGTTTAACTTTCCCATCGTCCCAAAGCCACCATCATATCAAAACCATAAAACTACAGCTGCCCGGAACAAGTCTGAAGGATGAGTTCAGGTGTCTGAGTGATACCAATGCACCCATCCCAACTGCCTGAGGTGCTAGTGGCTAATAAAACTCCCAGCTCAACCAGCCCCCACAACCCTAAAGCCCAGCAGAGCGCTGTTTCAGCACCACACTCTGGGCTCTCGAACCAACTCTGAGGCCCCGCGCCCTTCGGTAAACATTCCTATCAAATATAAGATGCTTACCAGTGGGTGTGTTTGATCTTGGTTCCTGATTAGAATAGTTGAAATGAGAGAATCCTGAGCTCTCAAACCTTAGCTTCTATAAAAACAGAAGAAAAAAAATACCGGGGGTGAGGGGAGAGGGACACAAATATTGGATCTACTACAATTTCAAATGACTCTAAAAAAGACAACCAACCGCCATTTTCCCAATGTCTGACCACCTTCTGAAAAGAAATGCTGTGGAGGGGAGTGTCTGGCCTGCAGGGAGCACAGCCTGGAATGACCGGAATCCAGCCACAGTCCTGACAGCTGTGCCCTGGCCGAGCCGGCCTCCTTGTGAGCAGGGACACGGTAGGGGGCAGGAAGATCAGACAGCCTTTAATCAAACCCTGACTCCAGCATTAGACATCTTTGAAGTAAAGATTTTAAATAGCTGTATTACCTACATTCAGATAGGTAAGTTTTGGAATACATGTTTGGACGTGGTTTGTATAATTTTAATTTTCTTAACACATTGTCAATGAGAGTGGGAAATGTACCAGGAAGGCAAAGGGTTTGTGCAGAAGCCACCTGAGTGAGAACTGCTCCACACGCCATGGAGATTTCAGGAATTTTAGCAGGAGAGGGAACCAAAGGCCTGACTTGCTGCTGGCCAGGACCACACTGAGGAGGACATGAGACAGGAGCTCCAAAGTCAGCCCTTACCTGGTACCGCCCTGCATCCAATATGACCATTTTGGGTGTCACCCTGTTGCTGGCCTCGTAATCCTGCAAGGGCACGTGGGCCTCGGTGAGCTGGATTCCAAAGAGCGTGGCCAGAGAATTGCTGATGCAGTACCTTCAGAGGGAACGAAAGGTCACCACCAGGTCTTGCCCAGCCCCTCCTACAAGCACTCACCCTTCAAACATCCTCCTATGTAATAAAAGCCTAATATGCTAAGTGTCTGGTTGTCCAGTCAGCCGTTCAACCAATCAAAGCATAATATGCTAATGATATGCTAAGGCCACTCAACTACTCCCTATGATGTGCACTGACTACCAAGGGGCAGACGCTTCAACTTGTAGGTTAGCTTGCTGCTGGGGTCCAGCCAATCAGGACTGAGCTAGATGGGCTGGATACACCATGAAGCGCTCCCATGGTCCCTCCCCGGCTGGCCAACCTCCCACATCTCTCCCCCGCCCCGATGGTGCACCAGTGGGGTCCCTTGGCCTGGTCTGTGCCCTCTCGCAATCCAGGACCCTCAGGGGATGTCGGAGAGCCGGTTTCAGCCCGATCCCACAGGCCAGGCCAAGGGACCTCACTACTGCACAAATTCGTGCACCGGGCCTCTAGTTTCTCCCATAAAAGCTGCTTGGCAGGGACACTGCTCTAAACTGGCAAAAAGAAATGCAGAGATTCTGAGAAGGAACAGGAATGGTAGCAACACATGTAAAACTGGCCACTACTGGTATTTTTAAGTATTTTCACCTATTTTTAAGCCTTAATATTCTGAGTACCATAAAAATTTCAGGTTTGCTATAAGAGAATATGAATAAGGATAAACTTCACTAGAATTCTCAAATGTTTAAGGCAAGGAGAGGGCAGAAACAAGGCTGCAATCTGAAAACACTCATGTCTCCTCAGATCCAACTACTTCAGCGTGGAAGGGACCCCAGAGCCCCCAGAGCTGAGAAGGGGAAGTGGGTCTGTGTTTTCAGCACCTTCACAAGGGAGCCCTGCCCTCATGGCCGCAGGACTTCCTCCTGCAGGAACCACGGAGGAAGACTCCAGTAAGTGTTGACGAAGGTTTGCCCCAATCACTCAGGTGGTAACTATGCCAGACAAGCAGGGACGTGGGTGGAATAATAAAAGAGACAGGAAGGAAAAACCCACTCTGCTTTGAAAAAGAATTGTGGGAATAGAGGCAAACAGCCATTCTCCCCAACTGCAACCACCAGGGCCAGCCCAACACCAAGACTTGCATGGCGAACCCACATGAGAGGAGCCTTCTTTCTCCAACTTACGCAATTTTCTTGCAAACAGCTAAAGCGCAGAAGAGAATGTCATTTTCCTCATGCCACTTGCACCTGTATAAAAAAAAGGGCTTTAATCTCCTGATCTTATGAGAGAGCACCACTTAAGGGTTTTTACATGCCAGACTTCTAATTTACCTCGTTGAAATCATTCAAAGAAAACTGACACTATTACTTAAAGACTAAGGTTCTTAATTTAACACAAAAAATAGATTTTTAAAAAACAGATCTTTTTATGGTACCTCCTCTGATGTAAACTCCTGACGCTATGCAAGCCCCTTAGAACCACAACAGGTCAATCTTACCTTGAACTCACACGAGCGCTCCAGACACACAGCAGTGACCATGGTGAATATGCACTCGCTCAGCAAACATCTGCTGAGTGCAAACTGTTAAAAACTATGAGAGATGACCACTTGGAAGACTTTCAAATGCACTGGGAGACCTGCGTACAAGGTGCCATTTCCTAGGGAAGGCCCGACGGCCACAGCTGGTCCCAGGAAAGTCAGCGAGCTGATAAAGCCCGTTTCTCTAGAAGCAGGACCTGCCACAGAAGTGCAGCCCCAGAAACGCGTGACCTGCACAAGAAAAATGCTAATACAGACTTGAAAGACCCCCAAAATAGATTTGAACCAAATTCCATCAAAAGACACCTCTTATTCTTTGGATGGAATTTAACTTTATAAAGATTTCATTCTCCCAAGTTAATTTATACACTTAATGCAATCCAAGGAGCTTTTTTATGGAACTAGACTGAAGCGAGTGATACTCTGCGTACACTTTTTTGTTTGAGCCATGCTAGTGCACTACACTTTCAAAAGATAAAAGGATGGGAGAAAACAGAAATGAAATAAAACTAGCAAATGGACTTAACTATATTGCAAATGAGTAATTTAACCACTCTGATAGGGAGGAAAAAACCCAAATAACTTTTGAACAAACTACTTTCTATTACCTTCAGACTGAAAAACGAAAAACAAACCCCAGTGTGTCTATCTACTGCCGGGTGTCACTGAACAATCCTGGACGACTTCTAACGTGTCCTAGGCAGGAACATACACACAGACCCCGGAGCCAGGCTCAGGCAGAGAAGGGCAACGCACCAGCAGAAGCGTGGACACCAGGAACCCCATGCTGGAGGACGCAGCTGCAGGGTTAGTACGAACTCATGGCGAGAGAGACAAGTGAGCTACATAACACATGTGCCGAGGGTGTGTACACGGACACGCCCGAGCGCTCCAGGGAGCACACCAGTCAGGTACTCAGGAGGATGAGCACCCCTAGCACCCAGAGCCTGTTCCTAATACTGTCCGGGCTGGCAGACGCCGGGGCTCCAGAAGCAGCACTGACCCAAGCTGCTGCAGGGCACGTTGCAGGGCAAGCCGGGCCCACAGGGGCCAGAAAGCAAAGCAGCACAGATGGCCACGCCACAACCCTGTTTGCAGGGACGCCCTGGCCGTGAGGAAAGTTACAGGATAACAGGAACATTACAGCCCCGGAATAGAAAGGAGTCCGTGAGTCCACACGCATAAAGCACTCATAAATGCATGCGCAAAGGGAACAGCTCTTTCCTGCAGTGGGACCATGGGATCAGAAAGTCACTATTTCACAAACACAGTAATAAGTTTCAGGTGAGTTATCATTCACAGATGCTAAAACCCACAGATTTCAGGAACAGAATCTCAAAGTATCCCCCACAAAACATCCATAAGGTGAAAAATTCCATTATTCAGTGGAAAAATCGGGCGGACACTGTCTTAAGCACGTGATCAACAGAATCATCAGTCACTGGGCAAACACATGCTTCCTGACATGAGAGGATGGGGAGACATCACTCTGTGCTATTCTTCAAACAAATATGACCCCAGTCTAACGAGGAAATGCAGGCGACTCCAAGTGAGAAATGTGACTTACACCGTCCCTGGCCTGCACCCTTCCAAACGCCAAGTCATGGAGGTCAGAGAGGGACCATCCCAGGTGAAAGGAGCCTAAAAAGACACAATAACTAACCGCAACCTGTGATTCTCGAATGAACCCTAGACTAGATGTTATTGTTGTCGTTTTGCTGTAAAAGACATTATTGAACCAACCAGCAAATGTGAGCATGGCCTCTGGGCGGCCGTCCTGTGGCAGGCAACCCCCGGCTCTATCACACTGGGGTAAAATGTAGAAATGTGCTTGTTCTTAGAAAAACATTCCCTACTGAGGGTAAAAAGGCATCATGACCGCAACCGACTCAAGCGGTATATAAATGCTGAGAGACAGTTATAAAGGAAATGTACTAAAACGTTGAGTGAATCTGAGAAAATGGCATATATGACTTCTGTGTACTATTCCTGCACATTTTCTCTAAACCTGAAATTACTTCAAAGTAAAAAATACTTTTGCTGATATACACTGAGTGGCTAGATTATTATGACCACCCCATCAGTACTTCGTTGGGCCACCTTTTGCCTTCAATACTGCGGCGATTCTTCTTGGCATTGACTCCACGAGATGTTGAAAGGTGATGCGAGGAATCTGACACCATGCCTGATGAATAGCACTGTCCAGTTCTGTGAGATTTGATGGTTGTGGAACCAGCTGCCTGATGGTTCTTTTAACTTTGTCCCACAAATGCTCAATTGGATGGAGATCTGGTGATTGTGGGGGCCACCTAAGCAAGGTAAAGTCTCCCTCATGTTCTTGAAACCACTCCTGCACAATACCAGCATCGTGGCATGGCGCACTGTCTTGTTGGAAGAAGCCATCTCCATTGGGATATGCCATCAACATGATAGGATGAACCTGATCAGCAATGATACTTAGGTATGTCGTGCTATTCAGACGTTTATAATGATCTGGCCCTCTAGCAACTTCAGCGCAAAATTATAGCTAATTTGCCTACAAACGTCAGGAGGTCATAATAATCTGGCCACTCAGTGTATTTCACTTACATATTTCTTAATGTAAGTATAAGAATGCTATGTAATAAAACACCTAAATAGAAAATGTTTTTATCAGTACAGAAATCCTACGTGAAAGTACTGTCAGTTTAATTGGCAGTTTTTGGTTGTTTTTAGTAGACAAAGTAACAATGTACTAGTATCTCACAATCAGTGGAATCTTATATTCAAGGAACTATAATGATTCCAGGGTTTGATAGGAAATATGGCCTAGAAAGGCAAAAACTAATCCTATCATATTTTCTCAGTCCAGGAAAGAAGTCAAAATCACTATCACAAAACCACTGAATACCTTGTGTTGCTAGAATAATCCCACATGGCCACGTCCAGGAGGCTCCGAACCCAGGTCTTGGAGGGCTCCTTGAGGAACTTTTGCTGGTAGATCCCCACTACAAGATCCTCAACAGTGAGAAGTTCCAGATTTTGCCTGATTTCTTTCATTGGTGAACAGAAAAACAGACAGGATTAGTGACTTCAGGTACGGAGAGCATGAACACCAAATGGAAACAAACGCAGATATTACAGCCCCGGGGCAGGGGCTCAGGGCTACTCACCCGACCCCTTCTCCATGTGCTTCAGACACCAGTTGACTCTGGCTCTATCGTCAGACTGCAGGAGAGAACAAACGACTTGTATTTTCTCCGCCCGAGTTACTTAATGCTCTCCTCTCAAACCGGCCGGGGGGGGCGGGGGCGGGGGGGGGGTGCGGGGAGAGACAGAAGAGGACTGGAGAGTCTGTGTCAGCTAGGTGAGAACTACAGCGAAGAGCAACATGTATCAGAATAGACCACTACTATTAATAACCAGCTATATTCATAAAATAGTATTTTGTGAAAAGCTAGTGAGACTTAGGGTAGAAAAATGAAGAACCCAATGTTCAGAAAAAGATAATCTATTCATAGTTATGCTAGTAAATAGTGAGGTTAAAAGCCAATTCTTTAGCTCCTAGCTTAGAAGAATTTAGACCCAGCAATGAACAAATGAACTCTAGAGAATGAAAAAGAGAGTCAAGGGATTGCTGCAGGACAGTTTTGATTAAACAGGTAATCTTGTTTAGACAGATGGGTCTGTGGACTAAAACATCCACTCTTCAGGGTAAAAGGATTTTGAAGGGATTTCAGGGGGAACTAAAAACGAGATCTATCAAAGCAGCCTTCAGTACAAGAGAAATTTAGAAGAAAAGGCATCACACCTAATTACAATGAAAATGACTCACAGTGAGTCACACACGCAATGAGTCACACGCACAGCTAATATACAGGCAAAGGGTCTTTCTCTGGGTCCCTTTCGTGGATCTTGGTTACCTAAGGAGATGCCTTAAAGAAATGCTTCCGTTGACATTACCTTACAGTAGATAGGTGGCCACTTCCCTGGGTTCGGATGAATGAACCTATAAAGGTTTTGTAGCACAGTTGCTTGGTCACATCCAGATTCAAAGTTTGAAATAGGAATCTTGTGACTCGAATCACCTGAAGGAAATAAAGAGAAGGCAGGAGTTCAAAACTTGACTAAGACAAATGTTACAAAGCAGGTATGAAAGAAAGTAGGAAGAAAGGAAGATAGTGGGTGCCTCATGTTGAGCAATGAACTAAGCCTGGTTAGATTAGGGACTTTAGCTGTCTTATCCCCCCACACCCCCCCATCAGGTAGGGGATACACACAGAGAAGAGACAGCTGCGGTCGCAGAAGAAAGCACCACAGTGCCCCCTTATCCAGTTTGCTTTCCGCAGTTTACCTGCTTCAACTGTGATCTGAAAATATTTAATGGAAAATTCCCTAAATAAACAATTCTTTAAAGTTTTAAATTGAGCACCACTCTGAATAGTGTTATGAAAATCACAATGTCCCTCTCTGTGCCACCCAGGGCGAGACATCCCTTTGTCCTGGGTCTCCACGCTGTAGACGTTACCTACCCCTTAGTCACTCAGTAGTCCAAGTTACCAGATTGACTGTCACAGTGCCACAGTGCTTGTGTTCGAGTCCCCCTATTTCACTTAAGAACAGCCCCATAGCACAAGAGTGGTGACGCTGCGATTCAGATCTGCCACAGAGAAGCCGGAAAGGGCTTCCTTTATGTGAAAAGGTGAAAGTTCCCAACTAAGTAAGAAAGTTGTATGCTAAGGTTGCCAAAATCCTAAGAATGAATCTCCTATCCGTGAAATGGCAAAGAAAAAAATCATGAAGAAGGCTAAGCCAGTACAATAAGATATTCTGAGATAGACCACATTCACAGAACTTTATTAGCTATAGTTCTGACTGTTGTTTTATTATTACTGTTATTAATCTCTTAGTGTGCCTAACTGATGTTACACTTTATCCCAGGTTTGTCTGTAGAGAAGAAATACAGTATGTAGAGTTCAGAACTCTGCAGTTTCAGGCATCCACGGAGAGGTCAGACAGGTCCCCTGTGGACAAGGGGGGACGGCCGTGTTAACAGTTGGCAGTAGAGTGAGAACTGAAACCCAGGTTTGTAAAGTGACTGAGCCTCAGTATCTTCACTATTTCATTAATCTGTTTGTTAATAAGGCCACAGAACTTAACAATAACGACCACTTTTTCAAAGTTGTAAGAAGAGTTCCACTTCCAGCAAAAAATGGACCAAGTAACTCAGACCAACCTTGCCACAGAAATGTAAAGTGCTTGGGGACACCAAGAGCACATCAGCGGCAAGGAATTATTAGAGCAGGTGGAAGTGAACAGACTCCAGAGTGCAGAGCCTTCCTGTGGGGCAGTGGCCCTGGAGTCGTGTGCCAATTCCAGAAGAGGGAGGTGACTGGTGGGAAGTGCGAATTCACTGCTTTGGGGGCCTGGCGAGCTAGCGAGGCCCCAGGTGTCTAGAAAAAGCAAACAGAAATCCTCTTCGAAGAAAAGGAACATCAGTACAAGCCTCAAATTACTTTAAAATCACTTTTTTCAATGATTTACCAAGTACACAAAGAAACAAGAATCAGAACCAAAACAGAGTGGTAGAGAGAGATCCAAAAATATTCCAGATTCTGAAGTGATTGGACAGATTTTAAACAATCATGTTTATATCTGAGATCAAATTACAAATTCAGCATAAAACTGGAAATTATGAAAAGGATACAGACGTTCAACTTCTGATCACAGCAGAGTAGGAGAAAGCTGGACCAATGAGACACCTGCTTGAAAGCCCTGAGAGGTACAAATGGGTGAGGAAAGACGGGCCCAAGGCCTCGGAAAGAAGTCCCAGAGCTGAACCTGGTCACTTGGCATTTACTGATTCCGGAAGAGGAGGGTCAGAGGCTGGGAAACTGAGTTTTCGACAGACCCAGAGCTAGTAAGAATTAAAAGTAATGCTTCACTGTCACTGTGTTTATAAAGTATTTGTAATAAAAATATCCAATTGTCTCCCAGCTTCCATTGTTTATGCTGTGAAGTCAACCATAAATTTCACCAATGATCTTTTGATGGTAATCTGTTCACCTTCCCCCCTTTTTAGTAAAGATCAACTAGAAATAGACTGACTCTCATCAGGTCTGAAACCAGTTTTAATCCTGAAATTGGATTAAGGCCATCAGATTAAGGCCAGCCTTGGGACAGAAGCAACATCTTCTTTGGGGAGAAAAAAACAACATTATTTATACTGTCCAGCACTCAATGAAAAATAACCAGACACATGAAGAGATCTGATAACTTGATTGATCAAGGTAACCAACAGACTATAAAAATAGACCCAAAAAGAAAAAAAGCTCTGTATCAGGGTTATCAGACATAAGACATTAAAATAACGAGGCTTATTATATTCAGGAAATAAAAAATGATAATTTCAGCACAACCATTAACAAGAACCAATTGTAAATTCAAAGATTGAAAACACATTCCTTAAGACTACAGAATAACCTTAAACAACAAGATCAGGTAAATTAACCGATTTCCACCTTTAACGTGAATGCACAAAGGTCATGAATAAAACCTTCTGGTAAAGTTTTATTTTTATATCCGGTCTTTACTCCACCTGGAATCGACTTGTTTATGTGTGAGGTAGATTCAGTTTATCCCTCCCCACCCCCCATGTGGATAATGTTACCTCAGCCTCCCTTATTGAATACTAGTAATCAATGTACTCTCTGATATGCAGAGTATACTCCTGTACCACACACGAGTCTTCTTGGTATTTCATTCTGCTCTATTGGTCTGCTTGTTTTTTGGTGTTCATATCATACTGTTTATGAAAAAATTCAAAAGACACCGCCAAAAATGAATCTAAAACACTCATTTACCTTTATAAGTATTACAAAATAGCTGATTACAGATTTAAAGAACATTTTTCTAATTTCAAACACTTTACAATATAAATTTTAAAATAAATCTATTATCCCAATTTTCATTCTAATCAAACAGGAACCTGGTTAAAATCTAGTTTCTAGAAAATAGTTTAGTTCAAGAGCTGAGGTATATAGTCATGTCCTTTGGCTGCTGAAAACTTGAAAATAAAAACCTGATTTCCTCATCTAAAAGTTAATTCAGAGCTCCTTTGTGTGTTTAACACTGTCATTCTGTCATTTTTGAAACATCATCTTTTCTTCTTCATTCTGAAAGGTCTCCCTGTAAATTCCCATAAACCCAGATAATCTGATACCTCCTAAAAGACTTACCTCCGTATCTGGCCAGTAAAAGCAGGCAGTCTCAAAGCCAAAGGCTATGTGCAGAAAATAAAAACACAACCCCCATAAAGGAAAAGGGATATTATACTACAAAGTGTATATAATTTTAAAGTTTTTAAGGATCATATACACATCTACCACTTCTAGGAAGAGTCTCCAACAACTAACTTAGGGTTATTTTCAACTGACATTTTATGTATCTGATAAAAGCAGTAAGTCTTAACCAGGTACACACACATATTCATTCAATGCCTATAATGTAACCCACTCTTTTATACTTACTTGCAGCCTGACAATGAAACCGAAATCCTCGTGGAATTTCACCTGTAATACAAAATATTTTGCTGAGAAGAGCAGAAATCTGGCAGCTCTGTGGTTATCCTAAAGCAATAATATTCCACTGACAACCAAGTCATAACATAGGTGGGTAACTGTTATTGCTATGTAAAAATACAAGATAGTAAACCTATTTCATCATGGGTTTTTTAACCAAAGGTATGATGACCATCAAAAATTTTTGTCAAGCTACTTCAAAAAGCAAATGATTCCTTACCGAGAAAGAAATCTTAGGTAAAGAACACTTGGCCCTGACCAGGATTGCCCAGTGGGTTGAGCATCATCCCATGCACGAAAGGTGACTGGTTTGATTCCCAGTCAGGGCACATGCCCAGGTTCCAGGCTTGATCCCAGGTCAGAGTGCATGTGGGAGGCAGCCGATCAATGTTTCTCTCTCTCCCTCTCCCTCCCTTTCCTCTCTCTCTAAAATCAATAAAAACGTGTATTTTTTAGAAAGAACACTTGTGCTAAAGGGTCTGAGCTCAGGGTCCAGGAATGGACCTCAGGGGTTCATGAGGTCCTTGAGGTTAGGTTCTCTGAGGAAATAGTCTTCAAGCTCGAGCTTTCTCATGTTTTGCAACCATATAAAATAGTAGTCATTGGCTTGTCCTAAGCAGCAACTCTCAGTAGGAGCAGGATTCGGTTTTCTGTCATCTAGAAACAAGAAAACATGCTGGGCATCTTAATGAACTTAAAAGCAACTGACAAAACTGAGGAAGAAGCTCTTTCCCCGACATCTTCTCCTTTACACGTCTCCATATGAAGAAGTTATATTTCTCCTGCTTACCTTTAAAGATAGAGTGTCCCCTTAACTACTGTTTATCTCAGTGGTTCCCAAAATGGGGCACATGCCCCACAGGGGAGCAATTTGATTTTTAAGTGGGGCAATTCCAAGAATGAGTTATCAACAGTGAATTTCTTGCATTTCTTATGGTCAATGGGCCTCATATAAAGTATATAAATATAGATGGTGACATATTTATGTATTTCAGTTCTCTATTACGTGTTTTGAAACTTTATTTGCTATTTCTTCATATCACTTCATGTTACTTTTTTTTTTTTTTAACAATTTCTTACTTAGTACTTCAACTGTCCTTTCATTCTTTTATTTTTCTCTTTCATGGGTGCCATGTTCTTTGCAAGCTTGTTTAGACAAAGTTAATGGCCTTTTAGGCTTCCTCCATGTGAATAGGGGTTCACCTTTTGAATAAAAATTCTATGTCACGGGGGAGGGGGGACTTCAGGATTTTAGAGATGCTTAGGTAGGGCATGGCCAAAGAAAAGGTTGGGAACCACTGGTCTATACTCTTGGAAAACAAACCAAATCCCATGTCTTTGTAACAAACTGCTTTGATGAGGTGGAGTAGTGAGAAGAAGAGATACTAAGAACATCTGAGAGCCTGCAACTATGAGGCTCTTTCCACACTTTCTCACTATTCCTTAGAGCAGCTCTCTAATAGGTTCAGGAAGGTTAAGGACTTTGCTCAAAGTTACAAAGCAATAAATAGTTAAAAACTGGTGACAGCTTCGGGGAAGGATGGGGTAAAGAAACCCTCCAGAGGAGCCACAGTATAAAAAGCTTTTAGAAAATTCCAGTGTGTAGAGCAGCAGGTGAGCATAGAGCAGGCTACACGATTCCAGGCATTCCATCCATCCAACTCTGATGCTTACCTGAAGTTAAAAGCCTAAACCAAAAACCTGTGTCAACACATAATTCTTAACAGTTTTTCAACCAAATATTATGAAGTCTTGTTACAGTTTAAGAACTCAACTGGATATCAGCTTTTAAGAAAACAAATAGTGTATCAAATGAGTTCAAGATAAAACCCATACTTTTAAAGATCTAGGCCTGCTGCATCTGGTTACTCACCAGGACTGATGAAACTGTGGAAGTCCGCTATGATACCATCTTGGAGAGAATATTTCACACAGCCTATTTCACAAGGGAGAAAGCGCTGTTCACAGTGAGGAGGCAGTTCGCCATGGCTAAAAATGTTCAAAAAATAAAAAATGCCTCCAAGGAGAGCTAAAAAAAAAAAAAAAATCACAGACAACATGAACAGACGAGCATCTCAAATTTACCCTCCTACAAAAGCAAAACTCTAGAGCCATTTTCCTTTTGTTCCTATATTCCGAAAGGAGCTGGGAAAGAGAACGAATCAGCTGTACGGGATAAGTGAATCAAAAGCTTTCCAATGGCACTTATCAAGGGGTAAAGCAGTAACCAGAATGCATGAAACAACAAAATTATTCAAAACTTGCAGCTCACTCTATATAATTTAGCTAAACATAAGCCCTGAACCTCAGGAATGACCCATAGTCAACAAGTACTAGTACAAGCATTTAAGAAATGAGTCCAAATTAGTGTAGAAAAACTGTGATATAAACTATGGACAATTTAGTTCACCGTTTCCTGGTTACCAATATACACAAGACCATCTATAAATTATCTTAAGGCAGAATAAAATGTGAGGATGGGAGGTCGGTCCTATTATCAGGACTGACCACCTCTAAGGCTGTTGAAAGTTTATTAATCTTCAACAAAGTCAGGCCACAATTAATAAAACAGCCACACCCAGCTGGTGTGCTCAGTGGTTGAGCGTCAACCTATGAACCAGAAGGTCACAGTTTGGTTCCCGGTCAGGGCATATGCCTGATCCCCAGTATGGGGCATACAAGAGGCAGCCAATTAATGATTCTCTCTCATCAATGATGTTTCTATCTCATTCTCTTCCTTTCTGAAATCAATAAAAAGAAACATATCAAAAAATAAGCCAGAAGGGAATGGCAAGGATTCTTATTAACTATGTTCTTTTCTGGGCTAGATCAATATTTCAACTTTATCTTTATAACACAAATGTGCAAGTCCCTATTTACTTAAGTCTCTAGCTATAAAAACAAATGCATAAGGTATGTTTGGTAATACATGAAGTGGTAGAAACCAAGAGGACAGGTTTCTGTAAAACAAAAAACTCTCCAGTGTTACTTCAACAAATGCAAATTACCTGATCTCTTACCACATTGGCGCCATCATTCTTGAACACCTGTAATCAATTACTTTGAAATGCAGGTTCAAACTAAACAACACACACTTACTGATCAACATATTACAGCGTCTTGAGCACCCAAATGTAACTAAACAAAACATGTTAGGATTACTCTACCTTGATCATTTTTCAGAGACAAGCTTGACATATCCGGGGGTGAAACATTCTGCTTTGGTACAAGCATGCCTGGCTTCCTCAGTGGGGTGCAAACAGGTTTCTAAAGAGGAAGAGAATGAATGACCGCATACTTACACTCTTGCTTGGCACTTCATACCACAAACTTAAATTTAGCAAAATAGCTGGAAAACCGCCCACAGATTACTTCAATAACCTCTCCAGGCCAACAAGCCCAATGGGTACATACATACACACTTGTCAATGACAACGTGCAAGGCAGACAATGGTAAAAATCTATAAATATCCTGAATCGAAGGTGAGTGGTAAATACCTTAAATTCAACCATTGCTGAGAACTACTTGCCCATTACTGATAACCTAAACTATTCCTAATGAGTCATAATATGTGCCAGTCCAGTGGCCAAAGGGACATCATTCGAAAAATACTCTAATACTGTTTGCTTTTCATAAAAATTAAAAAAAAGATCATGCTGACTCCAAGTGTTAATAAGGTGTATGGACAATACAGCTTACTTTCTGATGGAAAACGTCTTATAATACATTGTAGTAGAAAGAAGGGGGGAAATTAAGGCTCGCAAGTATAAGTACGAACTGAAGTGATTAGAGCTTCTATCCTAACATATCTCCCCCAAATAAAAACCCCGCAAACCTAAAACATAGCAAAGCTCTCTGGAATTTGAATCCGACACTGGCAGTTGAGGAAGAATGGAACTTCACTGTGTAAGAATGGAAAGAACACAGGAGTGGGAAACGCAGTTACCCAGCACTTCAATATAAATCAAGAAATCAATCTTACTTGGTATGTTTACGTTCCACTTACACAAAAATTTACCAAATTCACCATCTTCAATGCTTACCTGTACGGCATGAAACATTTGCCAACTTCTGCAAGTCTCAAAAATTTACCAAATTCACCATCTTCAATGCTTACCTGTACGGCATGAAACATTTGCCAACTTCTGCAAGTCTCCTCATGTCAGTATTTTACATAGGGCAGCTGGCCTGGTTCACTTAAAAAGAGATACTGGCCCAAACTACTCTAAAATATCGGAAAAAGCGTTCTTAAACCATGGAAGGGTGGAAAGGGACCCTCAGAGGCCCGGCGGTACGGGCCCTAAATGCCACAGCCCCCCTGCATCGGGCTCACGGGCCGCAGGTTCCCTGATGGGATTTCCCTGGTCTCCGCTGCCAGGGATCCCAACCTGGGCCCTCGCAGGGGAGCCTGTCGGGTTCATAACCGGCATTCTGACACCAGGAGGAAAATTAAAACCTCCTCACCCCAACGCCCAGCCATGTGCCCGACGAGCCCCATTCACTCATCCGGCACCTACTCCGCGGCCGGAAGCCAGGCCCGTGGCTGCTCATCTCGGGCGACCCTTACCTGCTTCTCGAAAGGTCCCGACTCCTTCCCCTGGGCGGCTCTCCATGCTCGAGCCATGTCTGCGTACTTCTCCTTTTCGTCCTGGCTCAGGAGCTGGCGGACATTGCAGGGGAGACACGAAGGGAAAGAGCAGTGAGGCCCAAGCGCCGCGGCCCGGCAGGCGGAGGCCCGGACTTCGAGAGGCTGCGGTTCAGGCGTCCGTTTGCCTCGGCGGGCCGGGCGTAGGGGGTTCCCCTCCCCCTGGCACGGGGTCGCTGTCCTCCTCGAGGCCTCCTGCCCTCCGGCCTGGCCCTCCGCACTCGCCCTCCAGCCTCCGCCTGGGCTTGCCTAACTGCCCTGCCCGCTGACCCCTCCGGCCTTACCGCCCAATCAGCAGAGCAGTGGGGGATGGCGTCCGCCACACGAGCCACCGGCAGGCCTCGTCGCCGCAGTTCAGGGATCTTTTCCTGCACGAAGAAATAGTAGGCATTCCGGGTGGCCTTGCGGTTCGGCATGGCGAACGCGGCCAGGCTTCGAGGGACCTGAGACAGCACCAGCCACCGGCGCCCTCGCCGGGCTCCCGCCCTTAGTAACCGAGGTTGCGCCTGCGCGCACGCAGCACCACAGCCCTTGGCCAATCAGGGCGCAGCGCGCAGCCGCATGGGCCAAGCTGGTGGAAAAAGAAGTGTGAGACGTAAGATCCCTCCGCGAGCGGCGGTGGGGGCGGAGCGTGGTCGTGGGTGTGAGGCATTCTGATTGGCTGGGATGAGCTGTGGTCGGGTGTGGTCACGTGGAAGGCGTGGAGCAATCTCTGGGCATTATTGCGTAACATGGAACCCAGCAGGGAGAGAAAGAGGGCCCGCTAGTGCTCCAGTCCCCCCAGGGTTTGCGACTATAAGTGCTGACTGTGGCAAGCACTGTGCAAGGTATCTGTAGGGGACGGAGTGAGGACCCTTGCAACCAAAATCTTTTTCCCCGAGAAACTTAAAGCGCATAGCTTCTCGGCCTTTTGGCTAAGATCAAGTGTAGTATCTGTTCTTATCAGTTTACGTCCTCTTCCCGAGGACAATATATTAAATGGATTTTTGGAGCAGGAAGGTGGAATAGGAGCTTGCTCCGTCCACTCTGCGCATCGACACGGTATTGCAGTACCTCCGGGAACGGTACACACACATACAAAAGATAAAAGAAAAAAAAAGAAATTTACAGTGCAAAGGGGGGGAAGATGACAAAACCAATATTGTTTTGTTTTTCACCTTTCTTAATCAGGTAACATTTATTATTGTTGCAAAGAATATGTGTTTTTTTTAAATGCAGTTTTTAGTAAGTATTAGGGAGGAAACACCCAGTAAGAGGCTGAGATTTAAAATAATGTCCTTGAATAGGACATTATAGATTTTATAGATTTCCTCATAAAGGTCTGGTTCATTTTCTGTTAGTTTTGTTCCTAGAGTATATTTGTTCTTAGTATTTCATAGTATAGTACTATGAAAGCTTTCTTGTTTCCATTATATTTTCTAATTGGTTACAGCTGGTGTGTAGAGAAGGTATTGATTTTACTGTTAATCTTGTGCATTTAGTCACCCTGCTGAACCCTTCAGCTGGTTTCAAGAAATACAGTCTATTTTACTACAGTCAGTGGCTATTCATACATTTTTAAGATACTTGTTTTAAAACATTTTTATAACAAGCTATGCAGTTAAGACGTATCCATACCCCACTCTTCCCAAATAGATAAGCAGCTTAGAAAATTATTGCTTCTCCACACTTGGTCTCCTGCAGTAGGCAATTAGGTATGAGCAGGGTAGGAACCTTAGGCCAGGTGTAGAGGTTCACCAGAGTGGAGAGTCCTGGGTGCTTAACAACCAGCAGAACTACAAGCCCTTGCAGGACCACTCTCTACATGTTAACTCCTGGAAGATGACATCTAGGCTTCAGCTGTGTTTCAGCTCTGAGCCCAGAGAAGCAGCAAAATCAGATGGAGTGACACAGGGCTGACATCAGGACCAGCTGCATTGACTAGGGACCCCCTGGTGCTGACTAATCAGTAGACCACAAGGGGGGCTCACCAGGAAAGCTCATGAATGTTCTATTGGGATTCTCCCTTGAGACCTCCAGATAAAAGTCCTTGGTTCAGGGACAGAGTGCAGCTCTTCCCATGGAGCACACCCTGGCCTTTCCCCACCCCCTTCTCCCAGAGGCCTTTTCCTTTCCTCTCTTGCTCTAAAGCTCCAAGGGCCTTTCTTTTGCCTCTGTAACTTGTTGCCTGAGCCCATTTCTTCTATGGATCACATCTACCTCTGTGATTTTCTAAATAAACTTGCTCTTATAGTTTGAGTCTTGTCTCTGAATTCTTTCTTAGCCAGAACTCAACTACTGAGGTTGCTGAACTCCTCTGCGGTCTAACACCTGGTGCTGTTCAGCCTCCCACAAACCCACTTGTCCACCACCCTACTTCCATTTCCAATGTTGTTTTAGTTCCACATTGCTTTCTTTTTTAAAAAAAATATACTTTATTGATTTTTTACAGAGAGGAAGGAAGAGGGATAGAGAGTTAGAAACATTGATGAGAGAGAAACATCGATCAGCTGCCTCCTGCACACCCCCTACTGGGGATGTGCCCTCGACCAAGGTACATGCCCTTGACCAGAATCGAACCCGGGACCCTTCAGTCCACAGGCCGACGCTCTATCCACTGACCCAAACTGGTTAGGGCCATTGCTTTCTTATAACAGTGTTGTGACACAATTGAAGTACAATAAATTGAATATATCTAAAGCATACAGTTTCATAAGGCTTAACCACGTGTGCAACTATGAAACCATCACCAACCAGTTTCCTCATCATCCCCTTAGGCTGCTTGACATTGCCCACAGTTTACTGATGTTCTGTTTATTTTTTCCTTCAGGCTCTTTTCTCTGTTTCAGTTTCAGTTTCTATAGGTATTTTTCACGTTTACTAATCTTTCTGCCATCTCTTATCTATTAATCCCATCTAGTGTATTTTTTTTGTATCAGATCATTCAATTTTCATTTCTTGAATTTCATTTGAGCCTTTTTATATCTTTCATATTTTTACTTAAATGGTCTATATTTCCTCTACTTTAACATGGTTAGAAGAGTATATGACATAGTTATAATATGGAGTATAGTTATAATTATTTAATGTCCTTGTCTACTCATTCCACCATCTGTATCATTTCTGGGTCTGTTTCTACTGATTAATTTTTCTCCTTATTATGGGTTGTGTATTGTCCAGCTTTTTTACAAGCTTCATAATATTTGCTTGGGTGACCAAAATAAAATTTACCATGTTGAGTGCTACATATTTTTGTGCTCTCCTTAGAATTCTTGTGCTTTGTTCTGTGTCAGAGTTATGTTATCTGGAAACAGTTTGAGTCTAGATTTTTCTTCTTTTGTGGCTAGCTTTTATGCTTTGTTATTTGGAATCAGAGCAACCTTTAGGACTAACATTCTCCTCTGCTGATATAGCACCCTTCTGAGTACTGTGCCCGACAACCCGTGAGTTTGGAGATTTTCCTACTTTGGCTGATGGAAACAAATTATTTATAGCGCTGGGTGAATTTCAAGGATTGTTCCTTCTGATCCTTTCGGTTTTCTTTCCATGGCACTGTGTGGTTTCCTCCCACATATTCCGCTGGAGGTTCAGGGAAGAGCCTCAGTGGATGTCCAGAGCTCTTTCTTTGTGCTGCTCTCTCTTCTGGCACTCTGCCCTGCACACGCTGGCCACTGTGGCACCTAGACACCCAACTCTACTTCCTCATCCCAGAAAGACCTAGGAGCTCTGCCTGACTTACCCCTCTTGATGCTGCCTTCTGGATACTGCCTTCAGGTAGCAAGCTGGGGCAATCGCTGGGCTCACCTTTGTTTATTTCTGCTCTTTCAGGGATTCCTCACCTCTGCTCCCTCATTGCCAATGTCTGAAAACATTGGTTCATATATTTTGACCAGTGTTTAGTTGTTTCAGGCTGCTGGATAAATTCATTTGAAACGTAGCTAGTCATGAGAAGAAATGAAAGAAGAGCATATGTTAAGGACTGAGGCAATAAAGAGTTTGGTGTATCCTGAGGACAGACAGGAAACTGGTTTGTGTCCAGTCAGTGGAGAATGATACGTGCTGAGGATGGAGTGATCAGCAGGTCTTTGGGCATGGCCAGTGTCGGGCTTAAGTATTATTCTAAGTACATGGGTGGTCATGTAAGGTTTTTAAAAAACACATGATATGGTTCACAGTTTAAGATCAGTCTTGATGCTAGTTGGAGAATAGGTTCAAAGCTGCATGAATGGACATGGGGACATGAGGTAGGAGGCACCTTCGGGAGTCCAGTGAGAGATGATGGTGATCAAACAGAGAAGAAGCAGTAGATGTGGAGAGAAGAGGGTGGCTTCAAATTGTGCTTTGTGGAAAAGTGGCTGATGCATTGGAGTGGACGTGAGAAAAAGTAGGAATCCTAAGGTTTTGGTTTTGAGTAACCCAGTGGCCAGTGGTGCCTTTTTCTAAGAGAGTGAGGACTAGGGGAGGAGGACAGTACTAGTGAAAAGAGTGTCCAACACTCCCAGTGATACCTACGACCTGCTCCTCTCCTTCTTTGATAAAACTGATTTTTTTCAGTCTTGCTTAAATAAAGTCCTCCATAAACATAACAGTTTCCCCCTCATTTCAGCCAGATCAATCTTTCTGTTCAGGAATTCTGGAGGGTTGCAGGTTTTTGTTCCGTGTGCATAGCAGGGGGAGGGAGAGGGGCAGGGGAGGGGAGGGGAGGGGAAGGAGGGCCCAGAATTCAGTTATGAACATGCTCATTTTGAAATACCTATTATACAGTCCAGTGGCTATCTGTGTCTGGAGTTCTGGGCTAGAGATAGATTTTGGAAGTAAGCCACATAAAGACGGTAACGTTGTAGGAATGGATGTGATCATGTAGGGTGAGGGTAAAGAGAGGGGGGAAAGGATCCAAGATGGAGCTCTGAGGAACACAGCACTGAGAAGCCAGTTAGAAGAGGGTTGCCCAGTAAAGGTGACTAAGAAGGAATATCTGAAGAAGCAGGGAGAGCCCGGCTGGAGTGGCTCAGTTGGTTGAACATCATCCTGTACAACAAAAGGTTGCCAGTTTGATTCTCGATCAGGGCACATACCTGAGTTGCAGGTTTGATCCCCAGTCAGGGCATGTGCAGAAGGCAACCGATGTCTCTCTCACATTGATTTCTCCCTCCCTCCTTCCCTCCCTTCTTCCTCTCTCTAAGCATGTCCTTGGGTGAGGATTAAAAGAAGCAGTAGCAGCAGCAGGGGCAAAACCAGGAAAACAAGAGAATGGAGTGTTTCCAGGAGGAAGCACTTCTTTCATTCAATGGGTATTTATTAAGTCTACTGAGCACCAGACCCTTCTTTAGGCATAATAATAACTTGAATAGAACAAAACTTACAGTGTGGAAGGAAGGCAATAAAGAAATAAACAATTATGTATGTAAGACATCTTATTGGACAATAAGTCCAGTGAAGAAAAATGGTGCAGAATAAGGGAACAGGGACCTGTGGAAGGTGTAATTTTAGGGTGGTCAGAAAAGGCCCTATTTGAGGAAATGAAAGTTGAGCAAACAACAGAAGGAAGTGAGGAAGCAAAACAGGAAGATGTCAGGCAAAGAGCATGCCAGTCAGAGGGAATAGCAAGTGAGAAGACCACAGTAGGCTCGTGTCAAGCATGTTTCGGGAACAGCAAAGCATGCCTGTGGCTGGAGTGAGGTAAGCGAGGGGGAAAGGAGAGAGGATATTAGAGAGGGAGCTAGCACCAAATCATGTGGCACTTGCAAGGCCACTGTAAGGACCTCGGACTTGAGTCTAAATGGGTGATAGCCATTGGAGACATGATGGCTTCTGCCTTTTTTTTTTTTTTTTTTTTTTTTTTTTTTATGAAGGTGTGATTTTCAGCTGAGTGAGTGTTGTGGAAACCACCCAAGAAGACCCAGCATTTTTCCTAATGCTAGTTTTTCCCTGATGCTAGTTTAAATGAAGGCCCTGACCTTGTTCAGAATGCACCCTCCAACCTGTGCTGTAATAGTAATGAGTCACAGTCATGGAACACCACTGTGTCAGGCTGTTAAATATGGCACCAGGGTTATCATCTCTGCTCTTAACAACAACCCCCTGAAATAGACTCATGATCACCCCCATTTTGCAGAATGAAATATTGAGGCTTAGAGTGGCGAAGTGCCTTCCCCGGACCACACAGCCTGGGGTGGCTCTGACCTCTGTGAGATCGGTGCTTCCTTATCGCTCTCATTCCAAACTGTTGACTAGAAATGCTCAAGGTGCTTTGCCAAAGCAAAAAAGGGGGTTTCCGAGTCCCCCGCCATCTCTAGATGTGGCCTGAATGCACGACCACATCTGCGAGTGACTCAGCCTGAGTCTGGTTGGTGCCCCCTGCGTGCTCCGTCTGCACGCCTGTGGCCTCGCGCCAGGCCGTGCGGATCCTGGCTCTGTGTCTCCCTTAGTGTGTCTCTCACTGGCCGCCTGCCTTCCATTCCTGCTGCTGCATAATCTAGTTTGCGTGCTTGTCCCTTCTTGTGCTTGGGTCTTGAGCTCTTACCTGGAAAAGGCCTCTGCTTGCCTCGCTTCCCACCAACCCATCCTCCACCCTGTGGCCAGAATAACTTGGCTGAAACGCAGGTCTGATCTTGTTCTTCCGCTTGATATCCGTATGGGTGGTCTGTTGTCTGGAGAATTAAGTCCAGACTTGGTGGCCTGGCTCCCCATGGCCTGACGTCAGCCTACCTTTCTGGCCTTGTTGCTGACTCTGCCCTTCATGAAGCCATATTCCCACAGAGACCCCGCTCACCTCTGCCTGCTGCCTGCTGCCTGCACCACCTCTGGTTTATTTCTGCTGTTAGAAATTCTGCCCAGACCATGTTGAAGACTTAGCTCAGCGGCCACCTTTTCACAAAGACATCTCTGACCAGCACTCCTGATGGGTAACTGCCCCCTCTCTCTGCTCCCCCACCATTCCTGGCCCATGTGCTAAGGTGGCCCTGCTCCACTGTCACATTTAAAGACCACACGCCTGTCTCTCCTCCACCCTAACACACGTGGCTGCCACTCAACCGTACGCTCTGTGACTTACTCATCTTTAAAGTCCTATTCATCTTGATTTTCTAGACAGCATAGTTTCTAGACTATAGTAGGTGCTCCCTACATGTGAATAGAATAATGAATTCAGGGAAGACAGAAGAGATGAGGAGGAAAAAGCAAGAAGAATACCCTTTATATAATTTCTTGAACAGTTTGTAATTCATTAGACAAATCCCTACAGACCGTCTGTGTGTGGCAGGCACCCAGTCAGAACTAGGGTAGGGGTACAGGGTTAACTGGTGAGAGCCTTGCCCCAGGGCTCCAGCACCACGGCCAAGGCTGCTGTTCTTTAACTCTAGCTGGAGAGCCCACCAGACCCTTCTCCTGTCTGAGCTGTCTCCTTTCTGATGCTCAGTGTCCTGGCCCATTTTCTGGGGGTGAGGTCATCGGATGCCATACTTGCTCTGGCTCACTTCCCTCCCCTAGGTTCTGTCTTTGTCCTGTGCCGGGCCCAGGGCCTTGAGGAGAGTGCTTGGGGCTGAGATGCAGTCTTCTGGCTGAACCACTCACCCAGCACCTCAGGCCTTGGCGACAGGCAGGAAGACGGGCCACCTTTCATCTCCCCCCCCCCCCGCGCCCCCCCCCCCGCGCCCCCCCCCCCCCTCTGCCAGGCTGAAGGATGCACTTGACCCCGGGAATCTGTTCTCTTGCTCATTTGGGAGCTGTCAGTGCCATTCTGGTCCCCAAAGGATGCTAACATTGAAGCAAAAACAGAAACAAAAGCAAAACCTGCAGACGGGGGTCCAAAAAGAGAGGCAGGCTTACTCCATCCCTGGGCCTGTAGCTCACAGGAATGACAGGCTGAGCCACCAGGCGGCAGGACGCCCAGGGCTACAGCTGTGCAGAAGGAAGTTGGTAACTGCGGACGATCAAGGCAGGCGAGAGCAGGTGTACACGTGGGGGCTTTGTATCTGGCTAGAGATACGGGCCTGACAGAACACCTGTTGCCTTCCCTCCTTCCTCCAGGGGTGTCCCAGAGCACTCGGCGACAGCTTCTGTCCAGCACCTTTTCCTACATCATAGAAATATCAGAGGACGTATTCAATTATAAAGAAGGAAATACGAGGGAACGACAACCCCACCCAGCATAGCCACTGCCACTCTTCCGTTGTTCCCGTTGCCACCTTAAATGCATTTCCCATCACTGAGACCACGGCCTAAATAGAATTTGATGTTCTTCTACAGTTTCATGCTCTGTTTTCTGCACAGTCTCCTGGACTGACTGCTGTGGGGACAGCATGATCAGGGAGCTCACGAGGAGGAGGCTGCCCCAATTGGGGTGTGGCCTCAGGGTGGACAAGCAGGCACCCCTAATTCAGCTCTAGGTGCCACTGCAGCTCGATCTGAAGCCTGAGGCAGCCAGTACTGCAAATCTGCTTTGAGAAGTGGAGTTTTCAGCATTCTCCCAATCTCTTACTTATACACTTCCCACTGCTCTTGGCAGGACAGCTTTGAAAGTGTTTGGCATCCTATACTTGCATTTGCATTTCCTTTCTGCAAGGCAGTTCCTTAACAGAGCTGCTTATTCCTCAGTAGGAAAAGGCTTCCAGGTTGAAATGGCTCCAGTTCTCAGTATAGGGTGCCCAGAGTCTCGGTATCTTGTTGTTGTTGTTTAGTTTCTTGCTTTAATTTAAATGTTTTAAAACTTATACTTCATTTAAGTTGGTTTTGAAGATACAGGGAATGGGGAAGATAACAAACCTAACAGGTAGCACCAGGGAAAGAAAGATGGACAAAACTTAGATAGGAAACTTAAAAAAATAACATGGTGCAGAAATTCTGAACATATTTAAAACCATTGAATTGTACACTTTTAATGGGTGAATTGCATGATATGTGAATTAACTTCTTTAAAATTGAGAGAGAGAGAGGAGAGAGAGAGAGAGACATCGATTTTTTGTTCCACGTATTCATGCATTAATTGGCTGATTCTTGTATGTGCCCTGATCAGGATCAAACCCATAATCTTGATGTATTGGGAGAACCCTCTAACCAATTGAGCTACCCGGCCAGCGCCTCTATAAACCTTTTTCAATGGTACAGAAAGAAGGGGGGAGAAACATGTGTTGGAGTCCAGGTCAGAAAAGAGAAGAGGAAAGGCGATGTTACCTGTGTGCTTTAAGAACACCCATGTAAGCGATTCGTGTGCCTGCACGCCTGGGCCTGCAATGAAGCCATGTTTGGGAGGGCTCAGCTGGTTATATTTATAGCCATGTGGTTGCTAACGGCAGCCAGCAGGTCTCACTTCTCTTTTCCCCACGTCCTAATTCTGTTCTAAAATGCTGCTCTGATGGCAAGGCCTGTGAGTCCGTGTACCTACGCGTCACACAGGGGCTTCCTGGATCTGCTCTGGTCCCACACAGGCCTGTGCCCTGACCTGTCTCTGGTGCAGCACAAAGTCTGAAGGACTGGGGATCCAGACCCTCCCGGGGCCATGAAGATGAACCTCTGCTTGGGGTGGCCCTATGTCCCGTGTGTTTCAGAAGCACTTGAGGAAGGCAGTTAAAATGCACACCTCCAGGGCACACCCAGAGCTTCTGATCTCATCGTTCCCAGCAGAGCCTGGGGATCTGCCTTTTGGGCAGCCACTGGTGTGATGCTGATGCTAAAAGTTCAGAAACCACACTTGGAAGAGCACCCCGATTCTGGTGTCACCCAGCCATCCCCGCCAATGCAGCAAAAGAATGCCCTGTCTCCCCTCGGGTCTCCATCGCTTAGGCTTCACGTCCCGGATCATTAGATGGACTCTGCACGCTCCCCTTAGCCCTCCCCGCCTTGGAGACAGCATGTGCGTTGAGAGGGGCTCACACATAGACTCAGTCCGTGCAGCTGCTCCTTGGGGACCGCCCACTCGGGAGGGGCAGGCAGACCCACTGCACCTCCTCGCTAGAAGACACAGGGTGCGCTGCAGGAAACAAAGCTGATGGTGGGCAGGCCCGGTTCGTGACTCCCTCTCGCACAGCTCTTCCCCAGCTCCGAGTCCTCGTTGACCTACACACAGGCACACCCTCAGCACAATGTCACAGCTCGCTTCTCCTGTGGTATCACTGCCCACTTCCCTGCACAGCCAGTCCCCCATTTCTCGGCTCTTATGCCCAAGTTTTGCATAAAGTATCACTGTTGTGCACGCTTAGATCCTAAAGACTTCTGTGCACCGTGTACACGTGCCTATGCACGTATGTGTGCACACACACACACACACAGGAGATGGCAGGGCACAATACCAATACATCACCATATCAACCTCTGGTCTAGAGGTGCCTTTTATGATGCAAAGGGCATATGGTTCAGAGCTTAGAGACCTCAGTTCAAATCCTACCCCTGCGCCTTCCTAGTTACCTGACCTTAGGACAGTTAGTTCCGGTCCCTGGGCCTGAGTTTCCTCATTGTGGTGAAAAGTGAACGCTGGTGAAGCATCTAGGACTGTGCCGACAACCCGACAGGAAACCCACGAGTGTTAGGTAACTCTTTTAGTTCTATGTTCTATTTTATTTTATCGTTTCGTATCTGAAAGGAAATGTCTCTCACAGGGCATATTAGTCAGGCTCTCAATTGCCAAAAGCAGCGGCGAGGGGATTGACGTGAGGCGGTGGGGAGCTCGCAGAGTTGCCTGGAGGCTGAGGAGCCAGTTGCAGAGAGTGGGCTGGAACCGACAAGCTCACCCAAGACCATGGCAGTCTGCACCTCCCACCTCCGGGCAGCCTGGTGCCTGACCTCCCACCGCTGCCCTGAGCCCTGGATGCACTGCCCGTCGAGGAAAAACCAATTCTCTGTTGGCTCTGCTTCTTGCATCACTTGCTCTGGAACTCAAACAGCTCAGAGAGAGGGACCCAGGCCATCAGGGGCCGGGCTGTCCTCCGGCTGCAGGGGTCAGGGTGGCTCTAGCTGTTTTGGCTTCCATAGTTGGCATTCCTCAAGACTCAGGGCATTCAGAGGTCAGGCAGCCAAACAAGACCACTGTGCAGAGCGGATTCTCACCTCTTCTGATGCTCAGGTCTCATCCCCATTCACACACAGTCCTTCTTAAGTTCCCAGGGCACTTTCTCCATATCTCCAGGGTCGCATCTGCCCTGTTTTCCTACCAATGAGTGATGTGTTTAAAGGACCAAGATGGGCCCTTGACCGCAAGAAGTCTGTCTCACATCCTCGTAGCCCAGGTTCTTAGCACCTAGTAGGTGCTTAATTATCTTTGGGAACATACCTTTCTGCCTTGTCTCTCAACACACAGGCTCCTTACACACACACACACACACACGCACACGCACACGCACCACAGATCTGTTTACAACATGGAAATAAGCTGCGAATGTGTCCTGCATACTGTGAAGTGTTGGGCAAGTGCGCCTGATCTCAGCCAAAAGGCTGAGAAGCGGTAAATGTTGGACAAATGAAAGCCGACATATTGTTTATTTCATTCTCGTTTGGCAATTCCTGTTGAAGAGCTGCGTGCCCTTAGTAATGTTTTAACAGGAGGAAGTTAGGACGCGGGATTCCCGTCCACCTTTTCCAATTCTGCGGAGCATCTTGGTTCCTTGCGCGTCAGAAAGCGACCCAGACAGAGGGGCGGGGCCCAGCCCAAGCAACCCCTTGCCCGGGGGGACTTTCTGATGAGCTGCCCCGAGTCCCGGCGGTCCCGACCTGGCCTCTCCGTCCCCCTCTCGCAGCGCAGGTTGGCAGGGGCCACACGCGCGCACAGCCGCCCCTGCTCACGTCCCCAACCGCGGGTCCGGTTCTGGCTCCGAGCAGCCCGCGCGCCCGCCCCCGGCGCCCCTGGTGCACTTGGCCGCCGGGTGCTGCCCGCGGGGCCAGCACGTGACCCAGAAACTTTGGAGGCCGCGGGGCGGGCAGCGGGCGGCGCTGCGGGGCGGGATCGCCGCCCGGAGCCTGGCGTGCGGGAGCGGGAGCGGGAGCTGTGCGGGTGCGGAGTCGGAGCCGAGCGGCAGCGCGCCGGGGCCGTCCGCGCTGTCCGCCGGGGAGGCGCCCGGGGACGCGGACACCCGCTCGCGCCCGCCGCCGCCTCTGCCTCCGGTCGCGCAGACCGATCCCGCGCCCGCGCCGCTCCCCACTGGGCTCGCGCACTCGTCCCTGGATGGGAAGTTGGGGGAGATGGACCGGGTCTCGCTGGCGTGGATGGCGCTCTTCGGGCTGACAGGTAAGCGGCATTCGCCACCGCCTTGGGGAACTTTCTATATATTCTCGCCGTGGGGGTGCACCCACCCGCCACCCCACACCCCGGCTGTGCTGAGGCTGTGAGCGGCTGGGTACGTGGGGGAGGGGCTGCGTGTTGGGGGGAGGGGGTGGGGGACCTCCGAGTGCAAGTGAGCCGCTGGAGAGGCAGGTGTCTGGCCCACTAGTGACTGGAGGTGGTTCTTTGGAACCGGCATCCCCCTCCACAGGGTTCTGCCTCTCTGGACCCGAGTGCAGTGCTGGGGAGAGCCTGGCGGGACTAAGGGAAGCTCCGAGGAGGCTGGTTAATTAGGGAAACTGGCGCTGGGGGCGGGGGCGGGGGCGGAGGAGCGTCTCCTTAATTCCTTCTCTGGAGACGCGGGGACCCAGGGGCATTCTCAGGCAGCGGGTGAGGAGGCAGGTGGGTGGAGGTTCCATTGGTTGTGGGATTTAGGGCCCTGCTGTCTTACTTGTACCTCTTGGGAGTGGTCCCACCGTGAGAGAGGGCCCTTCCTCCCCCCACCCTAAACAGGCCCCGTCCCCCAGTAAAGATAATCGGCAGAGATGCTCAGAAGGTAGGGCTTCTCCCAGCTGCCACGTCCTCCAGTTGGGCCCTCCAGGCTTCCCTTCCTTTTCGTGAACTTCTCCCACCCTCCTGGGGGCTGCAAAGGCTTTTGTTTCTGACACTTTAGCGCCCCCCCCCCCCCCTCATGACTCTGTGTGTTTGAGAGACACGTGGCCAGGCAGGGTGGCCAGCCCGGAGTCACACAGTAGTTCTGCTTGGGGCAGGGTGCTCGCAAGGTTGGGGGGTTTGGACAGCTCTGGGGCAATGACCGTGGAGACCGAGTGATGGAGGAGAGGAACAGGGATCAGAAAGGTTGTGAGGATAGGATGGGGCCGTGAAAGGCAGGAGAGAAAACGCAAAGTAGCACCCCAAGATGAAGTCTTGTCCGCTCCAGGGGCTCCAACCAGAAGGCTTGGGAGAATCGAGTCAGTAGGAAAGGGGAGCACATTTAACTCACCCCAGCGAGAGGGTGACATACGCTCAGGAGAGGCAACCCCTGCTCCCCTCTGCTTCAGAGTGAGAGGCCTGACTCCTTGGCGTTGCCTGTTCCCAGGGAAGGGCCCTACCTGGCTCCTCAGCCGTGGTCCCCGGTGGGGGCTCTGCGCTGAGTTGGCCTCTCCTGCCTGCTCTGCGTGTCTCCCTCCCACACTATTCAAATGTGAATCATCTGTAATTTCAGGGTTTGGCTGATCCATGCCTCCCCCTCCCCTGGCCTGCCAGGGCCTGCCACCTCCCCCCTCGCTGATCCTCAGTGTCCTCAATTTGCCTCTTCTTCTCTGTTATCTTGTCCCGGGAACTTTGGCCCTGAGCCTGCATGGCACCCTCCCTGAAGTCAGCTGGCACCTGGGAGGGTCCCTGAGTCAGAGAGCCCCAGGGCCTTGCAGGGAGGGGGAGCAAGGGAAACAGCCCTGGCCGGTGGTGGCTCACGGCTTCTGCGGCAGTGGAATCAGGTCGCTGGCAGGGACGCAGGCAGCCAGGGACCCAGGCAGCAGCTTTGACAGAAAGGAGGCCCACAGGACAAGCACCAGCAAATGTGTGATGGAGCAGAGACTAGAGCCCAGTGCTCTCAAACCAGCGCCCGTGGGTGGCTCTCTCCTAAGCGGCCTCTGAGTTTTCATTGTAGGGTTTGGTTTTGTTTGTGCTGGGAACGGTGGGCTGCTTTGCCCGCGCCTTCTTCCTTCTGCACGCAGAGAGGCCGCCCTTGCCCGGAAGCAGGCAACAGGTTAGTGAGCAGGGCCCTCGCTGTCAGAGCTGGGCCTCTGCTCTGCAGGTGCGGCTGGCTCCCTGGGTCCCCTGAACACCCGTAGGACCCCGATCCCAGCTTCTGCTCCTGCCTCACCCCCCGCCCAGTGCCTGACAAGCTGCTCTCACCCTGAGCAAGGTGGAGGCGACAATGGCGGAGGGGGCGGGAGGGGAGAAGAGCAGTGACGGGGAGTGGATCCAGACTCATCCTTCACAGGGAAGCCAGGGGAGGAAAGGTAAGACAGTGCAGTCCGGCCCAATCAATGAATTCTCTCTTGAGGGGGTGGTGGGAGGGAGGGAGGAAGGGAGGAAAGGACAGATTAGAAATGAGTCAGAGCCCAGGAGAAAACACGCACTGTCCTCTCCCCCACTCCCCTCTCTCCCCTCTCTCCCCCTCTTTTCCCTCTCCCCTCCCCTCCCCCGGTTCTGTCTTCTAACGCAGGCTGAGCAATTTCTAATCAACACTCCACTGTTCTGCCGGGGCTCCAGCAGCTCCTTGCTGTCTTTCTTTCTGGATTCGCACAGCTGTAGAGCAGCCTGGTGCTTTCTTATTGTCGCTGGAATGTCGCTTCCTGTCGTAGATTGTGTTCTGTTGTTCTTGTTTCAAACAAAACAAAATGCTCAGGGCTGTGGCTGTGGGTGCAACAGGTGCCCGGAGCAGGAAGCCTGGAGGCTTCGCTCTTTGTTCCCAAGCGTGGCCTGGGGTCCCCTCCCGCAGCCTGCGGGGAGGGGGGATGGGGGAGGGGGGACACTCTGGAGATGGGGTTTCCCTGATGAAGACTGCTTGCTCTAGTAGCGTTTCTTTTGGTTCCCCTTTGTTTTGGTTCATTCATTCTACAAGCGTGTGTTAAACTCCTGGGTGTCTAAGTACTGTGATAGGTGCTGAGAATAAAGAGGTAAAGATAGTCCTTGCACCCTGGCTGGTGGGTTCAGTGGTTAGAGCGTCGGCCCGCACACCGAGGAGTAGAGGGTTTGATTCCAGGTCAAAGGCACATACCTGGGTTTCGGGTTCGCTCCCGGGCCTTGGTCAGGGCGAGTGCAGGAGGCAACCAGTCGATGTGTCTCTCTCATATCCATGCTTCTCTCTCTCTCTCCCCCTCTCTCCCTCCCTCCCGTCCACTCTCTCTGAAAAGCAATGGGGAAAAAATATCCTCCGGTGACAATTAACAACAACAAAAGACAGTCCTTGCCCTCAAAGAGTTGTCAGTCTACACAGTGACTCAAATGAGCCTTCAGGTCATTTTGCTATGGAGAGAGCACATGTGTGACGGGAGCTTGGGGAGGCATGTCCAGCCCGAACCTGGGGTGGGCGGAGCAGCTCTGAGACGGCCGCAGAGGAGGTGATGGCCCAGGTGAGACGTTTATGCCCACAGTCAGCTGCTGCGTTCTGCCATGTCCAGGCGTGTGTAGGGTTAGCAGGCGAAGAGGCACAGTCCCTGCCTTCAGGGGGCGCTCAGCCTGGAAGCGGACACGCAGCGATGAGATGAGCAGAAGCAGTGGGGCCTGCACCAGGGGCCGTGGGCTTCCCGGGCTCCTGACCCAGCCCCAGCCGGAAGGGCGGTCTCCAGGCTGTTGCCTGGTCTGGTTGGCGTTAGGTGGATGCCTGGTGACCGTGGGAGGACAGGCCTGGGTGTGGAGAGGTCAAGTGTCTGCGCTTTGGAGAAGGAAGGGCCGCTTTGAGAGACTGCTGACCCCTCCCTTCCATGAGCTGCTTCCCTGTCCTGCATGCCTTTCCGTTTCTCTCCCTCCTCTGGTCTCCTGTCCCCTGGGAGACACCGTATTCACCCCAGAGCACCTTCTTTCCACTCTCCCCTCCTCCTCCCTCCCCCAGCTGATGCTTCTCCCTGGACCAGGAGAGGGACTTCCTTCCTTCCCCGTCACTCCTCAGGTTCTAGACCAGGGGTGGGCAAACTTTTTGACTCGAGGGCCACAATGGGTTCTTAAACTGGACCGGAGGGCCGGAACAAAAGCATGGATGGAGTGTTTGTGTGAACTAATATAAATTCAAAGTAAACATCATTACATAAAAGGGTACGGTCTTTTTGTTTGTTTGTTTTATTCATTTCAAACGGGCCGGATCCGGCCCGCGGGCCGTAGTTTGCCCTCGGCTGTTCTAGACTCACATGGCTGCAGGCTGGCCAGTGTGCACAGACCTGGGCATCAGCCCTGGGTTTACTGCAGGGTGGTGAGCGTCCTGGTGCAGGTCCTTCGTGCCGTGCCCGTCCAGTGTTCACAGTGTCAGTGCCAGGACTTGCTTAGTGGAAGGGACCCTGGCTGGGAGCTGACGCTCTGCCCTCATCTCCTCCACAGACCAACTGTCCCGCCATGGGATCTGGGTCTTAGAATCTGTTGAATGAGATGGTTTCTAGGGTCCCTTTCAGCTCTAAGAGTCTGGTTCTGAACTTTTCTCCAATTTGGGGGAGTTAGAAATCAGAGCCACAGGTCCAGTCTTCCTGATGACTCCCCCAGTGAGGAGCCAGTGCCCGCAGCCTTGCCCTGGCCGTGAATGACTGGCAGGAGAGACGCCAGCTGGGAAGGGAGAGCCCTTGTTAGGTCCCTCAGAGGGACAAACGGGGTGGCACCCAGTGCTTGGCGGACAGAGCAGGGTCAGTCGGAACGATGGAACGTGTTCGTGTTCAGGACTGGGAGAGTGAGTGGGGCAAGCTGTGGCCCAGGCAGGACTCTAGCCAGCATGGCCCTAGGATGCCCCTAATAGTCTAACGTTTTCTTCTGGACTCACCTCTTCATTCTTCCGACTACGTTCGCTCTTAAGCCTCTTGGTCCCGAGTCCGGACTATAAAGGAAGGTACGATGTGGCGGCGGCTCTTGCGCATTTATGTGCCCTAGTGCTTGTCTCTGTTAACTGGCTCTCAGGTTCATTACCCCTCTGGTCCCTCTAAGAGGGCACGGCTGGTGTCACCTCCAGTGCTTGAGAAAACCAAGGCTCAGAGGTGACTCACCTGAGGCCATGGTCTCTCATTGATGAAAAGAATATGAAACAGTGTCACTGGCTTAATATGGCTTGTTTCAAGTGCCGGGATCCAAAGGAAACAGTCTTTCGGGTCACACCTGGTGTCTATTATGGGGCCTTGGGGAGCGAGCTCAGAGTCCAGAGAACCCAGGGGAATACTGCCAGGGCAGTGAGAAAGGAAAGCATTTAGCATTTCACGTTAAATCCTGAGCGGTACAGAAAAGGAGTGGATGCAGCACGGGAGAGCAGAGGTGACCCGTGACAGCGGACGCTGCTGCGTGTCAGAGCCCCTGGGGAGGCCCACAGGGTGTAGCTGTGGCGTCTATAGGCTTAAGGTCTTAGTCTTGAAGATAATGTTGGCTCTTTGAAAAGGAAAGAAGACATCTTGGATGGCTAGTGTTCTCTATGGGCCAGGAGACAAGGAGGACCCCGGAACAGGGCGCCTCCAGCCTCCATGCTGTCCGTGGCATCGCAGCCCCGCAGGGCCGTTGCCCGTTCAGCTTGGGGTCCTGCCCTCCCCCTCCATGCACGTGGCTCATCTGGAGGCGGCCTGAGAGGCAGTGGGAGACAGGGATTAGGCTCCAACTGACCTTTGACTACTAGCTTAATATTTTACCTTCATTTCTTTGGCTTTAAAGTGAGAGGGTTGTTGTGATCATTGAAATTATGTGGAACTCCTAGCATCACCTTTTGCACATAGTAGGCCCTCATACTCCTTAGGAACCCCAAACAGGCACGTTATTCAGCACTTTGATGCAGCAACAAGCAACTCCTAAATCAGAACAGCTCACAGCAGCCAACGTTTAGGGCGGCGTGGCTGCCGGTTAGCCGGGAGTTGGCTGGAATTGGTGGACCGGGCTCAGTTCTCAATGTCTTCCTACTCCAAGACCCAGGACGAGGGAGCAGCCGCTATCTGCGCATACTGTTCTCTTACCGAGGAGGGCTCAAGGGAACCTGGGAAAGGGGCGGAACCACACCATGCAAATGCCTTTCCAACTTCTGCTTGGACATGCCTCCTGGCACATGAGCTCACATTTGATTGGCCAAAGCAAGTCACAGGGTCAAGCCCACAGTCTATGGGGTGGTTAGTGTACTCCACCTACAGGGAACATACAAGAGAGGGGAGGGAAAAATAATAGGGAACAAATAACATAATCCACCAGGTCAAATTGTTGACAGATGTTTCGAGTACTTACTATGTAGTACAGTCTTTCAAAAAGATTGGAGGGGGAGTTTGTTATCAATGGAGGAGACAGATGACCAAATAGATTCTCAGGTCATGTGATGTGGTTCTGAAGGGCACTATGACCATAGTAGGAGCAAGACAGAGCCTCTAAAGGAAGTGATAGCTAAGCAAGTACGACGGAAGGATCAGTAGAAGTCACTAGGGGAGAGCGGGATGAGGAAGGGACATTTGCAGAGGGAACAGCATATGCAAGGACCAAGAATCAAGGGAGGACATGATGTTTTCTGAAATTCCTAGATATTTCAGTGTGGTGGGAGAATTTACTGCTTCAGGGGGAATGGAGGAAAGCGGCCCCACCTGGAACGAGTCCCTATGCTCCTGAAGTGGCCAGAGGGTCAGAGCCAGGGCTGCCACAATCAGATGCGCATTTCAGGAATAGCAGTTGGGCCTCAGTGTGGAGAGTGGGTTAGACGTGGGGAGACTTGCAGAGAGAAGCGGGACATGAGATCCCGAGCTCACCTAGGGCAGCGGGGATGGGAAAAGTGGACAGACGAGCAGGGAGGGAGGACAAGGCATGGGCTTGGTTGGATGTGGAGGTGGGAGGGGAGGGAATGTTAAAGGTTCCCCCAAGCTTCTGGCTTGAGGTTGCCGGGGATGCCACCCATGGACATGAACGAGTACAGGAGGAGAAACATCTTAAGGGTGGTAAAGCTTCAAGCTTTTGCATTAAAGTACTACAGTCTAAGCTACTATCACAAAGAAATCCTAAAGTATAGTAACTCACACAAAATAATTTCCTTCTCTCTTGTAACTATCCAGACCCAGTAGGGGTGAGTCTACCATTCCAAACATGTGGCTCCCAAGAGCATGCCCCAGGCTTGCCGAAGCCTTGGCTGTGCTGGCCCAGCACAGAGAGGGGACCCAGAAGTCGCACATATCACTTGTCCTCACATACCTTTGTCCTCACCTAATCGTGCGGCCACAATTAGCTGCAAGAGAGTCTAGTACGTGGCTGGCCAGATTAACACCTGGGAAGCTCTGATACTAACAGAAGGGGACAGTTAGCATCTCCTTCCATAGAGTGATGCGTTTGAAGTGCTTGTGTAACATCCAGATGGAGAATAAAAAGAAGTCATGTACTGGGGTCTGGAGCTCAGGTGAGAAAGCTAGCCTGGAAACACCGATAAGTTGATAAAGATCGATGAGAGTTTTCTTACTGGAGTTTTCTCTGTGCAAGTGGCTGGTGCATCCTAGAAAGCGGCCCCTCTGAGTAAACCAGGGGTTCCTGTGAGGTGGAGGCTGCCCTCTGGAGTACGGCTTTGGTCCCATTGGACCAGCAGGTAAGCCCGCCAGGCGTTAGCTCACTTCAGATGTCTGGAGATGAGGCGAAGGAGACAGGAAGGAGACAGGAAGGAGACAGGCTCCTGGCTCTCATCTATTCTGTGGTGACAGAGAACGGGACAGCATGGCTCCACTGGACACACGGAGCATGTGCTTAACGAATGGCACTCTCTGTGTGCAGAGTGCCAGAGTGTTGGCAGCAAATTCTAATCAGGCCATGAGCCAAGCCCACGTGGGCAAGGACTGGTGTTTACCTTAGCCCCATGGAGAAGGGGGAGAGACTGCGGCCTTTGGGGACTCTTGGGGGGGAGACGTAAAAGAAGGCTTTCATGGTTTCTTAAATCTCAACATGGTACATCTGGTCACTCCCACCCTGAAATGGATCAAGCAATCAGGTATCATGGTAGCAAACAGGAGAACTTAAGCAGGAAAGGAATTTATTGGAAGTTGATTGTCTCACAGAACCAATGGGACAGCGGGAGAATCAGGTTTAGATATTAGGCAAATACCAAGGGGAAGTCTACTATTCTTTGTCAACTCTTTTTTACTTAATTTTATTTTATAATTTTGTTGTCATTGTTAATCCTCACCCAAGGATATTATTTTCATTGAATTTTAGAGAGTGAAAGGGAGGGAGGGAAGGAGAGAGAGCGAAACATCAATTGGTTGCCTCCCACATGCGCCCCACCCAACCAGGGCTGGAGATCGAACCTGCAACCCAGCTACGTGCCCTTGACCAGGAATCGAATCAAACCCAAGACCCTTCCATCCTCAGGCTGACACTGTAAGCACCTAGCAACACCGGCCAGGGCTCTTTTTTATTTTATTTTTTTAGCCCATGTATATCAAGAAGATGAATGGTTCTACTTGGGGAGGGAGTCAAGCTGCATTTTCTTTGCCTTAAAATCTTGAGCCTGTAGGTCAACATCCCTTTGCTCCTTCCCTGCACAATGTTGCCAAGGGATGGACAGGCTTCCTCTCCTTGTTTGGACTCAGGACAGACCTGGAGCAGCTGTTGGGACACACCTTACTCATCTGACACTTAGAAAACCTGCCCATTAATCGTCCCTAAAACAGTCTTAGGAAACTGGGACACATTACACATGTGGAGACAGAAGATGAATTTCTTAAAGAAGATGTAACTCGGAGGCAGGAAAAGGAAGGTTTGTGTTGCCATAGTGGCCAGAGGAAAATCTTAGACCCGAAGGCCGAGGCATGCTGGGATGGGGCAGTCCTGAGGTCAGATCCTACTTCTGGGGCTTGAAGAGTTCAGGGCTGGGTGAGCTGCAGATAGTTCTGAAGACGCCTGTCGCTAACAGTTCTAATTTTCCATGACCTTTTCAAGCAAGCGCTGCTTCTCTACAGCGGGGCTGGGCTTACAGATCTGCCTCACAAAGATGCTGCCAGGAATAGCTTACTACTTGCGGGGAAAAGGAACTTGCTTTGAAAAAAATGAAAGCGCTAAAATAAGAACAGCCTTGCTTCAGACCCCGCTTTTGTTAATCTCTCAAGTACATAGTCCTTTTCCGTATGTGAGAATTGGGCCAGGGCCTCACTTTGCCGTCCAGGGAGGCACTATCTGCACTTGGAGCTGATCTTCCTGGCCTGGTGAGGAGGTACCTGGGGTGACTCACTGAGATGGGGCTGCTGCTCGGAGCGGCCACTCATGCCTCCTAGGCAGCCTTCCTGGACCCTGGCCAGAATGCATTCTCTGCACTGGGGACCTGCTGAGAAAGGCCCTTCAGATCACCCCCCCCCCCGGTTCTTTCATTCACTGATGCACCCCACATCGCGTGAGCTTCAGCTGGGCTGGGCTGTGTACCGAGTACTGTCAACCAAATCCTGGTCCCTGCCCTCGTGGACCGTAGAGTTAGAAACCAAGTTTATCTTGAATTTCTCAAGATCAAGGACTGGTCCTTTAGACCTTCTTGGACCCAGAGCCCTGCAGTGTGCCCACACCTACTCGTGTGCGTGCACGACCACGCTCAGGGCTTCTCTCCATCTGTGCCAGGAACTCCTCCAGTTACACGCCACTGTGTCCTCCGAGGGAGGGAATAAGTATTTATAGTTAAAGAGAGAAATATTTTCGTTTGTCCAGAGCGTGCCTGGAGCCAGATGGTGGGGAAGACCTTATGTGCCATGTCCAGGCATTGGCGTTTCATCCTGAAGGAATGGGGAGGGAACGGAGGCCTGAAAGCAGGGAACAGAGGGTTAGCTACGTCTTGGTAGAGGAAACGTGGAGAGCATATCGGGCTGGAAGTAGGGCCCCACGGAAGAGGCTGCTATAGAACAGGACAGCATGAGGTCCTGTGGGAGGTGGTGGTTAAGAACTTTGGAGCCAGTCAGCCTGGGTTCAAGCTGACCATCACTTGCTAACTCTGAGACGTTGGGAAGATGCCGGCATTCTCTAAGAATCAGTTTCTTCATCCATAAAATGGGGTATAATAACATTAATATCTACTCTATAGGGTTTTTGAGAGAATTCACTAAGGTACTACATGGCTAGTGCTGGACACAATTTCTCATGTGGGAAGCATTTTGTAACTATTATGGAGTAACAGCGGTAGATGTCTGACTTAAGGAATGACAGTGGGAATGGAGAAAGGTCAAATCTGAGAGCTTAGCCTTAGCGACCAACCGAGTGTGGTCAGGGCCAGAGAGGAAATTACCAGAATTATGATTTCTCTCTGAGGCAGTAGGTTGGGGGTATACTGGCGAAGAGCTGGGAGAGGAAGAACCAGCAAAGGGTAGAAGCAGGGGCGATGAGAGATGAGGTGTAGACATGCTTCACTTGAAGTACCGGTTAAACATGCAGATGAGGCTTGAGGGAAGCGAGGCCGTAAGTAGTTGGGACTAAGGGAGAGAGTGACCCTTAGCTTGGATGCAGATGAATAAATACTGCAAGAGGCGGAGATGTCTGCACTTAGTTACCTGGCATTCGAAGACATTCTGCTTAGCCCGTGTAGACTCCAGCACAACAAGGGGACTCTAATTTAGGATTGACTGTAAGATCCACGCCTTAGCTCTCCGGCTGTAACAAGGCAGATGATTCTGAGAATGTTTTCCTTCTCTGGGGAGGAGTTTATGTCCATGTCATAGCAGGAGCTGAGAACTGAGTGACCCCTGTTAATAATTACAGGGGCCCAGCGGCTTGGTCTCTCATTCTGAGTGAACAGAGCTGGGAAGGAGGTTATTCTTAGGAATCTTCTGATGAACAAAACGCCATGCCTGACACTCTGATAAAACAACCCCCAGTGCTTCTGGCTGCACCTGCTCCTTTGCTGGTTTTATTTATCTGAGAAAGGCTAGGAAATGTGATTCCCCAAGTTTGCCTGAATAGGTAGCAGAGCCGACAGGCAGTGGAGTCAAGTACACAGCCCCGTGCTGGGAACCGTCCCGTCCCTGGTTACCCAACCGTGGGCACTACTCACTGAAGTCACTTCACCCCTCTGTCACATTTGGGGTACCTGGAAAATTGGGAGGTGAATGGGACTGGAAGAAGAATCATAAGGTTAGAGTAGTGCAGTGGAATTTAAGGAGGAACTGTAAAGAATTTTCCTAATCCAGCTGTGTGAGTCCGGGAGAAGAGCATTAGCCCATCCGTACTGGGAGTGGGGGAATGGGGGAGATGGGGGGTGGGGAGGGCAGCAGTGGAGCCTGGGAGCTGGGGCTCTCAAGTGAGTTCCCAGGTGGGAACTCTTCACACCTGTATGGAGCTGGTCTACACAGTCTGGCTGTAGTCAGACCTACTGATGCTGGATGGTCATCAAGATGTGGGAACCTCAGAATTGCAGGCAAGGGACGGATGAGTATGTGAGAACTACCCTCTATAGGCCATGGTCACAGGGCTCTGCATGGCCCACTCTCTGCAGGGGACCCAGGAGGTGACAATGGTTAACAACCCAGTGAGTGAGAATTCTAGGCTCATTTTACAGGTAGGGATTGCCCGGGGCCTTACCACTACTCTACAGCCAGATAAGGTTCCAGGCCCTATCTTTTGACACCAGTACTATTTTGTTGGGCCATTCATGGCATTCAGGGCTCATTTAACCAGTTTCCCCTGCAGAGTCCTAGAAATTCCCACATGAATCGGCCTTCACTTGCTCTCCCAGCCCTTCAGTTATCCCATCGCAGCCACTGAGCGCTTGGTAGACTCAAAGCACTTGAAGATTTCCTAAATCTCAAGCACTGTGTTGTGTTCGCTTCCCAGTTCCACGGAGAGCAGAGCCCTTTTCTCCTCACAGGGATTAGAAGCTAGTTTCTCCCCGTGCATTCACAGAGGCCCTCCTGGAGGTCTGGAGACATCGGCCCAAATACCATATCTTGCCCTCGTCCAAGGTGTTTCTATAAACACCTCTCAATAGTGCATGGCTGAGCTGGAGAGTGGCTTTGCTTTGTAGAGTCACAGTGAACGTTGGCAGCAATAAAGGACAGAAGGCACCCACGCGTGAAACCAGGCTTTCCTGCATGGCTCAAGCCCACCTGTAGTTCTCGGGTGAAATTGCCCCAAGCGACCGGAAGCTGATTGGCAGGCTCCTGGCTTCATTTCTGAACCTCTTTCTATTCATGTCTTTGCACTAATTTTCCTTTTTTTCTGCTTATCATAATTCTGTATCTGCTTCTAACCTCACATTGAGCTAGAAACTCTTGACTCTCCTCCCGTTCACCTGAGGAAGTGATGTCCTCTTTGCTTGGCATTCCTAGATCTTACCATTGAGTCATAGAGGTCCTCTGCCTCCCAAATGCTCCCAGGTCTCTCATTCACTGAAATTTCCTTCCTTCTTGGACACTAAGCCTCAGGTTGTGTCTTTTCACCACTGAAACTTCTCATCTGCTTTCTCCCCTACCTCCCACCGCACCCCCACTTTAGATCATCCTTCAGAGCTTTTGAACTTAGTCTACTGCTTCTGATCTGAAATTCTCCATTTCTCTCAAAGCCTTCGTTCCCCTTCATCTATGACCCCTTTGCTTGGTCACCGGCTGGAAGGGAAGTCACTTCCCCTGAAGCACACTTCCTGTCTTCACTGGCCTCATTTATCAGATATGTGCTGAGTACCTATGGGCTTCACAGGCCCGGACAGCAGGCTAAGTCTGACGGGCATGGCAGGTATGGACACAGATCCTTGCAAAGGTACTATAACACATGTCTGCAGGAGAACTCGGGGGAGACTGACGGCCAGGGAGGAAGTGACCAATGCACTGATTGGTCACAGGTGGCTTTTGAACTGGGTTTTGAAAAGTGGAAGGAAGTTTCCAGGGAAAGAAGTGAGGCAAATGCATCCCAGAAACAAGGAGCAACAGGTGTGAAATCGCACCTGGGGCACATGGCGCTCAGAGGTGCTGCAGGAAGTGAAGGAGGTAGGAGGGACTGGGTGATGGAGAGGGAGAGCCCTAAATGCCTTGCCAAGAATTCTGAAGGCCAAGGAGGAGGGGTGGGGGGTTTTAAGGAGAGCCCTAACAGTCAGATGTAGAAAGGTCACCGGAACTAAAGCGGAGGCACTGCCTGTGAGCTGCTGCAGTGGGGACAGATGAGATTATTGCAGTCGTACACGCAAGACCGGAGGAGGGCATTTGAGAAGTGGGTGAGAAGGCGGGGAGGCGTACTAAGAATGCTGAGATCACATTGACGTGACTTAGTGACTGGTTGGGTATTGGGAGCGATGGCAGGTTTCTGAACAAGGCGACCGGATGGCGACTGATGCCATTAACTTGAAGGAGAAAACAGGTGGGGGGGCAGGTGAGGGGGGTGAGGCAGGAGGGCATGCCCACGCGCTGTGTGACGCTCTGGGTGCCGATGCTGCATGGATGTTTCCCTCTGTGTTGCAGCCCTGGCAGGTGGTCTCCAGGTCACAGTGCCCGACAAGAAGCAGGTGGCCATGCTCTTCCAGCCCACGCTGCTCCGCTGCCACTTCTCCACGTCCTCCCGCCAGCCCGCCGTCGTGCAGTGGAAGTTCAAGTCCTACTGCCAGGATCGCATGGGGGAGTCCCTGGGCATGGCCTCTCCCCGGGCCCAGTCTCTCAGCAAGAGAAACCTGGAGTGGGACCCCTACCTGGACTGCTTGGACAGCAGGAGGACCGTTCGAGTGGTCGCTTCAAAACAGGGCTCGACCGTCACCCTGGGAGACTTCTACAGGGGCCGAGAGGTCACCATCGTCCACGGTAATCGAGCCTCTGCTTTGAATTAGGGTGGGAGGGACCTTAGTACCAGTCTTCCATGACCCAGGGTGCTGGCCTCCCAGCCTCGCAGCCTCTCAAGACTTTGATTTTCTGGGACATGGGAGCAGCAAGAACCCCATCGACTTGCTTTCATGGGCTCGTGGGGGGGAGCATGTGACAGCCAGAGCAGACGGAGCTGAGCTTGGGGAGCCTTCCTCCCTGACCTGCCCTCCATTTGGAGGGCCTGCTGTCAGAACCGAAATTAAATAGGTTCTAGCAAAAGAACTGCCTCTGTCAGACACCTTGACATCAGTCTGCAGGGCCTTTCCTGAACTCAGGAAGCAGACTCCTCCCTGGGAGAAGGGTTGCACGCCTGTGGGGTCCTGAGCCAGATGTCTGCCATGGCCACGCCCTGGGTGGTTTTCTCTCACTGCCACCCTTGCTCCTGCTCCCTGCAGCTTTGGACAAGAAAGGGCCCTAAGAGTCTGATTTGATCTAGTGGGTAATTTGCATTTTGAAGAACTGCTGTAAAGCCAGCTCCTTTGCAGTAGTCCAGGTAGTTCTAGAATGTACCTGGCTCTCGGGTACTCTGCACCCGCTTGGCTGCTTGGTCTTCTGTTCCTGGCCCCGACCTGGAACAAGACCGATTCTGCTGGGGCTCCCGGACTCTAGCCTCAGGGATACTGGGTTTTTATTTTGTACTAGAGGCCCGGTGCATGAAATTTGTGCATGGGGGTGTTCCCCTCAGCCCAGCCTGTAACCTCTCCAATCCGGGACCCTTCAGGGGATGCCCGACTGCCAGTTTAGGATCGGGCCTAAACCGGCAGTCAGACATCCCCCTCACAATCCGGGACTGCTGGCTCCTAACTGCTCACCTGCCTGCCTGCCTGATCGCCCCTAACTGCCCCCCCACCAGCCCGGTCGCCCCCAACTGCCCCCCTGCCAGCCTGGTCACCCCACACAGCCTGCTGTTCTATCGTCCATCCGGTTGTTTCAGTCGTGATGGCCCCTGGCTTTTTATATATTAGGATGCTTGTTTAGATAAGTCAAACATCTTGTCAACCACCATCCAGGTAAACAGGACAAGCCCCAAGGGCCCCCTCATTCCCACATTGTTTATTGCTCTTCTCAGAGGCCAGGTGTAGGATTGGGTTCTTCTTTCTGTGATAAACAGATGCAGATCTTCAAATTGGAAAACTCATGTGGGGAGACAGTGGACTCTATTACTGTATCATCACCACCCCCGATGACCTGGAGGGCAAAAACGAGGACTCGGTGGAGCTGCTGGTGTTGGGTGAGTGGAGACGTGAGCATCTTAGCCACTGGCCGGTTCCTCTTCTTGGTCCTTGCCCCTGCACACAGCCTTTATCCTCTACACCCTGACAGACCGCTTCGGGTGTCCAGTAGTTCTTCATCTCATTTCTTGGTGGCTATGGCCCACTACTTAACAATGCCCTGAATGTTTCTTTTGCTCTGTTAGTTTTTTATTTCTTTCCTTCCTTCCATTTGCATCATTAATCCAGCTTTATCTGGCTCCAAGCTTTACTTACCTTTTTATATGCTAACCATGAAGGAACCGCCTGAGGCCCCTGAAGAGGGTAGAGACCCAGGAGAGCTGGGAAATCACTGGTGAGTCAGGACCTCTGAGAATCAGGAATCCTTCCCATTCATTAGCTCCACTTAAGACAATTACGGGAGAGATGGCTGAGAACTGGAGAGCTTAATGCTGAACGGTGCCATTGCAAAGAGCTTCTGGGGAATGTGGCAGCGTTTAATTGGAAGGCAAATTCCTTGAAACCTAGAAGTGTCCGAGTTCTTCTCAAAGCAAATATATATCTAATCTTTATTAATAGCAATTTCTCCATAAACGCCAACTCATTACTTTGAGTTACTGTTCCTCTTTGGTGGACTGGAGGGATGTCAGTGGGGGTGACCTCCTATGAACTTAAAATTGAGCACATATTTCATGCTCTATAAGTGTTGGTTGAACAAGGACATTGGAATAAAACATAGGAATGAAAAAGAGAAACCACATGAATTGTAGGGAAAAAGTAAATACTTGATGCCAGTTTTTAAAAGAAATTATGTTTTTTTGTAGCTTTCAAGAAACCATGTGTTAACAATTTGGGGGAATATTTAAGGTTTAAAGGCAAATGAGGTTATAGGCTAATTTTCACCCTCCCTGGGAAACTCAGTACCCAGGGAAAACTTGAATTGGCTACTTAGGATTTCGTTTCACTCAACCATGAGTGTGATTTTGGCAAATCAATGTTTCTGCTGCCTTAACTTTATGACTTACAGAATGGATGAAGTAATAATTATTAAAAATCAACTCTTTATTGTGAATAACCAACCCTTATTGGAAGGTTGACTTAATTCAAGTGCATATACCTTGGGCCAACGCATCATATAGCCACACTGCCGTGGTCCGGAAAGGGATGGGAACAGATTGGAAAGGAAATAAAGGAATGAACAGCTTCTGTGGATTTTGTAAAAGGACCCAGGGAAATCAGATGGGGGATCGGCTGTGTTTTGGTAACTCCGAAGGAAGGAAAAGATAAATTTCTGCATAATCACACCTCACTAGTGGCCAGGTTAGAAACAAGTGGCTCCGTGAGCCTACAATTAGCTGACTGTGGACGGTTGTTTGGCCAGTGCCGCCATCGTAGGGAAGTGGTTGCCTGTGCAGGGGAAGCGGCCAGGCAGAAACCACTCTAAGTAGTCCGGCCCCAGTTCCACACGTGGGGAAGGAGAGAGGCTGCGCTGTGTGTTTGAAGGGCATTCCTCTGGGTCAGACCTGCAAAGTAACTTGGGCAAAGATGCTGTCCTCAGGACAAAAAGGTGGAGAAAGGAAGGCTCAGATGGAAAAGGTTACCAACGATGGGCAAAAAGATGGAGAGCAGAAATCAGTGCTACTTAAAGGGAATCAGAAAGGAAAACTGGGGCCCTGGCGGTTTGGCTCAGTGGATATACTGTTGGCCTGCAGACTGAAGGGTCCCGGGTTTGATTCCCATCAAGGGCCCATGCCCGGTTGTGGGCTCAATCCCCAGTAGGGGGCATGCAGGAGGCAGCCAATCAATGATTCTCTCTCATCCATTGGAGATTCTATGTCTCTTTCTCTCCATTCCTTTCTGAAATCAATAAAATGATACACACACACACACACACACACACACACACACTGGGGAGGCCACAACCCAGCCCATCACAGCAGAGGTGGCATGTCTGTGAGACAGACACGTGCTAGGGCTCACAGGGAGGAGACTCACAATTCCACTGTGTTCCACAGGAATTAGAAACATGCAAAGCCCAATGCATTTGCCATGTAAACTTTTTAGGGCAACTCTAGATGAGTAGTTATCTAAAGGGGTTCCTTTGACATCTACAGGAATATTCTGGGTGCCAGAAAGGACTGTATTTACTTTGCAAATGCAAAATTCTGAGTATTCGTGCCTTGACTCCCTTTACAGAGTTTTTCAAAATGCTGTCAGTTTCTAGAAGCCCAGTTATTTGGTGGTTGTACCCTGCAGGCCCATCTGTTAGGTGCTCTTTTCAGGTGAGACCAGGAAAGCATCCTGATTGGTGAGGTCGTCCTTGAGGAGCTGAAGGCCTCAGTGGGAAGGTGACCGGTCCACAGTCTGCTTATTTCAGTCCCATGAGCCACCGGCTCAGTCACTGAACTTGACCTGAGGATGGGTCGGAGGACCTGGTCCAGGGAAGAGGACATGGAACAGGAACCTGGGACGTGTCTCCAGAAGGGACTGGAAGCTTGCTCTGTGTGGCCGGATAAAATGAGAGCCAGGAGCGTACATCACAGGGAGGGGAGTGCATTTCGGTGCAGGGCAGGAGCTGTTGACAGCTGGAGACATGGAAAGACTGACTGTCTTCTCTGGAGCAGTGACTCCCATGTCCTTAAGGGGTTGGAAACTTCCTTATGAGTTACATCAAGCTTTTATGCATAGGAAACGGCGCTTAACTAAGTTACTTCTGAGCTTTATTCAATTCTAAAATTCTAAAATCTCACCTTAAAATGTAGATGAACGCAAGTGATGCAACTACCTTGAGAAAATGACCTCCCGGAAATTCGTGGCAGAGATAAAAGGGTTACAGGTTGGTTATAAGGACACAGGGGGTGATGCTCGTTCACAAAGAAGCCAGGGGGGATGAAGGGTGGTCTTCTGCAGATAGACCAGGGCCAACAGGGGTAATCCTGCCAGAATGAGAAGACTCTAGATGGTGATTGAAGGAGCTGAAATGTTAGGTCTTCTTGGAGTTGATCACAAAATGGGGAGCAGAAAACTGGTTGGAATTTCAGAGGACCAATCAGTAAAGACGGATGAATTAGAGGCAAAGATCAGAAGAATTTAGTTTTCTGTTTATACTCACAAGGTGAACATGGGAAGTGGATGGAGTAAGACTGTGAAGTGTCTTATACGTAGGACTGAGAAGTTTGAACTTCATCTTGAGGACCATGGGGAGCCAGTGAAGAAACCTTAGCAGAAGAATGAAACTAGATCTTAGGGTGGGAGTATTGATTAGCAGCAGGGTAGACAGTACACTGGGGGCGACGTGCTGCGAGAGAGGGGTCAGTCTGGGGGCTGCTGGAGAGCACAGAGGGGTGGATTGACAAGAGACAGCATAGAAACATTTCTGAGGAGGAAGTGATGGATCTTGGTGACCAGTGTATGAAAGGGAATGGGGACGGGAATGGGGAATGGGAAAAGTCAGGTCACTGGGACTCCTAGCTCGCTGGGTAGCCAACTGCTCCACCAACTCAGAGAGAGGACCCAGGGTGTAGAGCAGGATGGGGGGCAGGAGAATGAGTTTGGTTCTCGATGTGTTGAATATGAGAGGCCTGTGGGGCACCCAGGTGGCGTCCCAATTAGAAATATAGGCCTGAACTCGGTGGAGAAGCGAGAATGAGAGATAATAGATTAGAGAACCTCAAGTGATAGTCACCATGAAAGAATAGATGAGTCAGCCAGGAAGATTATATAAAGTGAAGAGGGCCAAGGACGGAACCCATCAGGCATATGTCCTACTTTCACTTCAGGAGAGTGGTAGCATGGCCACTGCCCACGGGCGTGTCTTGATTTCTCCACACGCAGGGAGCTCCCCAACAGCATGGGCCTCGGGTCTGCAGAGGCGCGGACCACCTCTCGTCTGTGTTTGCATCTGCACTGCCTGGCAGAGGGTCTGCAGTAAGGAAGCTGGAGGGCGTGTTTTTGTTTTTGTTTTTTCTCAAATGATAAATGGGCAGAATCTGTAATTAATACTTACTTTGTTCCTCTTAAATGTTAGTGCTGAGCATTTATTTGTTGACTGAAAAGTGTCAATACCATAAACATCTGCAGTCTCAAGAGAGAACATGCTTTCACCTCCGTAGTCCTCATTCTCCAGCTGGGCATTTACATTATTACTCGCAGTCAATCCATCGGGGACTGTGGTGGAAAGCAACAGGATTACATGCTGCGGAGCAGAAGGGAATTCATTGGAAAGAAATTGCAAAGAAGACAGGAAATCCGTCTCTGAAAAGGATAGTAGTATATTAGGGTAGCGCTTGTTAACTTCTGTAAAAGCAGTGCCCAAAGCTCAATGACTTACCACCAGGGAAGTTGGTTACTTCACCTGGTCGTAGGTGAGGGTAGGAGGCTCACCGGATCACTCCCTTCCAAGTGATGGTGTAAGGGGTCTGGCTGCTCCATGTTCAACTCTGCAGCATGGGAGGCCTTCGGTCGCAGCTGCACAGAAAGATGGAATGAGGCAGGTCGGATGGGACTTTTTAGAGACCGGGTCTGGGTCACTCCTGCTGGTTTGATGTGCCCAGGGAGAGAGTTAGACTGTGTAGATGAACAGCCTAGTCCCTGGCCTGCCAGAGGTGCCCCAGGGTCTGTGTGGCAAGAACTGATAGGCAATGTGTTTAGGGTTCCAAGCCAGAAAAATCAGTTCAACTGCTATATTTTCTGCTTTTGCATTTCCCACTCAAGAATCAGTCTCAGGAGAGACCCCAGTTGGCCCAGTTTGGACAGGTGTCCCCGGCTTAGCCTCGGGCGATCAGGGGCTCTTGGTGGCTCGCCTCTCAAGATATGAAAGAGAACTGATTTCCCAAGTAAGTAGAGCACGATTACAAAAAAGGAAGACAGGACCTTCGATGCCCCGAAGCAAATCGTGTCCACCAAAGTGATGCCATCACGACGTCTGTTGTCACTGTGAATGTGCACAGGCAATAGTGTGTAGCTCATAAACTTCCCTGTGGTAACCTCATAAGGCAGGGGAGTAGGCATGATCTCCTCATCGCCCAAGCGAAGAATTTCATGTTCGTTGTCCCGGTGCAGACAGTGGCGGCGATGGCTCCTGGCCCCATTCTTCCCGCACGGCCAGACCATCCCTATTCAGCAGCTGTAAAACGTGGCTGCTGCTTGAGGCCCAGGAAACGACTCTCACTTGTCCCGGCTTGGCTTTAGTGTTTCATTTTATTTCTTAGTAAAACTGCCCTTCACCACTGACCGAGGCCCTCACGTCAAAGGCATCGTTGTTCTTGTCTAGACGGCCCCTCCCCCCTGAGCCTGGTCTCCTTTTCCCAAACGTCCGAACCTTCTACAGATCTCTACAGATGCTCCTTTCGGAGGGTTCAGAAATGCCCGCAGACAAGTAAGTGACAGGGATGGGAGGACCTCCGCTGACGCGCTGTGAGCACAGCTATCTGAGCCCCTTGCATATCTCTCTGATGCTTGAAACGCAAAGCCATTCTGGAGCTGGATGTGCTCATGGTGTTTGGGTGCCTCGAGTTGACACTGGCAAGTACCTTAGAAAGAGTTAGACCAGGGGTCCTCAAACTTTTTAAACAGGGGGCCAGTTCACTGTCCCTCAGACCGTTGGAGGGCCAGACTTAGTTTAAAAAAAAACTATGAACAAATTCCTATGCACACTGCACATATCTTATCTACACTAATAAAAGAGAAACATGGTAATTAGCGTACGACCGCTACCCTTTTCATTGGCTAATCAGTGAGTATATGCAAATTAACTGTCAGCTAAGATGGCGGCCGGCAGCCAGGCAGCTGGAAGCGAACATGAGGCTTGCTTGCTGCGGACTCCAACGTTCCTCGCCTCACTTGCCGGCCTCTGAGCTACAACTCTAAGCAACTATGTACTATGTTGCAAATAAGAAGATAAACAAAACTCCAGAAACCAGCAGACTGAAACCCAGCCGGACCGAAACATTGTATCCATGTTTTCAACAGCGAGGCCTCAGAGCTAAAGCTGGCCCAGAATAAAAAAAAAAAAGAAGAAAACAAGGAGCCATTGGGAGCTTTAGTCACTTGCTTCTGGAAAACAACCCTCAGCCCCTCACCCAGACTGGCCAGGCACCCCAGTAGGGACCCCCACCCTGATCCAGGACACCCTTCAGGGCAAACCAGCCGGCCCCCACCCATGCACCAGGCCTCTATCCTATATAGTAAAAGGGTAATATGCCTCCCGGCACCGGGATCAGTGGAGCAGCGAGGCTCCCGGCACCGGGATCAGCGTGACAGGGGGCAGCGCCCAAAACCCCTGATCACCCTGCCGCTCTGTGTGTGACAGGGGGCGAGGCCACAACCTCCCTATCCGCCCTGCTCTGTTCGTGACAGGGGAAGGCGCCCCAACCCCTTATCAACCCTGCTCTGTGCCTGATAGGGGGGAGCTCCCCAATCCCCTGATCGGCCCTGCTCTGTGTGTGACAGGGTGCAGCGCCCCAACCCCCCCCCCCCCCCACCCCCATGGGCCCTGCTCTGTGTGTGACAGGGTAGAGCCATAACCTCTCCATCGGCCCTGCCCCGAGTGTGACAGCAGTGGCTCCCCATTCCCATGATCGGCCCTGCTCTGTGGGTGATAGAGGGTGGCGCCCCAACCCCCCTCCATGGGCCTTGCTCTGTGTTTGACAGGGTAGAGCCATAACCTCCCCATTGGCCCTGCCCTGAGTGTGACAGGGTGCAGCACCCCAACCCCCTGATCTGCCCTGCTCTGTGTGTGACAGGGGGCGGTGCCCCAACTCCCCTATTGGCCCTACTCTGTGAGTGACGGGGGGAGCTCCTCTACCCCCTGATGGGCCCTGCTCTGTGCATCACAGGGGGTGGCGCAGCAACCTCCCCATTGACCCTGCCTTGAGTGTGACAGGGGGCGGTGCCCCAACCCCCCAATCAGCCCTACCCTGAGCGTGACTGAGGGTGGCATCGCATTCTCCCGATCTGCCCTGCTCTGTACATGACGGGGCGGTGCCCCAACTCCCCAATCGGCCCTGCTCTGAGCCCGACCAGGGGCTGCACCTAGGGATTGGGCCTGCCCTCTGCCACCCGGGAGCAGGCCTAAGCCAGCAGGTCGTTATCTCCCGAGGGGTCCCAGACTGCGAGAGGGCACAGGCCGGGCTGAGGGACCCCCCCCTCCCCCCCCCCCCCAAGTGCACAAATTTTTGAGCACCGGGCCTCTAGTTTTGAAGTAAAAAAACAAAACGGGAACAAATACAATATTTGTCTTTGCATGTGGCCCGTGGGCCGTAGTTTGAGGACCCCTGAGTTAGACGTTTGGGTTGTGGGGTCGGACCTGCCCAGTCCCGAAAGACGGGAGCGTCCGGAAGTCCGCCACCGCGGGGTTAGACCTGCGTGTAGGGTCTGGCAAGGACGGGACGTCTGGGACCTGGAGCCCGGCCGCCGCTGGGGCCGGAACAAAGCCCCCGGCAGCCCCAGCTGGCAGGAAAGGACTCTGCTGGTCAGGAAGGCTCCAGCGGGGAGGCTGTTATTTAAAAATCTAAAAGCCGCTCTCTTTGCTCTGCCCTGCTTCGATGCACAATGTGAGGGCCTGGCCTCTTCCTTCTGATACCCCATGGGGCCGCTGGTTTTTTAAGGGCCTTCCAGCAGAAAAGGAGGGCAAGGGCGGGGCAGAAATAGGGCGGATGCGTATTCTTGCCTGTGGCCCCAGAACAGGCCGAGAGGCCATGAACCAGGACGAGTGTAGACTGAAGCTAAAGGACTTTCCGACGGGAAACGGCAGTTTTTGGAAACAGTGGTCAGTGAGGGGGAGCATAGGAGCCGCCCTCTGGTGAGCGGAGGCAGGCCCTCTCGCCCAGGATCTGCGTGAGCACGACCAAGACGGCGTTCAGAGCCCTTCCTATGATTGTGACTTCATCTCAAAGTCCACAGTTTGAAGAATTAATTCTCCAGGCAGGGCTGTGACGCCTCGACACTGCTGTCTTGTTCTGGGTGAATACTGTTTGTTGGAGGGAAAAAATGATGCATGTTTCTTGTAAAAATGTCAAACAAAGTAGGAAAGTACAAAAGGAGAAAATCTCTCCTGAACTTTGGCCATGCAGAGCTGACAGGCTGTTCTCCAGAACTCCCGCTGCACCGGCAGCCCTAGTCTAGGACCGCATCCAAGGGCGTTCCCCGCGTCAGGCCTGGCCGTGCCAGTGTGGGCTGGGTCAGAGGGCCTCCTCCTGCCAGTGTGGGGGGTCAGAGGGCCTCCTCCCGCCAGTGTGGGGGGTCAGAGGGCCTCCTCCTGCCAGTGTGAGGGGTCAGAGGGCCTCCTCCTGCCAGTGTGGGGGGTCAGAGGGCCTCCTCCTGCCAGTGTGGGGGGTCAGAGGGCCTCCTCCTGCCAGTGTGGGGGGTCAGAGGGCCTCCTCCCACCAGTGTGGGGGGTCAGAGGGCCTCCTCCTGCCAGTGTGGGGGGTCAGAGGGCCTCCTCCCGCCAGTGTGGGGGGTCAGAGGGCCTCCTGCCAGTGTGGGGTGGGTCAGAGGGCCTCCTCCTGCCAGTGTGGGGGGTCAGAGGGCCTCCTCCTGCCAGTGTGGGGTGGGTCAGAGAGCCTCCTCCTGCCAGTGTGGGGGGTCAGAGGGCCTCTCCGTGCCAGCTGCTCCCACACAGGCTCCCTCCAGCAGGTTCAGCCTCCTGGACTTGAACCCCTTCTACCTTGGGTGGAGTATAAAGTACTTTTCTCCATAGTTTCAGCAGAAGTCCTGTTGCTGGGGGTGGGCCACTGTTCCCAAATGAAGAAAAGAATGCCAGGCAGGCAACAGCAAACACTGCCAGCCTGCCTGCATGTTGTGGATTCATCGACTTCTGCGTCTTCACTGGCCAGATGCAGGGCTGCTCCAGGGCCAGGTTTGCTCGGCAGGTCCTGGTGAGGAGGTGCCAAGTTGGGGTTCACTCAGCTCCTGCTTCCTTCCCCCTCCTCCTGTCCTTTCCCAGGCGAAAGGCATATACCACCCAGGAACAGTTGTGTGTGAACTTTCTAAAATAGTTATTTTCAATCCTCACTTGAGGATATGTTTATTGATTTTAGAGAGAGAGGAAGGGGAGAGAGAGAGGGAGAGAGAGAGAGAGAGAGAGAGAGAGAAACATGGATTGCTTGCCTCTCATGTATGCTCGACCCAGGGATCACACCCTCTCCCTAGGTGTGGGCCTGACGGAGCCAGCCTTGGTGCAGGGACAACGCTCCAGTCAGTGGAGCCACCTGGGCGGGGCCATGGGTTGTGTTTAAGTCGAGCTATTCACAATACTGTGCCTGGAATTGCTATTCTGGTTTAAAATAAACCTTTCTGCTCGCTAGTATTCAAGGACATTTAAAAACATAAGATATCAGGGAATTCTTGGAGGGGGCATCTCAGAACTGGTGTTAAGGATTTAAAAATTGTTGTTCGCTAGTGACCATTAACATACACTATGATATTAGTTTCAAGTGTACAACATAGTGATTAGACATTTGTCTTCCTTACGCGGTGATCACCCATCGATCTGGCACTCGTCTGACCCCATAGTCATTATTAAGTTATTACAGTAGTACTGGCTGGATTTGCCTGAGGGATTTTGATGGGCGCGTCTCTCAGGCTGTGAGGAGATCCCCGCACTCACCCAGGGTCTGCGCCTCCACTTGAGTTTCTCCCGCCCCCCCGCCCCCCCCCCCCCCCCGCCCCCCAGGACATTCCTCAGGCTCTTTAGAAAGGCTACTTGTTGCCAAGGCTCCCCTCCCTCTCCCCTCCCCGCTCTAGGCCTCTTTGCCAGCCCAGCCCAGTGGCTCCTAACTGAGGGGATTTGCCAATTAAAAGGGCTGCAGCTCCCAAGTTCCCATGGCAACAGCTGCCGCGGAGGTCTTTTTGGCCTGCTCAAACTTTGATCTCGGAGAGTGGCTGCTCCAGCTTCTCTGGAAGGTTTACAAACAGAAAGAGGGAACAATTGGAGGGGAAGAAAGAAAAAGCTCCTCCTGCAGAGGGAGAAGTCGTTAGTTACAGCCATACTCCGGGTGTAAATTGGGGTGACACCTGTGGAACACCCTCGGATTTGGGCTGAGCCCACATTTTCATTTGTCCAATCAACTGTCCTTCAGACGGTGGCCCCACAGGAAAGACCGAAAGCCGGGTTGATTCTGGAGGCAGGTGGAAGTGCCCTTTCTGTCCTCAGTAGGCACTGGGGCCTTCACATTTCTAGAGGAGCTGAGACAACCGGTCTGGCTCCCGGGACGGGAGAGAGAAGACTACAGAGGAGTGACCTTTGGGCCTCAGCCCTACCCCTTCTCCCAGCCCGCTGCCCCATGCTGGCCTTGGCCGCCCTGAGCTCATAGGTGCCTCTGTTGGTCTTGGTTTTCAGATGAACCAGGAAAATATGTTGAAGGGATGGAGGAGAAGGAGGAACTGGGAAAGTTAGCCAGGTGTCAATCAACCAAAACCTGATTCTGGCTCATGATTGTCAACAAGCCTCCCCGGCAGTCAGAGTGCAGTGGGGGCTGTGGAGCCTCCAAGACCTGGTCCAGGCCTCTCTCTCTCTTTGCAGGAGGCCATGGGAGGGAGGCGGGGTGTGTGTCTCAGACTCCTGCATCCTTGCCACCTTGCTCTTGAGTAGGTACCATGGAGTGCAGTCAGTTTCGCTTCAAATGTGATTTATATCGAAATTATTATTTAAATGTAACCAGTATTTTTGCATACCAAGTGCCTAGCACAGTGAGGATTCAAAATGACAATATATGACACGGTCTTGTCCCTATAAAAAATCACTGTCTTTTGGTAAAGATAATAATTATATATTTGAAGCAATTAGAGAACAACACAAGAAAAGATTAAACTATTTGATATGAAATATCCAGGCTGTCGATGCTCAGGAGGGGCTGCTTTGCCCCAGGAGACGCTGGGCGTTGTCTGGAAATGCTGTTGGTTGGCACACACGTGGGGTGCTAGAGTCTAAGGAGGCTGTTCCAATCCTGCACGCACAGGACAGACAGCCTCCTACACCCTGCATGCGCGGGACAGACAGCCTCCTACACGCTGCATGCGCAGGACAGACAGCCTCCTACATGCTGCATGCACAAGACAGACAGCCTCTTACACCCTGCATGTGCAGGACAGACAGCCTCCTACATGCTACATGTGCAGGGCAGACAGCCTCCTACACCCTGCATGCGCAGGACAGACAACCTCCTACATGCTGCATGCACAAGACAGACAGCCTCCTACACCCTGCATGCGCAGGACAGACAGCCTCCTACATGCTGCATGCGCAGGACAGACAGCCTCCTACACGCTGCATGCGCGGGACAGACAACCTCCTACATGCTGCATGCGCGGGACAGACAGCCTCCTACACGCTGCATGCGCAGGACAGACAACCTCCTACATGCTGCATGTGTGGGACAGACAGCCTCCTACATGCTGCATGCGCGGGACAGACAGCCTCCTACACGCTGCATGCGCAGGATAGACAGCCTCTTACACCCTGCATGCTCAGGACAGACAGCCTCCTACACGGTGCATGCGCAGGACAGACAGCCTCCTACATGCTGCATGTGCAGGACAGACAGCTTCCTTGTTGCTGCATGCACAAGACAGACAGCCTCTTACACCCTGCATGTGCAGACAGACAGCCTCCCACACCCAGCATGCGCAGGACAGACAACCTCCTACATGCTGCATGTGCGGGACAGACAGCCTCCTACATGCTGCATGCGCGGGACAGACAGCCTCCTACACCCTGCATGCGCGGGACAGACAGCCTCCTATACCCTGCATGCACAGGACAGCCTTCTACACCCTGCATGCACAGGACAGACAGCCTCCTGCACCCTGCATGCACAGGACAGACGGCCTCCTACATGCTGCATGTGCAGGACAGACAGCCTCCTACACCCTGCGTGTGCAGGACAGACAGCCTCCTATACCCTGCATGCGCAGAACAGACAGCCTCCTATACGCTGCATGCGCAGGACAGACAGCCACCTACACGCTGCATGCGCGGGACAGACAGCCTCCTACACGCTGCATGCGCGGGACAGACAGCCTCCTACACCCTGCATGTGCAGGACAGACAGCCTCCTACACGCTGCATGCGCGGGACAGACAGCCTCCTACATGCTGCACGTGCAGGACAGACAGCCTCCTACACGCTGCATGTGCAGGACAGACAGCCTCCTACACCTTGCATGCGCAGGACAGACAGCCTCCTACACCCTGCATGCGCGCAACAGACAGCCTCCTATACGCTGCATGCGCAGGACAGACAGCCACCTACACGCTGCATGCGCGGGACAGACAGCCTCCTACACCCTGCATGCGCGGGACAGACAGCCTCCTACACGCTGCATGCGTGAGACAGACAGCCTCCTACACCCTGCATGCGAGGGACAGACAGCCTCCTACACGCTGCATGCGCGGGACAGACAGCCTCCTACATGCTGCATGCGTGAGACAGACAGCCTCCTACACCCTGCATGCGAGGGACAGACAGCCTCCTACACGCTGCATGCATGAGACAGACAGCCTCCTACACCCTGCATGCGCGGGACAGACAGCCTCCTACATGCTGCATGCGCCGGACAGACAGCCTCCTACTCCCTGCATGCGCGAGACAGACAGCCTCCTACATGCTGCATGCGCGGGACAGACAGCCTCCTACATGCTGAATGGGCGGGACAGACAGCCTCCTACTCCCTGCATGCGCGGGACAGACAGCCTCCTACATGCTGCATGCGCGGGACAGACAGCCTCCTACACCCTGCATGTGCAGGACAGACAGCCTCTTACACCCTGCATGTGCAGACAGACAGCCTCCTACACCCTGCATGCGCAGAACAGACAGCCTCCTATACGCTGCATGCGCAGGACAGACAGCCACCTACACGCTGCATGCGCGGGACAGACAGCCTCCTACACGCTGCATGCGCGGGACAGACAGCCTCCTACACCCTGCATGTGCGGGACAGACAGCCTCCTACACGCTGCATGCGCGGAACAGACAGCCTCCTACATGCTGCACGTGCAGGACAGACAGCCACCTACACGCTGCATGCGCGGGACAGACAGCCTCCTACACCCTGCATGTGCAGGACAGACAGCCTCCTACACGCTGCATGCGCGGGACAGACAGCCTCCTACATGCTGCACGTGCAGGACAGACAGCCTCCTACACCTTGCATGCGCAGGACAGACAGCCTCCTACACCCTGCATGCGCGGAACAGACAGCCTCCTATACGCTGCATGCGCAGGACAGACAGCCACCTACACGCTGCATGCGCGGGACAGACAGCCTCCTACACGCTGCATGCGCGGGACAGACAGCCTCCTACACCCTGCATGCGCGGGACAGACAGCCTCCTACACGCTGCATGCGCGAGACAGACAGCCTCCTACATGCTGCATGCGCGGGACAGACAGCCTCCTACTCCCTGCATGCGCGAGACAGACAGCCTCCTACACGCTGCATGCGCGGGACAGACAGCCTCCTACACCCTGCATGTGCAGGACAGACAGCCTCCTACACGCTGCATGCGCGGGACAGACAGCCTCCTACATGCTGCACGTGCAGGACAGACAGCCTCCTACACGCTGCATGTGCAGGACAGACAGCCTCCTACACCTTGCATGCGCAGGACAGACAGCCTCCTACACCCTGCATGCGCGGAACAGACAGCCTCCTATACGCTGCATGCGCAGGACAGACAGCCACCTACACGCTGCATGCGCGGGACAGACAGCCTCCTACACGCTGCATGCGCGGGACAGACAGCCTCCTACACCCTGCATGCGCGGGACAGACAGCCTCCTACACGCTGCATGCGTGAGACAGACAGCCTCCTACACCCTGCATGCGAGGGACAGACAGCCTCCTACACGCTGCATGCGCGGGACAGACAGCCTCCTACATGCTGCATGCGTGAGACAGACAGCCTCCTACACCCTGCATGCGAGGGACAGACAGCCTCCTACACGCTGCATGCATGAGACAGACAGCCTCCTACACCCTGCATGCGCGGGACAGACAGCCTCCTACACGCTGCATGCGTGAGACAGACAGCCTCCTACACCCTGCATGCGCGAGACAGACAGCCTCCTACACGCTGCATGCGCGAGACAGACAGCCTCCTACATGCTGCATGCGCGGGACAGACAGCCTCCTACTCCCTGCATGCGCGAGACAGACAGCCTCCTACATGCTGCATGCGCGGGACAGACAGCCTCCTACATGCTGCATGCGCGGGACAGACAGCCTCCTACTCCCTGCATGCGCGGGACAGACAGCCTCCTACACGCTGCATGCGCGGGACAGACAGCCTCCTACACGCTGCATGCGCGGGACAGACAGCCTCCTACACGCTGCACGCGCGGGACAGACAGCCTCCTACACGCTGCATGCGCGGGACAGACAGCCTCCTACACGCTGCACGCGCGGGACAGACAGCCTCCTACACGCTGCATGCGCGGGACAGACAGCCTCCTACACCCTGCATGCGCGGGACAGACAGCCTCCTACACGCTGCATGCGCGGGACAGACAGCCTCCTACACGCTGCATGCGCAGGACAGACAGCCTCCTACACGCTGCATGTGCAGACAGACAGCCTCCTACACCCTGCATGTGCAGACAGACAGCCTCCTACACCCTGCATGTGCAGACAGACAGCCTCCTACACCCTGCATGTGCAGGACAGACAGCCTCCTACACCCTGCATGTGCAGGACAGACAACCTCCTACACCCTGCATGTGCAGGACAGACAGCCTCCTACACCCTGCATGTGCAGGACAGACCGCCTCCTACATGCTACATGTGCAGGGCAGACAGCCTCCTACACCCAGCAAAGACGACCCGGCCCTAAGTGTCAATAGCCAGGTTGCAAAATCCTGATCCTGACCACAGGTCAGTCTGGGGACTGGAGAAGGTCACTGCGAAGAGCATGGCTTTGGGGTCATAGTCCCTGGACTGGGTGTGCCAGTGAGACTTGGACAGGCCAGTGTGGCTGAGCCTGATGTCCTTTTCTGTAAAATCGGAGAAGGAGGAGTAATACTCCTGGAAGACCTACTGTGAGATTAAATGGCACATGACCAGAACCAGTCGTATGAGCTCCCTTCCACCCTGCCATCCCCCGCCTCTCTTTGCCAGCCTGTCACCTCTGGTCTGAGGGGCTCTGCAGGGAATTCTTCGTTGTGGGACTCCTGCTCGGGGCCGATTTTCCTTTGCCCGGTCCACAGACAGAGGCTCTGAGCCCCTGTGAACTGGCAGTCCTGTTTCTAACAGTCCGTGCCCTGCGGAGGTGGCCTCTGCAGCCCTGTGGGAACCTCCTGCCAGTGGATTTTAGGACATTCCGTCCCAGCAAGCTGTCTTTTGGTGGCTCTATTTTGGTTGCCCCCAATTCTCAGTGGATGGCCCTTAGTTAATTACAGGGTGTTTACTACCTATGCAAGGATTGGGTGCCACAGGCCCCTCGATCAAGTCCTGAAGGCGTTGGGGAGCACCTAGGGCTTTGATGAGAATATGCATGGTCTTGGAAAGTCTAGATAGGACGACTTCATAATTTATGGTCCGAACTAAGAGACTCCTGAGAGTGAGAAGGAGAGCCTGTTAGTCTATGTCAGGACAACAGGCAAAGTGGTAAGAGGGTCACACCATCTTTAGAGATGGCCACCTTGAAGGGCCTCCTCTTGATTGACAAGAAGTGAAGTTCCAGAGGAGCTCAGCTGCACCTGGGAGCCCTTGCTGTAGCTGGCATTTCGTTCATGAGGACCTACTATGTGCATATCTCTAAGCAAGGGGCCCATACAACAGATGGTGGTTTGCATAATAACTTCTAACTGAAAAATTGGCGCTAAGATTTCCTCAGGGTAAGGGAGTTCCATTTAGGCTCTTCCAGTCCGGGGTTGTTAAGAGAACAATGGGGGTCTTGGAGGCGGGGTTGGCCTCGCCCCATCCTCAGCCCCAGGCCTTGCTGCAGTGTGTCCCTGCCCCCCTCCCCGCCCCCCACCTTCTTCCACAGCCTCCTCCCAGCTCACTTGTTGCTCTTGGAGGTGGGAGGAAACTGGCCTTCAATTAGTGCGCATTCTTGCAGCCCCGGTTGCCGGTTGCCCTGGTGACGGGGGAGGGGGTTGGGGGGCGGGAGCAGCTGGGTCCGCAGCCAGCCTCATTGTAGTCAGTGGAAAGGCTGCAGACGTGCGAGGCCTGTGCCTGTGCGCAGAGAGGGGGTGTCACCGGAAAATCGGCTCAGCCCCGCATAGAAAGAATGGCAGCCCTTGGAAGCCGGTCGGGAGACAGTCATCCCATTTTTCTCCAAAGCCAGCTGCCGCTATTCAAGTGCGCAGGGTTGCGTTCACACGGAGAGGGGGCTGGCGGGAGAGGGCAGGAACTCTGACATCCGGGGCTGCAGGGGCTGCCCTCCCTGCGTGCCCAGAGGCCCAGCCTGTTTTGGTTAAGGAAAGTAGCTGTTCTTGGTATCTTTGTACCTAAGGTGCCTGGGCCAGTCTGATGCAAGGAGCCCAGCAGCTCAGGAAATCCCCTGGAATCACACCAAGAAACTCAGTATCTTCCGTCGGTAAACCCCACCCTCCTCACATCATTTCTGAGGCACTTGTGGCCGTCCTCTGCCTTTCATCTCAGGCCAACCCGAGCCTCTTACGTTTCTGATAATACTTTACACCTGTTCACTCTCTGGGGGCCGGGGCTTGGCTCACTGTCGCACTTTCGGAAGACCGAGTGCTTTGCAGTTGGTGTTTGTTGGGTCCAAGCCCCTCTGCCAGGGACTGGATCTCCTGGGACGCCAGGTATTCCACGGAGAAGCCATGAGAAGTTGTAGGTATATGAGAGTCTTTATTGTAGCCCAAGTAGCCATTGCTAACAAGGAGCAACTAGACAAAACAGTTCTTCGAAGTCCCATACAGTAGCCGTACACCAGCTAAGTAACAATGCATCTTTCCCACACAGCAGCAGCCTCTGTACCTACAGCCTGGTGGTCAGTAACATACTTTAATACCAACGCAGACAAAAGAGGCTTTTTTCCAAAACTCTGACCTCACTATTTTGGGTCATAGAAGGGCACGTTTGCACAGTGTACATAGTCAGATTACTGTGGCCTTACTGTTCACCTGCATATAGTATCTTGGCCTTGAACATTCTGATTAAGATTCCCACGCTCAGAGTGGCCTTGCACATCTGGTATGCTCTGTATTATCATTGTTTATTTGTTTGGAGCAGCATGGTGAATGCCATTTCCTTAGATCATAGGGTCACAAATACTCAGTAATCATTTTCTGGCTGCAACTGTAAAAGGTGCTGAAATTTTTAACCACCTCTAACATTTTCTACATCCAAAAATTACACTTTAATTATTTAAGTAGGGCATTGATGCCACAAACACATTTGAGCGTCTTTCACTGCAAATACCAGGAGATGAGGAAGCAGTTGAATTTAAGAACAAGCAAATCTGGAGAGGGAGTGAGGTATTGGCAAATAAAATGAAATGTAATAAAATAAAATAAAAAATAAATACCGGAATGGGCAAGTAGATCTAGTTTCTACTCTTGGTTTGATCGTTAGTCAGCTGTGTGACTTTGGTAAAATTTGTTAACTTCTCTGAGCCTCAGGTTCCTAAAAACATGTGTGGGTTACAGATTAGATGACCTCCAAGATCTTTTCTAGTTGTCAAATCTGACTTCTGTGTGAATAGTAGTCAGTGATTTGGACCAACCTTATAATCACTGCCAAAAGCCCAAAGCATTTATGAACAGTTAATTGCAGATGGTCTAATACTAGTCATTATTAGTATTGGAGAGAATCCAATGTCAGCATTATTCAATACAGTTTAAAGTGAACTAAAATGTAAAGGACATAAAAAGAAAGAGTTCACATAGGAAAGGCTTGCATACGTAGTCTATAAATACATATAAAGAGAGGGAGGCTAGCTCCGCATTCCTGACGGGTAATCATAAACTCACTGAATGCATGGTTGCCGGGGGAATACAGAATAAAAGCAGGGATGTGTGTGCCCTGGGGAAATTTCCTATCTATTTGGGATTCCAAATAGCCATAGAAACAAGTTTACACTTCAAAGAGCCAGAGAAAGGCATCTTCTCTCCTCAAAGACTTGAAAAGAAACATTTGAGGGGGTTAGGAGCTGAGAGAGCAGGGTGGGTCTTGTGCGTCCCTGAAAACTGACCCTGGGGTCTGAGGAAGGCCTGGCAGTGGGAGGAAGCCCACCTGTGCGTTAGGCAGAGGGAGAAGAGGGAACCTCAGGGCAGGGGAAGAAAGCGCCAGGGGTCATTTGTTTAGTGCATTGCAAAGCCCAGGAGGACTCCAAGTGAATAAGCGCAGGGAAAGGAATGGAGGTGACCACGCTGTCCGCAGCGGAAGCCTCACCAGGACAAAGGAAACGTGGTTAACCTTTGCTCTCTGAAGGCTTGGACTCGTAATCAGGGCTTGGATTTAAGTTTCAAGAGTAGAGACAAAAAACTCTTTTTGGCAAAGCTTGTAAGCACATTGTATCTCTGTGATGGCCGCCTTACACATACCCAGCCTGGGGGTTACAACCTGTGGGGTGCGAGGTGGGGCAGGCCTTCAGTCCCCTCGACAGTAAGATGACCTTTTGGGATGTTTTGGTGCCTTGAGGATGCTCCTACCATTGAGCCCCGAGTCCAGGGTGCTCCCCCTTCTCCAGCACATGGACCAGGGCTTGGTGAATGAATGCTCCCTTCCTGCGCTGATGAAGAGCCGGCTTCCATCTGGGATGGACAAGGGCACCCTTGTGAGCAGCCAATCAGAAGCCTGCATACCCCACAGAGGGGATTTGCTACTGGAAACACTTCACGGTCCAGAGGGTGAGGTGCCTCCTCTTACGGGTCTGCTGGGGACCTCAGGCACAGAACACAGTCCCTGCCTGGAGGGTTTCGTCCTCAGTGCGGTGCTCCTTGCAGCCGGAGACCAGCTCTGAGGCAGGGTGCCTGGGGTCCTCCGAGCATGGCGCACCCACCTTCTCAGCGCAGCTTCCTTACGGGCTGTCGGAATCCACGTTGGAGGCGGGGAGGCTGTGTGGGACGAGGACTCACACAAACAAGGGCAGTGAGAAGTGATGCGCTGTTATCTTCGGTAAGAAGGGAATAAGTACATGGAAGGGCCTGGCCTACCGTGAGAGGAGCACTCGTGTCTCGGGGATGTCACAGGACAGTGTTTGTTGTGACTATCAGGCCACGTCTCTGGGGGAAGGTCCCAGGACCAGGTGGAACCCGATGTTAAAATGCAAGGAAGGCTGGTGAAACCACTGCACGTGGCAGGAGGACGGTCCCTGACCTCAGGTAAGTCCTGTGACGCTGAAGCAGATCCCAACACCGAGTTCTTATACTCACACCGTTGGACAGCCTGCAGGCGAGACCGAGAGCCTCGAGAGTGTAGGGATCCCATCTAGTTCCCCTCTGTGTCTCCACCTGGCTCCATATACATTTCTTGATGAATGAATGAATGAATTGGAGACACTCAGGAGTAATGGGTCCGAGGAATAGCACAAAGCGTTCAGGGGTAACTTGAAGGTGTCTGTGGCAAACAGCGGCTGCCTGGGGACTGTGGGGGACGATACGTAAGTTGTTTTATCCACTGTGCACGTTGCTGCCATGATCATTCAAGCCCAGGTGTGTGAGTATTGTGGGCTGTGACATGTGTAATGCTTTGGTATGAAATGGTGCTCATGTTGGTGCTGGTGCTAATGGTTCGTGTGCCTGAGCTGTTGGGGTGACTCCTGTGGAAATGTCTTTAAGGTGATGGATTCTGCCAAGTTCGGGGAAGCCAAGCTTCATGAACACCGTTTTCTATAATAGCTTGAACGATGTTTGAAAAGAGAAAACATCCCTCTGTTTGCAATGTCGTCTCTCCATCCTTTTCTCAGACATTCAGTGGCATGTAACTGCCGCTCTTACACCGAACCCTGGAGGGTGAGCGAAGTCCCGGCTGGAAAAGGCCTCGGAAAGCAGGGCGTTTGCTGCCTTGTGTGGACTCCCGGTCAGGCCTTCATTGGATGTGATGGGTTAGACTAGGAAGGGAAGATACCGCATGTCCAGCTGCCAAAGGCAGTTCTCAGGAATCGCTAGTCAAGAAGATGGAAGCAAAATGCTTTTCAGAAATACAGGATCCCAGTGTAAACCCCCCTTTCAAAGTGCCTTTAATCCAATAAAATAAGTCACGGTGTTCGAGCCAGTGACACGCATGGTCTCACTGCTGACATGATAGGTGGCACTGTCCACTGTCCCCTGACTCCGGCTGTCCTCAGGCGAAAGCCCTGTCATGTTCCCCCCTGGACTGCGAGAGGGTACCACCCGGCCACGGGGCCACCACACGGGGCACGTGGGAAGCTGTCCCGGCCTCAGGAGCATCCGCTGTGGGCTGTGGCTTCTGGGAGAATGAGAAGCGGGACGCCTGTCCTTCTGTCCGAGTGACAAGCTTTGTGAAGCCCTGTCCACATTTCTGACCCAACCTCTCCCAGGAGGCACTGGCCTTGCAGAGTCAGGAGAGCCAAGAACAGCAAAGTGAGCCAAGATCCCTTCCGCCTCCCTAACACCGAGCCCCTAGGACAGCGTCCTCCCCGCGGCTGGGCGTGCCTTTTCCTTGACCTCTGTCGGGGCTGCTCTTCCGTGGGGCGGCTTGAGGAAGGAGGGGCCAGTGCCCAGCCATGGCCTTTCGCCTCAAAATGTAAACCACACGTGAGTGACTTTTCTCGACTCCACCTCTAGAACTTGAACAGGAAGGGCTGGCTGTTTTCTGAATGAACCAAGTCCACGGGCATGAAACAGACCCCACAGTTGAGGTGATACGGGGCCTGGGAAGTGCTCACACTTTGGCTGCATTGGTATAAGTAAAAATAGCCATTAATTTCAGTCTTTTTACTCATTTTAAATTTTTTAACTGATGGATTTTAGAGAGGAAGAGAGAAACATTGATTTGTTGGCCCACTTATTTATGCATTCGTTGGTTGCTGCTTGTATGTGTCCTGACTGGGGATCGAGCCCGCATCCTTGGTTTATCAGGATGATATTCTAACCAGCTGAGCTGCCCGGCCAGGGCCTCTTTTTGCTCTTTTAACATGATTACTAGAAACCCTACAGTGACCCGCTGCTCACATTATATTTGTACTGGAAGAGCTGTTCTAGGTGCATTGTCACACATGTAAATGAAGCAGCATTCAGGTGCCAGGGTGACCCTTTGCCATCCCAAGTCTGGCAGGAGGCGGCTTGCGAGCTGTTTCCCAGCGCACCTCAGTGATGAGCGAGACCCCAGTGTTGCTGGGCGTCTGGTGCGGGGAAGTCCCAGCTGGGCCTTTCCACCAACTGTGATATGAGAACGTGGTGCAAGCGCTTGGCACCTCGTCCTATAAAGGAGGCGAGTTTATAACAGGACTGGCCTCCTTCCCCACATCTCCCAGTGGCTCCCCTCCTGCACAGCTCCTTGCCAGCGAGCCTCGAGGGGCACCTGTTTGTTCCGACACCAGCCCTTACGCTTCCCTGCCTCGTCACGCGGAAGGCAGCTGGGTCCACGCCACGCCAGCTGTGGGTGCCATATGGGAAAGCCATACCGTACAGAGCATTTCCGAAACCAGAGGAGAGGAGCGTGTACCCGATCTAGCTTATCTCTTCTTTGCCTTTGAAATTTTAGTCATTGAAATATCTCCAGGCTATAATTAGAATTATATACCGAGATCATTCCGAGTTAAAACTAAATATGCACTTTGTTTTTGATGGGTGTAGGGATGCATGCGGATGTATGGACATGCAGGCTGAACGCCTGGATACGGACGGGGTGGACTTTTCCAATAAAAGGTGCGAGAAGAACGCAAAGTGTGTGGAGATGGTGCGTGTCTGTCTGCTGGGTCAGGCCCTTGGTGGGTGAGGCAGGCATTTCCTCCTCCTATAGGTGGTTGGAGGGGAAGTTCTGCTTCTGCTTCCACCTGATGTAGGTGCAGAGTTCACTTACGTAGCTGCCAGAGGTCGACAGGGAAGGTCATTCTCTTGTCTGAGCCCCACCGCTGGATGTGCCTCGCGTACCACCAAGAACCTGGGCCAGGCCCCGTGCGGGTGGCACTGCTGCAGCCAGGCCCAGGCTGTGTTTCCCTGGGAGTAACCTCTTTCCTTCTCTTCCCCTTCTACCTCTTCTAGGCAGGACAGGGCTGCTTGCTGACCTCTTGCCCAGCTTTGCTGTGGAGATTATGCCAGGTATTCAGTCATTTAACTCTTTGTTTGCTTAATTTGCTGTCATTCCATCTGCCTGGCTTCTGCATTAGTCACTAATTGCTCCTTTGATGTATTTGCACATTTGTCTACATATGTCTGTGGTCTTTTCCAGGATGAACTAAGCCCATTGGGAGAGCCTTTAAATTGTATTTCTTCTGTTACTAGACCCTAAAAAAGTAGTGATAATTAAAAATGGCTGAGATGGGTACCCAGTCCTGACCACACGTGCCAGGCATGCGGGCTCCCTGGCCACCTCATGCCCAGTGTCTCAGCTGCACCCAAATAGCACTAAATATCCTGAACAGAGTCGTTACTTGTCTGCATTCCTTATGCCCTAAGTTATATGTGTACCCGGTCATTAGCGTGCCACCGTGTTACTCTGAATTTCCCTTTATAACTTTATCAGAACTTTTTCTTCAAACTTAATGAAAGCTATGCACCCCTCCTCCCTTGAAGAACACGCATCTGCATACCTACTCTGCTTTGTATACAACTTCAGGACCTTCTGGGGCCCCTAAGTCCTAGTGGGGGATGTGGACTCTCTCAAGGACACCTGTCCCGAGTGCACACCTCTGTCTCTCCGTGTAGCTTAAGTTGAACGCAGCAGCCTAGACAAGCCGCCATCATGTTGGTGCCGCCTGTGGTCCATAAGGAAGAGGCACGGACAGAACAGGGATGGACCAGGGGGCAGCACATCCAGACTCGGGGTACGAAAGGGTTCCCCCTTGCTTTGGAGGGTTTCTCCCCAAGGTTGCAGAGCTGCCTAGAGTTAGCAGCAGCAGTGAGATACAGAATATTCACGACCATCGGTTTTGATTTGATTCAAGGCTTCAGAAACACCCAGAGTCTTCCCAGTAGCGCTTCCCTCATTATTCTCCCGTGAGTTCCCTGGCCCTTTCCCAATAGCTGACGGACCCAGTACAGACATTCTTCATGTTCATCCCAAGGTCACACAGAGCTGCGCTTTGTGATCCCCTTATCCAGAATTGTCAGTTTGTACGTCAGAGGAACAGTGTCACACTGCGCCGCTTCTTCAAATGAGAGATTATATCCCCAAGAAAGAGTTACTGTATTTTTCATCTCCGCCCCTGGATACCCGAATGCCCCTTCCTTTTGGCTGCAAGAATCCTTTCTCAGATAACAGTGTTTCTTCAAGGGCACCTGCAGTCTCTCCTCCTTGGCTGCCTGACCCGCCTGTGGCCACCTCGCCACACACCTCTCTGAAGCCTCAGGGCTCACACTGTCTCGGGGTACGTGGTGTCTGTTATTTCCAAGGCCCAGCCAAGCCCTCAGCCATCTAGCGCCTCAGCAGGAAGGCTCTCCGGACCACAGGAGTGACGAGGTCTCTCGTTCTTGTCTGCAGAGCGGGGACCTGGCCGCTTTGAACGTGTTTCAGGGGGATGAGGAAATCCGTCTAAACAAAGATCAATCAATAGCTTTGCCATGATCACAAACCTACGTAACAAAAACGTCACGTTTTCAAGCTCTAACTGAATGGCCACTTAACCGAAGGAGTATTTAATACCCAAAATTTAAGAAAATAACGCGTAAAGTCCATTGTAAAGGGATTTTTGGTAGATGATTTTCAATCGAAATTGCTTTAGTCTTTTAGCTTTTAAGGGAAACCGAGGCTCACTCCGGCCTCCCACGCTGCCAGGGGGGAGTTGGGCCCTCCAGCCAGTCGGCAGCCGGGGGCAGGGCGTTGTCTTCTCTCTGGGAGCCGCTCTCCTGTCTCTGGTCATGGTTCGCTGGCAGGTATTAGCCCCGATGCCGAGTTCAGGAAAGGCGTTCCGGGGCAATGGGCAGGGGAACGGATGGAGACATAAGGACACAGACCACCTAAATACGTTCTGATTTGCACCAGGTAGACATGGAGAAGTTTCTTAGGGCTTACACTTCCAGTGACAAGATCAACGACTCCCCAGGACATGTACTCACAGAACACATGTTCTAGCTCAGCAGACCCGTCCCCTCCCCAGACACCAGTCTGTGCTCCTGTCCCACACCAGTCCTGACACTGCAGTCAACATGGTAAACCCGTTTCCCGGGGCGGGCCCTGAGCCCACCGTGGCTTGTGCTCACAGGACCTGGTGACCGACCATCCTTTTCATGCCCCAGCCCCAGGGGGTCTGCACTTCTTACTCTCCCAGTGCCTCCCGAGTTTGGGGGCTCTGTGCCCTCTGTCCCAGGCCCCCCGTCTGCCTCTTCATGGGGAGGCCGGCGAGCGGGCCACCCTGACGCGGGTTTCTCTGTGCGTCCTTCCAGAGTGGGTGTTTGTGGGGCTGGTGATCCTGGGCGTCTTCCTCTTCTTCGTCCTGGTGGGCATCTGCTGGTGCCAGTGCTGCCCGCACAGCTGCTGCTGCTACGTCCGCTGCCCGTGCTGCCCGGAGTCCTGCTGCTGCCCTCAGGCCTGTGAGTAAAGGGCCCCCGGGGGGGGCGGGCGGGGGTCAGCTCGTGAGGATCCGTGACCCACTGGGCGGCTGTGTGCCTGACTTCCTTCTCCACCTCCTTTCCTTCCGCCCAAAGTGTCGCTCATCCCGTGCTCCCTCCCCGCGGGAGCCCCGCTTCCAGAGCCGACACCCTTGTGTGCTGTCTCACATCCACTCACCTCTCCATCCTTGTCCACGCCCGTCACCAGCATGTGCCGTCTCGTTGAGACTTGGCTGCAGGAAGGGCAGGTGCAGGAGGCTATGGCTGTGGGAGAGGCGCCTGCCCTCTCCCGGGGCGTTCAGACTCGAGGAACCTTCTCTGGCCACGTCTCTCACAGCAGAGACCCCCTCTTGACGAGCAGAGTGTGCAGACCACAGTCCTGGGTACCATCCAGCCACTGGCGGGTTTTGTGTGCTCCCATGACCAAAGGGCCCACAGAAGAACGAGTCCTCCTTTGGGGATTCCCCAGGTGCCAGGCCCAGGTAGGCATCACGTTTGGAACCCGTGCTGTCTACCAGACACAGCTCGCAGGAGAGAGACACGTGGTCGGTTAGTGCTCTCGGGAAGAACGCACTTCCGGGAGGGTCAGGTTGTCTGCTCTGCTTTTGGGCTCACACGCAGCCCCTTGCTTGTTTTGCCGCTAGAAGAGGTTCCGGCTCCCCTGGAAGCTGCCCTGGGCAGCCCCGGGGCTGGGCCGCCTACATACAGTGTGGCTAAGAGTGGGCTGCTGTTGTCACAGAGCTGCTGGGACGGCTCCCGCAGCCGCTAGTGACTCAGTTGCCAGGTGCCAAACACTGTAATTCCTGATGTCGTCTGCTGACGGAGCTGGAGGAGTCCAAGGCAGTCCGGGGAGTGCTTTCAATTACGTGACTCAGGGCTAGGAGAACACACACACAGGCGTGCAAGGCGCATGTACACACATACATGCACACATAGGCACATGCACATGAGCACACACAGGCACATGCACAAATAGACATACATACACGTGCATGTGCTAACACGTGTACACACATAGGCACACATAACATACACATGTACACACATGCACTGGGACACAGCATGCACCTGCACGCATAGGCACACGTGCATGCATGCACAAATAGGCACACACAGGCACGCATCCAGGAAGTCCCTAAAGTGCACCCTCAGGGACGTGAGGTGTGAGGGTTGTGAGGGTGGGGCCGTATAATCTCTTGCTCTTCATCTCCCTCCACAGTGTATGAAGCAGGGAAAGCAGCCAAGGCCGGGTACCCTCCCTCTGTGTCCTGTGTCCCCGGCCCCTACTCCATCCCCTCTGTCCCCTTGGGAGGAGCCCCCTCATCGGGCATGCTGATGGACAAGCCGCATCCACCTCCCCTGGCTCCGAGCGACTCCACTGGAGGAAGCCGCAGTGGTAAATGAGGTTCCATTCTGCCCCGCCCCGCGCTCCTCCTCTGCTTCCAGGCCGGGGACTAGCTGATGGCGACATCAGCTCAGGGACGCTTCTTTGGGAAATGGTTATCTCCATCCCAGAAGTTAGCAGATAGTTTCCTCCTCCCTCCTTAGTGCTCAGGACTTGCCCGTACTGTGCGGAGCGCCAAGACGTGGGGGACGTGGCTGTGTCCGGGCAGGGTGCTCCAGCCCGAGGAAAGACGCTTTATCAAGGCATTTGGGTGCTAAAGAGTGTGGGACGGGATTGTAGGAGAGAGAGCCGGCTGCCAAGTCTTCCGGGAAGAGGTGAGGTCTGAGCTGAGCCTGCAGGAATGAGAGGATTGGGAGAGCAGAGTGGGGGGGTCATTGGGCACCCCCAGGAGGCAGCAGGGTGGAAGCCTGAGCAGGGAGAACACACTGTGTGTGTTTGATGGTGTCCAACTCACCCGTCTGACTCCCAAAAGAGCTGGGGCTCAGTGCTGTAGTGAGAGTCACGGCAGCAGAGTCCTGAGCAGAGAGGTGACATGCTGATTGGGCACGTGGTTCATGGGGGAGAGTTAGTTGGACCCCGAGCTGAGATGCACTGAAGTCATTCAGGGAAACGTGAGCATCTGGGTGGAGATTGTGAGCTGAAGTGAATGGGCAATCAGACAGGTGCTTGGAGAGGAGCCCATCAGGCAGGAAGTGGAGGTAACGGTGCGCGTCACAGCCAGCAGGGAACTCATTGGTCCGGGGTCCTGTTTAGATGAGATTGGCCCCACCGAGGGATGATGAGTCATGGTTATGGGCAGGGCAGAGGAAGGGAGGGGGGGCGGCATTAAGGTGTCGCTCTCCTGGAGGCCTTGGCCAGGGTCACGGAGCAGGAAGGTTGAAACTGTGTGTAGGAGACCTAGGAGGTGATTTGTAAATCCCGGGGTGGGTGAGGCACTGGGGTTCGGAAAACAGGCATTTGTGCTCTGGAGGCATCTGGACAGGAACCAGGGCCTCGCCCAGCAGTGAACTGTCGGTACCGACCGTGGACAGAGCAGACGTCCTCAGTGAGTAATCGGTATTTGTGTTTTTCTCTCCCTGGAACTATTCACAGAATCCTGTCGCCTGAGACCGGAAATGAGTCACAGGCAGGGAAGTGAAGTTAATGATCAAGGACTCGGGGATTAGAGCGATGAAGGCAGCCGCTGCCCAGGGGGTGGAGGGCCAAGAGCCACCCAGGGAGCTTGTCTCAGACTCTGTTGGCCTCTTGCCTTTCCTCCAGTTTCCCTCCTTCCTGCCTTCCCACCAGAACCCGCCCCCCCCCCCCCCTTTAAATCAGTGAGTCTCATAATAAAATGACTCAGGTTCCTAGAATGGCAAGGGCCTCCTCTCTCCTGTTTCCAACCTTCCCTGGCCCCTGCTTGTGGCAGTTCCGTCGTTTCGGCCTGGCTGCCGTGCTACCACCTGTAGTCAGAAATGGCTGGGCACGAGGAAAATGTCTTCTTTCACATGGTGAGAAGCCCCTGGGGAAGGTGGCCTGGGGTTGGCTGGTGGAACAGCTCATGGCATCACGCACGGAAGGGCTGTTCTTTCCACTTGTTCTGTCCTCCTGGGCACTCCCTGCTTCTCCCGCGATGGCCGCCATCTTGCGGGAACTGCATTCTGAGGCAGGAAGCAGACATGCTTCCTCCCTGCGCTGCTTTGTCCTGAGTGACGGGCCTTTGCCAGAAGCCCCTCCTCCCGCCGACATCTGCAGTCTTAGTGGTGAGCACTGTGCCCCAGGCCCCTTCCTAAACCTGATTGGCTTGGACTGGTCAAGACTCATCTCTTGCCCTAGCTGGCTTGGCTCAGTGGATAGAGCGTCAGCCTGTGGACTGAAGGGTCCCAGGTTCAATTCCGGTCAAGGGCACGTGCGGGATCGATCCCCAGTGTGGGGTGTGCAGGAGGCAGCCAGTTGACGATTCTGTCTCATCATTGATGTTTCCATCTCCTCTCTCTCTTCCTCTCTGAAATCAATATATACATATATCTTAGACCAAAGCACTTACTGACCTTGGAAATGAACAAAACCAGGGCTCTGTGATGGGAAAGGGGATGTCACACCAGCCTGGCCGTGTGGGCGTCCCCGCTGGGCACATTTCTGTCCTCCTGGTCCCACGACCAGAATTACTGATGACGCCAACGTTCCGTGTAGATTATTCTCTAAAGCATGTTGGACGTGTTAAGAAATGCTGTTTTATAAAGATGTAAATTTAGCCTATTTTATATTTACATGCCACCTCCATTTTGGGGTAGTCACCTAGCAACTGTAACTTTCAGATTCTGTTTGTACACAATACTCTTGCACACTGGGTGGTGGCAAAGGCAGCTTTGAAGAGCCGAGCATGGAATAGCCTGTTGGCTACCGCGTGGGAGAGACGGGAGAGGCACCGATTCCTTCTCCGACCTTCATGGCGGCTGGTGGAGACCTTCTTCAAGGAAAGATGGCTGCCTCCTCCTCCCCAGCCTGGACCCACCCCTTCAGCTCTGTTTTCTCTTCAGTGAACACCCACATTGCCCGTTCTGCCTCACATCTCCAGCCTGCCTTCTTCAGGGGCTCCTCCGATCAGCCTTGGAAACCTTCCGTCACATACAACACCACCTGCCGCACCCCTGCAGCCCTCTGAGGTCACGTCCCATCCCTTGTCGCCTTGTCACTGCCAGACTCCTTGGGAGGGTTTTGAACATTTCATGTCTACATGTCCCCTGCTCTCATCAACTCCCCAAACTTCCAGAAGCCAGCCCGCCAGGTGGCCTCTTGCTAAGGCTAGTGGATCCTCCTCCATCCTGGCTCCCCTGAGCTATCAGGGGTCCTGCCACCCTCACCCACTCTTTGCTTTGCCTTCCCCCTCGTGGTGTTCTGTGACATTTCCTACCTGCCGGCTGTCCCTCTGGGTGTCCCTGTCCCCCACCCCCCCCGGAAATCGACTCACTCCCAGGCTGTAGCCATGGTCTGTACGCCGATGCCTCCGGACACTCCTCTGATCCCCAGTCCCCAGGTCCCACTGCCTTCCTCACATCTCCACTGGATGCCTGCAGGCTTTTCAATCTCAGCCTCTGGGAAATGGAATTAATCTGCCGTATGTCTGCTTCAACTTGTCTGTTTCTTATTTCAGTGGCTGCATTGTCCACCTACTGGCCAAAAGCTGGGACTTCACCCTCCTCTCGTCCTTGCCCTCACTTCCCGCATCCAGTTGGTTAGCAAGTCCTTCAGACTGTAGCTCAGAATAACCTCAAACCAGTTTACTGCCCTCCATCTCCATCCCAGCCCTGGTCCCTCCATCTCCTCCCCAGCCCTGGTCCCTCCATCTCCATCCCAGCCCTGGTCCCTCCATCTCCTCCCCAGCCCTGGTCCCTCCATCTCCTCCCCAGCCCTGGTCCCTCCATCTCCATCCCAGCCCTGGTCCCTCCATCTCCTCCCCAGCCCTGGTCCCTCCATCTCCTCCCCAGCCCTGGTCCCTCCATCTCCATCCCAGCCCTGGTCCCTCCATCTCCTCCCCAGCCTTGGTCCCTCCATCTCCATCCCAGCCCTGGTCCCTGCTGCCACCACCTCCCACCTGCTCTTTCCGCATCCATTTTTCCCTCACTCTAATCCACTTCCTCGTCACATCTACCTGCCCCCCCTCACCCTTCTAGCAAAAGAATTGAGTAGGCAGGTAGGGTTTGGAAATGTCATTTCCAAAACTAATGAGGATGTGTCTCTTTGCCTGCTGTGTGCACACAGGGAACACACACATTTCCAGCACCACCTCCCCCACAGCTGCTGCTGTCATCTGGGGGTGGGATTTGGCAGCTGCTCCATCATCCCCAGAGCCTCACTTAGCTCAGGAAGCTGGGACTCCGAGCGCAAGGCCTCAGCCATGGGCCTGCCTTAGGGATGGGCGTCTTTGCAAGTTTTTAAGTTTCATTGGCTGTAAAGGGGAAATTAACTGAAAAGTAGTTGAGCCTCAATGGGGACAAAAGTATTAGCTCAAATACTTTAATAATAATTTTTCAAAATTATAGTGGCATGAAAATGAACATCCTAAAATTCCCTCTCCAGTAAAAGCAGAGCTGGCAAGGCTAATAAAGTAGAGAGGCTGATGTGGAAGCCGCGCCAACCAAAGGACCTGAACCAGACTGAACCTGGAGAGAGAGAGAAACCATCCACCTCCCCTGAAACATCAGTGGGGAGCATACTCATTTTCCAAAAAGTGTTGGACTTTGACCACCGGTCTGGGACATTTCTTATTAAAATAGCACCTCCCATCATAGTTCTCTGGTCTTCAGACTCAGTACAGACAGAAACCAACCAGACACCATTCTATTTATTCTTCAAATCAATAACATTTAATAAATGCTTATAAATTGCCCCTCAAGGAATGTATGGTCTAGGGCCGTGGTCGGCAAACTGAGGCTCGCGAGCCACATGCGGCTCTTTGGCCCCTTGAGTGTGGCTCTTCCACAAAATACCGACTTCTGCGCATGGGCCACGAAGTTTCAATCGCACTGTATGTGGGCGCCCACACATGGTATTTTGTGCAAGAGCCACACTCAAGGGGCCAAAGAGCCGCATGTGGCTCTCGAGCCGCAGTTTGCCGACCACTGGTCTAGGCGGGTGGTTGCTGGGGGCTAGCAAATGGGAATAGAATGAGTGCAAGCTGCAAAGCAGTGTCTGATGAGGCCGTTCCCTCCGGCCCGCCCAGAGAAAACGGCCTCATCGAGTGTGTGGGGGGGGCGGGGGGGGGGGGGGGGCGTGGGGGGGGGCGGTCAGGAAAGGCCTGGTGTTGTGCTCCTGAGCCCCGGGGGACACGGCCTGCTCCTCGCAGCATGAGAGAAAAGCCACAGTGTGCCACACCATGGCACTGAGCTGACGGTGAAAAAACCTTTTCAAGGGAGAATTGCCTAGCGTTTTAGCCCCTGGAACCAATGGATGGTGCCTCAGGATCAATAGTTTGCCTCTGTCCTTTGTGACAGTGAGAGGGTTTGATTTCTGGGGTCATGGACCTGCAGGCAGGCATGCCCGGTGAGCGTGTTTGTTGTGTGACACAGAACACGCAGCTCCAGTCCACGTGGCACTCGGCCCAGGTTTCCAGCAGTTGTCAGGGGCCGGCCTCGCCGCCAGGGGACAGTACCTGGGCATGTTCCCAGAGCACAGCCCAGCTCAGTCTTCACGGCTGGAAGTTTACAGGCTGCGCCTCACATACTCAAGACACCCAGACGAAACCACAGCTAAGGCAGGGCAGCCCCTTCCCTACGCCTGCAAACACCTAGTTTTCTTACCGAGGGAATCATCATCAACAATAATAACAATAAAGCAAAACCTACATAAGCCTTCTGCTCCCTTCTTCCTGTCACTTCTCCAACCCGCCAGCTGCGTGGCCTCTCCTGCTAAGACCGCTTCTATTCCTGATTTCCTTCTCACTCGCTCACTCACTCGCTCACTCACACATTCAGGATGTCTGCCATGTGCCGGCGCTGTGCTAGGCGCTGGGGTGAGAGAAACAGAACCGGTCCTGTCTGCCCTCGGGGAGTTGACAGTCTAGGGAGGACAAGTACTGAAAATACTCCTTCTAAGGAGACCGCGACCCCGCCGCACCCTGCTGGCAGCAGCCGCTCACACGCCCTCAGTAAGTGCCTACTCTGTACAGCAAGGTCCTGCGTGTTTTTACACAAAATGACAAGGACTCCTGTCCCTGCGGAATCTGGGAAGATTACGCATTTCTACAAATAACTTGAAACAAACTAGAATATATCAAGGGCCGTGATGAAGGTTCAAACTAAATGACATGGAAGTTAGGAGTGAGACAGACAGAGGAGATAGGACTTCTCCAGTGACGAGAATCAATACCTTTGAGAGGTGGCGACATTTGAGCTGCCCCTGATAATTACAGAGAACTCGGCGGTTCTGTGGCTTTGGTCTGTGTTGTCTTCTCTTCTTTATGAGGTTATTTAAAGGGTGGGAAGTATGAGATGCCTTTTTTTTTTTTTTTTTAGGTAATCCTCCCCGGAGGATATTTTCCCATTGATTTTTAGGGAGAGTAGAAGAGAGAGGGAACGACAGAAAAACACATCAATTGGTTGCCTCCTGCACAAGCCCTGACCAGGGCCCGGGCCAGGGAGGCACCTGCAACCAAGGTATGTGCCCTTGAATGGAATCGAACCTGGGACCCTTTGGTCTGCAGACCGACGCTCTATCCACTGAGCCAAACCGGCTGGGGCTGAGTTGCCTTTGACAGACATGAAAACAGAGAGGGACCATTTATTTGGGATTCTTCTATAAACCAGTGCATGTCCACAGGGTGCCCAGTCCCCACCCCCAGCCCTGTATTCACCCACCAGACGAACTGCCTCGGAACAGACAGAGCAGCTTGTGGGATGATTGTGTTTTAATTGAACTGTCTGTACTACTCTGCAAACGCCTCTGAGAGGTGGGAGACCGTGCGGCTTGATACATAAAACCGTTTCTTCTAATAATTGCTTCTGCGAAAGGATTATGGATCTGACCTCCGGGAGGAGTCACTAAACCGCGTGGGGAGATTTTCTTAAAGTAACGCCACAATCTGATGGCTGTGGACTGCCTGGCATGCTCTCAGGTACAACAGCAGTGCCTGCCGTGTGGCGGGCTGTGGTCCGGGTGCTGGGGAACAGCCCATTACAGTCTCCCATGTGCATGGCTGTGGGGGCTTGGTCCACTGTAACATGACCAGAGATCCGGAGGCACGTGGCTTCTGTGTGGCGTCTGCCTCGCTGTGGGAGCAGGATGTTGGCGCTGGGTCCCCTGCTTCCACCTCAGGGTACAGTCCTGCCGGGCGCAGATAGGACCACGCCTCAGAGCACAGCACCCTGGCCGCCTAAGGCCTTCCTGCCCTGGCCTCCTCTTTCTCATCCTCCTCGTCTCTCCTTCCTACTGGGACCCTAGACTCCAAGGCAGGCAAGATGGCCAGGCCGGTGGGACTGCAGGTCCCAGCCCTGGAGCTGCCAGTGATTCCGGGGCAAAGTTAGGAAACTTCTTGGAGCCAAAGTTTTCTCAACCACAAACTGTGGCTAAGAACAGCACCTTCCTTGGGCGGCGCGAGGGCCAATGGCCAAGCACTTAGCGAGCACCCAGCACATGCTGTCTGTTCCCATCATTGTCTGTTCCCATCCCATGCACTCCCTGCTCACCTTTCCTCTCTCATCTGTGACAATTAGACCTCCTGTTGGGGCTGGTATTGGACTAGATTGATACTTAGGGGGTGTGGGGCTCAAACAGCTTTTGTCCCTGACAATATCAGTGATAGGAATGTAGGAGGTAGGATTATGTCTGATGCTTTAATTTCGTTGGTTATTAAGCCCTGAAAATAACACCTGCTTGTAACACACAGCAAGCAGCAGGTTGGATTACTGGTGTCTAAAATATGGCATTCCCTTTTCCAAAAGGAAAATGCGAAAGGAAAACAATGAAATCATAACGATAATCACGTATTTACATCTTATTTTGTGCTAATGCCTATACAGCCTATAATCTAACATTAGCTCCTATGCACCACCCAGGAGTGGAACTTTTTTACCATCTCCCGGGCCACTAGAGGCGTTCAGGCCCCCTCTGTCGAGGTCCCTCATGTTGAAGTGTCTGTTTTGAAGTTGTAGGAACTCCCACCGAGTGGAGGTGTGAGCCTCGGGCTGTAGAGCAGTCTATCTCCGTCTGGAAAGGGTCTGTGTTCAGTGAGTACTTAGGTCAGAGTCCTGAGCTTGGAGAGGAGCTCTGTGTGGAGCTGCTGGAGGTGGGACAGAAAGCAGCGGTGAGCACATGACTGACAGGTACCAGAATAGAGCTCTGTTCCGACCTGCTGGCCCCCCGTTCCGGGGCACCTGTGATTAAGGGGTCTTAAGTGTATAAATATAGATGACTGGTGACTCCAGGGAGAGCTGCTACACGTGGGAACGTGGTTTCTACCTGGTAAAAGACACGAGGCCATCTCCTGAGTTTCCCAGCTCACCCGCGTGTCCTCTTCCCCACAGTTCGCAAAGGTTATCGGATCCAAGCGGACAAAGAGCGGGACTCCATGAAGGTCCTGTACTACGTGGAGAAGGAGCTGGCTCAGTTTGACCCGGCCCGGAGGCTGCGGGGCCACTGTGAGCATCTGTGTTGTGTGTGATCGGGCCCTCCCTCGTGCAGGAATTCACAGCTAAAAGGGACTTGGGGGGAGGGGTCCCCGAACTTGGGCAGCTTTTGACTTTCAGGGTTAGAACTAGCAGGTGCTGGCGACAGCATCCTGAAGAAAGGGCCTTGGAGGGTGCAGGAGGGAGGGACACGGGGCTTCTATGTGAAGAACAGAGAGGTGTCCCAGCGGGGTTCAGGTTCGGCGTCTCTCGTCAGGCAGCGTCGCTGGGCTGTGCACTGGGGTTGGACGTGTCTTATGAAAACAGTCCTCTCCACTGGCCCTTTCAGTATACCCAGGACAGAGACTTCCATGTGGAAGCTTTCAGTCTTTCCAACCCGAGAGGCCCTCGCACTGAACAACAGCCGGCCACTGGCCACACGGAGGCCCATGCGCGAGAGAACAACTGTGCTGATGCGTGTCGTACAAAGAGGCCTTCGTGCCTCTGAGATGCCCGACAGCAGAAGGGAACGGGCAAGGCAGGAGGCTGCCCTTGTCAGAGAACTTTTGAATCACGGAGTCTGTAGGGGCAGGGCCCCACCCCTTCCCTCACCCGGACCTTGGAGACTTTGCGGCTGACACAGCCCACTCTTCCCAATGACCAGCGATGGGGAGAGGCAGACTGGCGGGTGTGCAGCACCGAGTGTGCGGCAGGCGTGGCACTGAGGGCACCACACTTCTGTCTTTGAACCCTCCTCACCCTGGGACCTGCCAGGGATGTGATGGGATTGCTGGGGCCACCGTGAACGCAGCTGAGCGGAGCTCTGTGTGGACGAAGGACAACAGGTTCCTCCACGTTTGCGGCTCTAAATTCCTCCCGTCAGAGCTGCATTCGCAGCCGCATCCTCCCACCACCGACTATAAAAAGCCCGTCTCCAGATGGGAATGTCAGGGATGCAGATGTCACCGCACTTGACAAGCTGGTTGTAACCATGTTGTCATGGATCCCTGGAAGGGGACAGAGAGGAGCCCTGGGAGTCTCAGCTCGGAGAAGAGTTAGGCTGGTATAGGTGGCATGTCCTGTCTCCCTGGATGAAAATGGTCCCCAGGGCCTGGCAGGTCACAAGGTCATGGGCTCTTGGCGCCCATGGGGACCTTGGAAATGGCCGGGAACCACCTGTGTAGTGTAAAGACGAGGACACGGAAGCCGGAGGGTGCAAGTGACAGAATCAGACTGGAACCCAGCCCTCCTGACTCTCCGTCCTGTGCTCTTCGAACAGAAACCCGTAGGCAGACTGGGTGGCTCCGTGGCTGCTGTGGCCACAACCTTCCAGCTCGTAGGACTTGAGGGAGTCGAAGCTGGAAGAGAGGGGGTGCCGAGTCTCCCTCCTTATTTTAGAGGAGGGAAGGGAGGCAGTGGGGGGTCACCGGTGCCAGGTCGTGGCGCCGATGCCAGAACTGGAACCCGGTGTCCTGGAAGCTGCCGGTTGACAGGGCGATAAAGGCACAGAGATGAGGCAGGAAAGCAGCTCACGGGGCTTGGAGAGGTTCTGTCCCTGAGGCAGAGAACCCGGGGCGGGTCACGGAGTGGGGCCGCCTTGAAGATCTCTTCTCAGAGTGGATCTCAGTCTCAGGTTGCAACACGGGAGGCATCCGCTCTGCGCATTGGTATTCCAGGGTCCACTAGCCATGTGACCCTCACTTGCCCTTGGGATGCCTTTCGTCTGGAATCCCAGTGCAGAGATCAGCAAACTCCAGTTCCCAGGGCACCCATGTCCCGCCTCCTGTGTTGGTGAATACATTTTATTGGAGCACAGCCACGCCAATTCACGTCCATATTATCTCTGACACTTTTCATGCTGCAATGGCAGAGTTGAATAGTCCTGACAGTATGGCTGGCAAATTCTAAAATACTTACTGTGCGGCCCATCACAGGAGAGTTTGCCTGTCCTGTCCCTGAATTACAGGTGTCCGTAAAGCGGAGGAGGGTGGTGGTCATGTTCAATGGGGCAGAAACTTTAGAGCAGGCAACCTCGCCCACCCACCAGCTGAACGGGGAAACAGAGACGGCCCTCCTGACCCGGAGACAGGAAAGGTCTCTGCTGCTCCTGCAGGCTGAGGACAGTTCTGGGACAATAATGCGGTTTCTCGGTAGTCACACGTGACTGCTGACAGTCCTCACACTCGGTGCATCATAAGGTTCTCTCCTGCGTGCTTCCTGGGAGATTGTTCGTCACCAAGCTCCTGAGAAAGGAAAGGTTCTAGATTTTATTCCTCAAGAGGCTCTGAGTTATTGTTGTTTAAATACACACTAGTTCATTTTCCTTCGGAGGAAGAAAGGTTTAAAATTAGATTATAATTCAAAACCCCTGACCACCAAAACCAATTGATGACCAAGTACCCGGTGCTCCTGGTCAGCCGTGTCCTGGAGAAGGAGAGGCGGCACGTGCTGCTGTGGGAAGGACCACCCTCCCCTTCTGGGGGGGAGCCAGCAGTTCTCAGGGACACGGGAGAAGACGCAGAGGGAACGCAGGCCCACATTTGTGCCTCCCACATCCCATCCTGGCTTACCTCTCGCTCAGCAGCCAGACCTTCCATGTTGCAAATGTTGACTTTGATAATATTTGAAGTTCTAACCAAAGGATTTTAGAAAACAAATAGCTTGAATTACAATACAAATAGATTAAGTAGATGTATTTTTTTAAGGGAAATGATATTCAATCCATTTCAAAGTTCTACAAATAAATAGGTGTGTATTTTTCTTTCCAGATTGCAATGCTGGTCTTTTTTGTAAGTGCTGTTGCAAATAGCTCCCGAGGCCACCTTAGGGCATGAGAAAGCTGTGCCCAGCCCCGCCCCCCCTTCTCACAATGTGGGGCTGGGGCTAGACCACATGTGGAGGCCCAGGCCCTGGTGCAGCCGGCCCCCTGGCCTGCCTGCACCTCCAAACAGCTGTCCTGGCAACCAGGCCGCATACACCTAGAACACTCTCTCGGGAGGGGAAGGGTCTGCTTTGGCCCTGGAAATGGGCTTGGAGCCATTGGGAGACGATATTCCGGGTTCCTAGACGAGCTTCCAGTAGGAAGTGGGTGGTCAGATGCGAGGTGTGCATGTCCCCCTGGCCCTGTGGGCGCCTTGCTCTGGGACAGGCACGGCTGCAGGAGGCTGGCCTGGGTGCTTCCACTGCCAGGGCGGTACTCGCCCTGAAGTTGGGACTCGGCCAACAGTAGGGAAGGTACTGTGAACTGGGGCTTCTCTCTCCTTTACCCCTTTTGGCTCAACATGCCTGGGGGCGTCACAGCTCATCACAGAATCATGCAAGACAACAACATGCATGTGAACAAGATGATGATGTCGTAGGAGGAGACAGCTGCGGGGCCCCCTTGCTGGGAAGCCTGCCTTAGGTGGAGCAATGGCGATTGTTTTCCGAGTCCAAGAATGAAAGTCTCCCACTCTAGGCAAGAGAGCTTCGAGCTGGACCCAGCGCCCAGCTAAGGGCACAAACAGGCTAGTTTGGGTCTTCGCCACCCTGGACAGATGGGGCTGAGCGCTGGGTGGGGTTCCCAAGGCTCCTGGTCTCGCTCTGGCCAGCGGTCCTGTCCTGGCCAGCATGCAGAACACTGTCCTACCTCGTTTCGTCCCTGCAGATAACAACACCATCTCGGAACTCAGCTCCCTGCACGAGGAGGATGGCAATTTCCGCCAGTCTTACCATCAGATGCGGAGCAAGCAGTTCCCTGTGTCCCGGGACTTGGAGAGCAATGCTGACTACTGGTCGGGCGTCATGGGAGGCAGCAGTGGGACGAGCCGGGGGCCCTCGGCCGTGGAGTACAACAGAGAGGACCGGGACAGCTTCAGGCACAGGTGAGGGGTGGAGGGGCGGCTCGGGCTGGGCGTGAGGCAGGAGCAGAAAGTGGGGTGGATCCGAGGCTCTTCTTACCCGGTCGCACCTCTGCCTGCCATTCTAAGTGATCCTGCCACGTTCTCTCGATGAGAACACCCCCTCCCCACACTTATTAAGCAACGTGTCATGTGAAGTCACCATTCCAGGCTCTTAATGAACCCTGTTTGCCTTTCCCTGCCTTCTCATGTGTTTTATCCTGTGGCCTCTACAATACCCCACCCATCAGCTCCACCCTTTCTGCTCATTTTTTACGTGAAAGGTAAAATGCCAAACACGTTATACTGTTGCGTCTGATTGTCATAACTCTACAGGCAGGTACCGTTCATGTCCCCATTTTAACTCGCAGACACTGGATCTCACAGGGAGGCCAGGGACTCACCCCGGGTCACACAGCCAGTGAATGCAGGAGGCCCAGGTGTGGGGCCTTCCCACTGGGGCGCCTTCCTCACTCACCTGCCCTCTCCCTTGAGGGGCAGTGCCTTTCTCCCCCTTATCAATGTGGGCCCCTGGGCCTGCGCCCAAGAGGAACCTGTCAGTCAGGTGGAGGGAGGACAAGGCCTGTTCATCACCGAGTATCACAGGGCTCCTTGGGCCGCAGCCGTGTGAACTGCCAGCCACCCCTGTACCCAGGGAGCTGAGGTGTGGCAGTGGCTCGAGCTGCCAGCCAGAGGTCAGTGATAACGCTCGAGAGGCCCCACCCTGTGGCTCACAAAGCTCCACCCACTGAGCCCCCCTGTGACGCTCCGCACCGACCCCCGAGCCCCACTGTCATGCTCCGCACCGACCCGCCAGCCCCACTGTCGTGCTCCACACCAGCCCCCGAGCCCCACTGTGACGCTACGCACTGAGCTCCATTGTGACGCTCCGCACCGACCCGAGGCGGACACGCCGCCGCCGCTCACTGTGAGGAACCTGCCCCGAGAGGTGGCCGGGCTCCCAGCAGGTCCCCAGGCGCAGGCAGACCGTGTCCCTGGCCTTCCGGGCGCCTGACCCCGTCCCTCTCCCGCAGCCAACAGCGCTCCAAGTCCGAGATGCTGTCGCGCAAGAGCTTCGCCACGGGGGTGCCGGCCGTGTCCATGGACGAGCTGGCCGCCTTCGCCGACTCCTACGCGCGGTCCCGCCGGGCGGCGGAGGGCGGCCTGGACGCACGGGCCGGGGGCCGCTTCGAGCGCTCGGAGTCGCGGGCGCGTGGGGGGCTCTTTGGGGACGGCCCGCCCGAGGGGTACCCACCCGAGGGCTACTCGCCGGAGCGGTACTTCGGGGCGCGGAGCCACAGCCGCGAGCCCCCCGCCGAGGCCGAGCGCGCCTGGACCCCCGAGGCCGCCCCGCTGCCCCGGCTGGTGAGCCTGCCCGCCGCCTGTGAGCGCCCGGGCCGCGGGGGCAGCCTGGAGACCCCGGCCCGGCGCGGCGCCCCCTACTACGCCTGGTCCCCGCCGGCCACCTACCGGGCGCGCGCTCCGCGGGGCAGCGACGAGGGGGACTCGGCCGAGGACACGCTGCCGCCCTACAGCGAGCTCGAGCTGAGCCGGGCGCCGTCCCACCGCGGCCGCGACCTGTCGGCGCACGGCTCCTCGGAGAAGCGGCGGAAGAAGGAGCCCGCCAAGAAGCCGGTGAGGGCCAGGGTTGGGGTGAGGCTGGGCAGGGCCTGTCCAGGCTGGGGCGGCCAGAGGAGGGGGCAGAGCAGGCGGCCCAGACACGGAGGGAGGGGCCCGCTGCAGGGAACTTGGGTGCCGGGCTAGTCCCCCCTCCCTCTCCCTGCGACGAGGGGGGGTATGGGGGCGTGAGTAGGCAGGGGGCCTGGGTGGCTGGAGAGGCAGGCGCGCAGGTGTGTGGAAGGAGAGGTGGAATCGTTAGTGAGCATCTCTAACAAGCAGTTCAGGGATTCTAGGTGCCTTACATGGGCTGGGAGGCCTGCGTGCAGAACTTCCTGCACATGCGTGTATGCCCACCCCTCCCCAGCCTATGAGTGCATCCCTTAGGGGCGAGGGTGCCAGGCTCGGGCCAGGCTGTGGACTGTGCCCGCGGAACCACCTGTTGCGCTGAGTCTCGAAACAATGTGTGGTCTCATGCTGGGTTCTTTCTGCTCTTCTCCAGAATGACTTTCCAACCAGGATGTCCCTTGTGGTCTGATGTTTGTTCGAGACATTTCTCTGGATGACGAGGATTAGAAGTGGACAATGGGGACAAGACACAAATCCAAGCGCCAGCAGGCCCCGGGACCTTCTCCGGCCGCCACCTTGGAAGGTTTGCTGATCTTTGCTTTGGCCAGGGATGGGGGAAGCCTGAGCGAGGCTGATTCCAAACCTCAGTACCATGTGACCAGTTTGAGAAATCGCCATGGGAGTGACTGCGTGCAGGAACGTTCCACACGCGCATTGCTCGCCCGCCCAGTCTCCTTAGCCGAACCAGGATTCTTTCCAAGTCTGACAGGAGTGAGCTGGGGACGCCAAGCTCCAGGAATGCCGCTGCCTCCAGCACGCATTTCCGTGCCTCCTGGCTGTGCTGAGAGGCAGCAGAACTTATTACTGCTATCAGAAGGCCTTCTGCTGACGACGGGAGAGCTTCCGGCTAAGTATACGTGTGATCCCATCTCCTCCTCGTCACTACTCAGCGACTGCAGTTACACTGAAGTCAGAAGCTGTGAGTGAGCGCATGGCAGAAATGACTTCAATTTGTTGTTGGAACAACACGAAAGAGAGTATATACCTGTTTGGAAAGCTAAGTGGGTTCCTTTTCCATTCTGAGGACATAAGCTGCTTTTTCTCTCTCTGCTGCACACGCCTGAGTCTTGGACAAGAGCTGGGGCCACACAGAGCCCCGCCTCCCTCCACATGCCGACAGGCTTTTTGATAAATGCTCCACATCTGCACATGCAGGAGACGCGGGAGCGAAAGGAGAGGATGCAGTAATGGAGTGAAGAGAAAAGAATGCATGTTCTCGCACTTGGAATATGGGCCATTTCCCTCCCGAACTGCACGTGATCTCCCTGGGTTTGTACTGCGTTTGCCATGCGTAGTTTCTGCCACAGCAGCTCTGCTGTTCCAGGACCCGGAGACGTGCCCACGCACCTTGGCCTCACTGTGTGGCCACTCCAGACGCTTTGGGAGACAAGGGACGCTGCTTCTGGAGGAGCACTTCCTGTCCCCACCATGGCCGAAATGACAGGTCTGCCTCCCAATAGATCACTCTGGGTTTTGTAATTTGTGTAAATTGAAAAAAATGGCTGCACTTTCCTTCTCACCCAGAAGTGAAGTCTGCCTCTCCACCCTGGAATCTGGCATGGCCAGGTCATGTGATTGGGCTGGTGGCCCAGTAATGAATGTGACACAAGCGAGACGGGAAATCCTTGGGCATGGGACTGCTCTCTCTTGCTGTTCTTGGGACCTGGCAGTTACCACCAGGGGAAGGAGCCGGGCTGTCCCGCTGCGTGATGGGAGAAAGGACCCAGTTCCCCCTCCCCCTCTCTGATTGCAGACATGAGGGAGCCCAGCTAAGACCAGCAGAAGAATCGCCAGTGAGCGAGCCCGCATCGCTGACTCCTACTCAAGGCATGAGACCTTGCTCTCTTTACATGTTCATCATCATCTTGCTTCACTGTCCAGCCCTGAATCCCTGACTCCATCCAGCCTTGAGTGTCTCATAGCCTCCACTTCCTTTGACAGACTTTGGCCAATGGCAGGACTCGTGGTTGGGTCCAATCCCTGGAGGGTGCTCGCCTGCCACACGGGTCCATCCTGTACCTGTGGCTCCCTGGACAGCTTCCTTCTTCAGCATCTCCTTGGGCTTCTCCAGGGCCACCTGACTGGAGCTGGGCCTCATTCTCAGAGGACCAGTCTATTTGCATCAGGTTTTGCCAAAACAGTCGTACGTGTGCAATGAAACGAAGAAGTGGCTGGGTGCGGGCCAGTGGATGGGTTGATATCATTGCTTGGAGAACTGGGCTACCAAGGACTCGTCGGTGGCTCTGGCCTGTCCGAGAGGACCCAGGCGGACAGTTCAGCCCAGTGCTGGCACTTCCAAGGGCTGGAAGACATGAGCCATAACCCTGGTGCTGAGTCTTAGACGTGCTGCTGTCCCTGGCCTCCAAAAGCCTAGGTCTAGTCTGTCCATTTGGGCCCTGCTTCAGATGGAAAAGATGATTAAAATACCCTTTCTTAGTCTCCAGCTTTGGAGTCGACGTGCTCAGGCAATCTTGGAGAACATCGGTAGCTGCGGGCGCTATTATCTCTTCATCCGCACCCTGAATCAGGCTTCTCGCCACCAAAGAGCCCCCCACGCCCACCACAGAGCCCCCACACACTGCTGCTCCGAGCCGGGCACTCTGGCTTGGGTGACGGTGGAGGAGGCAGTGGGAAAGGACTAAAATTGGAAACCTGCAAGTCCAAGGACGACACAGGTGCAGGCAGTGACAGACATGCAGTAACCGGGGCTGGGCCAGCTTGTCTGTAGAGTGCCTGAGATGTCAAGGCCTTCAGGGAAGAGAGAAGACAGTCGCTTCTGGGTACGTGGGCAGGAGGTGAGGCTGACGGACAAGGGAAGGCAGAGGTGCCATCGGTGCCCAGGCTTCCTGGCCCACCCTTGCTCCTGCTCTCCTGAGTCGTGTGTCCTCAGAGGAAGGGCTGGCCCAGCTTCCTTCCCGGGCTTCCTGGGTCACAAAGCCAGTCTGGTGTGAGACTGGTCTCTGTCCACTGGGACCTGGGGAAACAGGACATGCCCAAGAATGAACTGGGAGGTCCGTTGCACATCATGTGAAGCACTGCTATGGATAAGTGACAGCAGACCCGGAAATTAAAGTGTGTGTTTTTTATTTAAATGGGTATATTTTGATATTTTAGTTGTTTGTGTGTCCATCCATCTTAGTTCATGATATTCTCAGTGATGGGAAAAGCCAATGTTAATAAAGAAAGGGGACCTGGGAGAGGGAGGGGGAGGCAGAGGGCCCATGGGATGATGGGTGAGCTGCTGTGTTTGCCTGTGAGTCACAGTGAGTCGGGGACGTGTTAAGGGCACGTGGATGCAGGTGGCAGAGTGTCCCCTGGTAGATGAACTGCGTCTCTGGGCCATGCAGAGACTCCTTAGGAAGCCGGGGACGTTTGTCACGGAGCTGACTGCATGCCAGCTGTCCCGCCCACGCGTGCTCACGGAGCGCTGTCCTGGCTGCTCCGGCTCCGTTCCGCAGCCTCCAGTGCTGCCGGCCACCCTCCTGATGCAGAAAGTCTTACAGAGGAGACGGGCCTCATCTCCTGAGCCTCAGTCTGCCCCTGGCACAGGGGTTGGAGGGGCTGCCACTCACCCCCAGGCACTCCATGGGCAAAACACCTCGCCACACCGTCAGTGCTACTACTCATCGTCTCAAACACTCACACGGCTCCTGGACTAGACTCAGGCCGCCTCTGCCGGAGGCCGCAGCCTCGGCTTTCGCGATGGAGAAGTACACCGTCGCCCATTGGTGAAGTCACGCGGAATCTGGTCTCCGGACGCCAAGCCTTAGGTCTTCTCTGCTGGATCCACGATTCCCAAAACCGCCTGCCCACACCGATGACTCGACTGCTGCATGTGGGGTGGGCAAGAAGCAGCAAATCTACACGACCCATCCTCCCAACCCAGGGTCCTGCCTGAACCTGACAGGAGTTTGAAAGTGACCTGGGTGTAGGGATCCAAATTGACCAACATGGGGTCCAGGTGCTTCAAAGGCCTACCTTTTCCTGCCAGGATCCCCCTCTGACCTCCCAGGAAGCTGATCAATGAGGCTCAGAGTTGGGGGCTCTGGACATGCGAGTGGGCCGAGGACACTCGTGAGCTGCTGCAAGCAGCCGCCTGGGCTCCCCCTGCCGGGGTGGGGAGAAGGGGGTTCTAATATTTGCCTGATGCTCAGGGTGTTGCTGTTTACGGGCCACTTCCACATGCCCTGTTTCATGGGTCTGTGAGAGGCTGGGGGGATGCTGGGGTCCCTCAAACAAAGGGAAAGAGGTTGAAAAGGAGCTTTTAAAAGCCCAGAGCCAGGCCCACGGACTGTCTGTCTAGGGTTCTTTCCAGTTCCTGCGACTCTTGAGGGCCTGGGGTCTGGCTGACCCTCCGTACCGCCCGCCGAGCACGGTGGCAGGAGTCCTGAACTCGAGGCCCACGACCTGGCGCCGTGGAGGGAAGCCGTGAGCACAGACACGCTGCCCGTCCTCCCCGGGCACTGCCCAGCGACTGCTGATGTGCCGGGGACTCGGCCTCGCCCCGTGCTGGGGGCGCCTGGATAACTGTGTCACAGATTTTAGACTCCTCCTTGAAGACGGATTTCTGAGCCAAAGTACAAATTTGAGACTCAGATTTCCGGGCCTTGGGGGTGACCTGCTTAGGATCTAACTGCCTGCCACTTCCCTCATTTGGGATTTTCAGTAGAAGGAAGAGGCCAGATACCGAGGGAGGCAGCGCGGTTCCTCTGCGTGGTGGTGGTTGGCTGGTGGGGCTGGACCTGCTCCCGGGAAGGCTGAACGAGAGGAGCCCCTCAGCGTGGCTTCCGGGAGCACCGCTGTGTGGGCGAAGGTGTCCACGCTGCCCGAGAGCCTCCTGCGGGAGGAAGGAGAAGGGACGGAGGCTGAGGAAGGTGCTGCCCTCCTCACCTACCTGTTCGTTTTTGTGCCTCGTCTGTGGCATCGAAACTGAACTGTCTGTCTGTCTGTTGCCCGGGACTTCTTTTCAGTGTCAAATATACAGAGCGAATTGCATTGTAATGTTTTAAACTGTGAAATAAAGCATTTTTCACCTCCGTGCGTGGTCAAGACTCATGATGAACACAACTACATCTGATCATGACCTGACAGTCAGTGACCCGCAGGAGGAACTCACGCTCTACGCTGTCTCCGGTTGCTTTAAGCCCCGTGACAGCGGAATCGGTCGCTGCCGTGGGCCGGGGGGAGCACAGCGTGTTTCACAGGTTTGTATGAGCATCGCCATGCCTCTGCGCAGACTGCCCGCCTCAGGAGAGGGAAGCTGGAAAGCTGCACAGTGGGTGGCGCTCAGCCCGTTGTCAGAGGGGCACCTGCGAGAAGTGGCATTTGGGGAAGTGAGGAAGGAAGCAGTTCCTGGGAGGGCATGTTCTGAAGAGATCTGAGGAACTCCACAGCACCCTGAGGAGGAGGAGGCATCTTAAAACGTGTTGGCGAAAGAAGCGACACGTACATCAGGGAACCGCTGACCCTCCCTCCAGGCTCTGGCGTTGCAGGTCCCAGGGTCCTGGGCGAACAGAAAACCTGTCCTTGCTTGAAGCATCTGGGCTCAGTTCTTTATCAAGCAGTTAACTTCATTATGTTCACCTGCAGATTTGCCTTAAAGATGGACTCAAATAGTGTTGCACTCTGATTCCCTCCTCCAGACTTTCTGCTGTTTGGCCCGTTGTTTTAATCCCATCTTGCTCTTTCGCTTTATAAAATAGTGGATTTGGTTTAGAAAGTGTTTTAGAATCACCTCCTTGTTCTTCTACACGTCATTTCTTCCTGCGTTTTGTATCTTCTTTTGAGGTCTTCCCCCTTCTTTCTGAAGGAAGTCTTTAGTGATAGTTTATGGGTACCATGCTCGACTAGTTCTTGTTTATCAAAAAACCCAAGTTTTTACGTCATTCTTGTTCTTGAAAGATAATTTCACTGAGCATACCACTTTAGATTAATAGTTACCTCCTGTCATCACCCCACTCCCTCTGACTTTTGTGGTTGGTTGTTTTGAGAAGTTAGTTACCGACCGAATTATCCTTGCTTTGTAAGTGATCTGTCTCGTCTCTCTGGCTGTTTTTAAGATTTTCTTTTTGTCTCCAGTGTTCTTTGGTTTAAATAACATGTGACCAGCTGTGAATTTTTTAAAAATCTATTCAGATTGGGATCTGTTGTGCTTCCTAAATCTGTGGATTGTATTTGCCATCAGTATTGAAAACTCTCAGCTACTAACATATGAAATATTTCTTCTCTTTAAACTCTGATTGAGAATTGCAATTAAATGTATGTCAGACCTTCTCATTCTATGCTACATGTTGCTTAATCTACCTTTTGCATTTTCCATCTCTTTGTCTATTTGTATTGTGTTCTTCAAGTTCATCTTCCAGTTCCCTACTTCTCTCTTCAGTTTGCTCTAATCTTCTTCCAGTTTTAATTTTAATTAGTATGTTTTTCATTTTTAAAATTTCAATTTAGGTGTTTTTTTCAAATCTGCATGGTCATTGTTGAAAGCATCTTGCTTTTTACTCCTGTATAAAATTCTTATTTCTTTGAATATATTAAACGCACTAATTTTATATTTTGCTAGAGGCCCAATGCATGAAATTTGTGCAAGAGTAGTTGCCAGAGGGAAGCTGGTTGCCAGCACCGGCTTCCCTCTGGCACCTGGGACCCACCCTCGCAGCCCTGGCTTTGTCCGGAAGGACATCTGGTCTAATTAGCATATTACACTTTTATTATTATACTCAGTGGTGCCAAAATCAGCAGTGTTTTTGGGTCTAAGTTTGAAGTTCGTTACTTTTGCTGTCACTCATGCTTTCTTGTTTCCTTATGTGTTTCATATTTTTTGTTTGTTTTTTTCCATTGCTTTATAGAAAGAGGGGAAGGGAGGGCTGACGGGGGAGGAAGGGAGAGAGAGAAACATCGATATGAGACATTGATTGGTTGCCTCCTGCACGTGCCCTGACTGGGGCTGGGGATCGAATCTGCAACTGAGTTATGTGCCCTTGACTGGAAATTGAACCCAAGGCCCTTCGGTGCACAGGCCATGCTCTAACCACTGAGCACGCTGCCAGGGCTGTTTTACAGGTTTGATTGTGAACTCATGTTTGGTAGAATGCCATCTTACATCGGTGCCAGCCAGGAAAGACCGTCTTGCTCCCGAGCTGTCCATACAGCTACCCTCAGGGGCCGAGAGGAATGAGTGACTGAGTGAAAAAGGAGTGGAAAAGCTAAGTGGGGAAATCTAGAAGGTACACGCATTTCTCTCCAATGCAAGCCTCTAGACCAGGGGTGGGGAACGTCTGGCCCGCAGGCCACATAAGGCCTGTGAAATCATTTGGTCTGGCACTGCCAAGGCATTATGGGTGAGTTAATTAAATGTTTGACAAACAGAGCAGGCCAATTTTTAAGTTGATAATTCTGTGTGGCCCGTGAATGATGTTATAAATATGCAAACGGCCCTTGGCAGAAAAAAGGCTCCCCACCCCTGCCCTAGACTAAAATGAGCCTGAGATAGGGGAGAACAAGGAGGTTTAACTTCACAAATAGTTCAGTGTCTGATGGTTGTAAGAATCACTATTCTAACTACAGAAATAAGACAGTTTGGGGGGTTAAAAGTAAATAGAAGGCCATTCATTATTCAAGGGCAACCAGAGACATTATGGCTCTAGATATCATTCAAGCAGCAAAGAAGGGCTAGCCCATAGGACGGATTAGAATTAGGCAACTGTGGGGACAAAAACCATTATTTTATGTCTACACCCTGTTCACTTCCATATGATTAGTGTAAAAGTCCTGTTTTCGTATACGTTCAAGAAATAAAGAAATAGGCCGATTTCAGGTTCTGAAAAATCTTGGCAGAGACATCCTAATAATACGCATCACTCCACTGAGGTGACATGATACTTTCTGCTGAACTGGTTTTGAGCATTTCCTGAATGCTTATCAGGCGGCCTGCGATGACCACCTGATAAGACAGGAGGTTCAGTGGTAGCCAGGCAGCCAGCGGTTGGAGAAGGGGCGTGAGTTAGCCTGCTGCGCCACCTACCGGCACCCCTCGGAGGCCACGCCTCTGCGAACTTGCCAGGACTTGGGTTTTGCGTTGAATTAGTCTTGCATGCATTCACTGCTGACAAATCAAATAAGGGCGTTGGGCGTTCTTCGTTTAGAAGCGACGGGTTCTCCTGTGTTGTGAAGCTTTAGACCTCGCCACATAGTCTTCAAGGCAGGTTCCTGTGGAGATACCACGGTTTCTTGCTTGGGACCAAGTGGGAACGAGGCACACGCCGCCTCCCTTGACTGAACGCTCTTTTAAAATGTGCTTTCAACGTCATTAGATACAAGCGCTTTGTGAAGGCAGCCCAGACTCTGATGCCACAGAATTACCAGGAAGCGAGTTTCTCGTTCACAAGTAAAACTTACGTTACTGACCTGTGCTTATTGAACTGTGCGACCCCAGGCCTCAGTAGCCCAGTCCCCGGCCTCTTGTAAAAAGAGGAGTCCAGTCTTCCTCTCTGGTTCTCACTCATTGTCTCTAAAATACAAGCAGAGAAGAGTCCATCTTCTCTGATATTAAAACACTTTTTAAAAACAATCCTTGCTTTTGGGAGATGTTTCCTTACATTTTGTTTGTGTGTCTGTGCAGCACCAAAGTGCTGTCCCTGGCTCATACTCCCCCTGGGGCGAGTTTGCCGACTTCTGTTTAGCGCCGTCCTTATAAAAGCCCTTTGTTCGACTGAACCGAATGGGCAACACTGCCACCCACCCTCCCGCAGCCCAGTCCAGGCGCTGGCCCCGCATTCCTTCACGCCAGGGAGACGGCCACTGAAGTTGTCGACGTTCCTTTCCTTTGCACTGATATCAGCAAAAAATTGTTTGATTGTAAATGACAGGAAGGCAACTCAGCCTGGCTTAAGGAAAAAAGGAAAGGATGGAGGCGGTTTGTGAGAAGATCCTGGGCTGGCTCACGGGATGGGGAGCTGTAGGAACTGATGGGAGATCTGGGTCTGGGTGGAGTCAGATTCTCTGTGTCCATCACTCACTCCTACTTGTCTTCTTACATGGACATGTTTTCCAGGGAGGTCAGACCTCCTCCACCGGCCAGACTCTAGCCCCAAGCAGTCCGAGAGTCACAATTATCCAGACACACAAAGGGCCTTATTCAAGGGCAGTACCGGGAAAGGCTGTGGGTGACTCACACTGAGCCATGTGCCCACTTCTGAGCTACTTGTTGTGGCCGGAGAGATGGCAAGTCCATTTCTGACCAGGAGGATGAGGTTCTGTGATGGACTGGACAGTGGACTGGCAATTTCTCCAAAAGATAGAGGGAGGGGTGACTGACAGAGGTAGGAGCGGGACGCTGGGCAGACAGCAGGCATCCATTCCTGCATCCCAGAGGTTCTTACCCAATAAGTAAGGGGCCCTGTGCCCCCTCAGGCAGTATCCCAATCCGGGGCCCGGAAGGCTGTTTTCCCGACCATCTGTGGGAAACCCGCAGAGCCTTCCGCATTCCAGGGCATCACCTTGGTGACACGCCAATTGTTCTGAAGTTAGAAACCCATCTCCCATCTCTGTCACCACCTTAGTCAGGACTTTGATGTCTTTCCCGGGCTTTCCTAACACCCTCCCTTCTCCTCCTCCCACCTCCAGGCTTGTCCCTAATAATTCCTTCCACTTTGTTGCCACAAGTTCTAGATAGTTTCAAGAAAAACACTCGATGTTTGGCAAGGTGCCTTCTCCTTTTCTAGGTTCCATAGACCTGGGGACTTCTGGCCTTCGTCTCCACCTCTTCTTCTTCTTTAAAAATATGTTTTTATTGATTTTAGAGAGAAAGGAAGGGAGAGGGATAAAGAGATAGAAACTTCGATGGTGAGAAATATTATTGATTGGCTGCCTCCTGATTGCCCCCCACCCCCAACTGGGGATCAAGCCAGAAACCCTTGTATGTGCCCTGACCGGGAAGCAACCCAGTGACCTCTTGGTTATGGGCTGACACTCAACCACTGAGCCACACCGGCCGGGCCGCCTCTTCACTCTTTTCTGTGAAGCAGGACAGGAGAACTAGCCGGACTCAGTGGGCTGCACCCCCCCGCCCCCCCCCCCCCACCACCAGCGCAAGGTGAGTGCTCAGGCACTTTACATTGCCCCTCCTGGTCCCGCGGCCTCTGTCGTTCCTGTTCTCAGGACAGTCAGCACCTTTGCGCTTCCTTCTCTCCTGGGAGGGCGCATGTGGGTGGCGAGGTCCCTTTGCCTCCTGCGTCAGGCCAGAGCGGCATTCTCTCCCAAGGTTCCTGAAAACCCTGCGTTTGGGAGTGCTCTGCCCCCCCACAGCCCTCATTTGACTGGTGATCTGTACAATGTCGGGTATGTGGCATCAGTCACAGAGACCAGGCAGTGTCACCTGAACCACTCTGCTCGCCAAGACATGTGTTGACCTCAAAACACTTGTAAATGCTCAGAAAGGATGCATATATATGATTTTCACATCATATATATATATATATATATATATGTTTACATCATATGGCAGTGGCAAGGGGGGAGGATTGATGGAAGCGTTTTAGCTCACGGAATGGTCACCATGGCAACAGGAGCCTGAATCATCTCTATGGCGACACAGTGCTTGAAATCATGCCTAGAGGGACCGTGTGAGTTAGCCGGGGAGGGTCTTGAGGACGGTAAAGAGCTACGTTACAGATGTTTCTAAACGACGCCGGTTCTTGCTCAGGGGAGGTCACTGCCTGCTGGCCCCCGGTTCTGCTTCGGGAAGGCCGCAGGCCAACCGTCCCAGACAGCGCGGACTCAGACGCCCCAGCTCGCTTTGGCCGTCGCTGCTTGTGACTGCGCCCGCCAGGGAAGAGCCTTGACTCACAGCCACCGCCACCCCGTACACACGCACCAAGTATAAGCGCCGGACCTCCAGCCCTGGCTGCTGGGCTGTCGGGAGCGACTGCTCGGCCACTGACCTCCCTGCGGCACCACGGCTCCCGCTCCACACGGAGGGCCACGGAGATGGGCTGCTGTTAAGGGAAATGTGACCAGGGCTTGAGCTATACATACTCTTGAGCGAAAGCAGGGCTTCAAATAACATCGTTTCATTCAACATCGTTTTGCCGTAAAATGCCGTGAGAACTTAACTCTTGTTTACATCAATCAGCTGTGGCAACCGTGATTTCTGTATCCATCGTTTTGTTCAGTTCCAGGAACCTATGGACAACGTTAAGTGAGGAGTTACTGATTGATTACAGCCAATGTGTGGTGGGCCTCACCTGCTCCTCAGTACAGATGCGGTGACATTGATCACAGCTCCTCAGTACAGATGAGGTGACATTGATCACAATGCCCAATTAATAACGCCTTTCGCCCCTCTCTTCTGCCCTCCCCATAGAACCTCCAGCCTCGCTTTCAAGGGGGCAGTTTTGGGGAGAGAGATTCACAGAGGTTCCAAGTCACTGTGGCACCATGCATTTCTGCCACTCACTGGCTCTGGCCACTGCTCCTTGCTCTGTCTGTGGTCACTGCTCATGCCACGCTGACCCCGCCTGCTGTGCCCAGCCACCATGTCAGCCTAAACCAGGCCACTGCTCCTCTTTACCTGCCCACTGGACTCTTTCCTGAGCCCGACTCAAACCAGGTTCACCTTTGGGTGTGAATTTTCTTAAAGCGCAAGGATAACCAATGGGGCAGGTCACCAGATGAGACGGGTCATCTTATGAGACGCTCTGGGGCCCAAGGCCCAGGCTCAGCCCCTCCATGTGACAGAGGCCAGTTTACCTCCCTCCTGGGATGGCCTCAACACACCTGTATTCCTTCCTTTAAAGCAAACCTGTGACATCGATTTCTGCTGTGAGTCGCCAAACTCCTTGGAACTTGCCCTCTAATCCCATCAGGCCAACAGCCGAGCCCCTCAGGCCTGTGGGAGCTCCCAGCCCCGGCCCCTGCACCTGCAGCACCTGCTGGGTTAGGGGAAACTCCAAGGAATGGCTGTGCCTTGGAGTCACTGGCAGGGCTTTGAGAAACACTGAGACTCGGGGCTTCGTTCCCCATTCTGACTTAGTCTGGAGCGTGGCCTGGGCACGGCGTTAAAACTTCCCCAGGTGACCCTAACACCAACGTTGAGAAACTGCTCTTATCAAAGTTATAATGGGACAAATTAAACAGAAATTATTCTCCAGTATAGCAGCAAAGTGCAGTCACTGTTGGACACATCAGGTTCCAGAAATGGAGAGTAGACACCCTCGTGTCTTACAAAGGCCCCTGGGCTCCCCGGCCACCAGCCCGGGAGAGCTCGGACCTTGCTGGGTGGACAGGAGGTGCAGTGGGAGCTCACGACAGCTGTCATCCTTGGCTGGGGCCCGACGTGAAAGGGCCTCTCTCAGGGTTGGCCTTCCCCACACACGGCTCTAAGTTCTGCCTTCCCCACACACGGCTCTAAGGCCCCTTTGGTCCCGAGCTCCTAGGCTGTTCCCCATAATGGCAATTCATCGCTTTCCTCCTGCAGGTGACAACCCTGTCTGGAGCCTGGCAATGACTTTGAGCCCACCGCTGCCAGGGTGGCCTCATGTCCCCTGGAGTGACTGTCCTCCGACATTCCCGGAGGACCTGAGAGCTCTCACCATTGGACCGCCTAGCAGTGTGCGTCCGGCCAGGATTCTCTGGCCCCTTCTAATCCACAGGAGGAATGCGCGGGTCACCCCCGCACCCCTGACCCTGGCTTCCTGGACGCAGGACGAGGGCGCATCGCCCCCTGGTGGCGGTCGAGCAAACAGCAGCGGTCGAGGCGGAGCAGCGCTCCCCGCGCCCTCTCCCTGCAGGTGCTGCGGGACCTCTGCATCCTCCCTTTGCTCCCCAGAGACAGCTGCTCAGGTGCTGTGCGCCTGCCCCGCAGAGAGATTCCTCCCCAAAGCCGTCTACCCGCCCGTTTCCGGGTAGACGGCTTTTGCCACCCAGGGACCCTGATCTCCCCAGAGCCGCCCAGGGAGGCGGGCGCTGGCACCGAGCCCTCCCGCGGACTTGAGGGAGCCCAGGGCGCACGTGGGTCGCCGCCGCTGTGAGATTCCACCAAAGCAGCGCGCAGCCAGGTCTGGGGCTCCTGCACCAGGTCGCCGCCTCCCCGGGGAGGGGTGGGGGGAGAGGGGGGTCCGCTGTCTCCCGCAGAAATGACATGGGGCTGCCCTGGAGCGCCCCGGCGGCTACAGTTTAGGGGTCCAGAGACAGCTAAGCTGCCCGAAGGAGGAGGCCGGGCACCCACACTGGTGTGCAATCCAAGAACTGCCTCTCTAGAAAGAAGTGGCAGGAAGGTGGGGGCCCAAAATTACAGAACCCGCAGCCCAGTTTTCCTAGGCCACGTGACCGTCCAGGTTTTCGTTTGAATTAAATCGCTGCAAATTAGGCCCACAGTGGGGGCCATTCTTTGAGGCGGCAAGAAATTGCGTGTGCTGTGTCCACAGACATGCGAAGAAGCGAGGTGCTGTTAATCCAGGGGTACCATCCACCCAGACCCGTCCTGACCAGCAACACCAGCGGCAACACTGAGCTTTAAAACTTCGAGGAGATGGAAACATACACAGAAAAACACATCAATGAACAAAATAACAAGAAAAATAAGACATCAAATAACCAAGGAACTGAATCGGAAATTTTAAAAGCCTGTGCTCTCCACCAGAGCCAGCGCACAGGGATTCGTGGAGAGTCTGTCGAACTTTCAAAGGACAAAGAAGCCTCTTTCTCCCTTTTCCACATTGTTTCAGGGGATAGAAAAGGGGGGAGCTCCCCAACTCCTTCATGATGCCATGTTTCTACCCGGACAAGGACATACTCAAAAGTTTTGGATTAATATTATTAATGACCATAGATGCAAAAACCCTAAACACGATATTATCAAATCAAATACAGCAGTGTATTTAAAACGAGGAGGATTTGAAGTGTATCTGAATCGAGGAGGATTGATCCCAGAAATACAAGAATGTTTAACATCAGAAAAATATCTATCGTTGTTGTTCAACACATGGAAGAAGTGAAGGAGAAAACCAGACCATCCTCTGATAGATGCAGAAACGCATCTGCACATCTGATGATAATTCATGGTGAAACTGTCAGCTGTGGGAAACCGTTTGTCTTCACTAGCTGATACGTAGACAGAGAACCCCGCCCCTCGCCAAGGCTGGGTGCCTTTGAAGCCCTAGCAAAGGTCAGAGCTAGGCACCACCTCTGTTTGTCCAGACAGTGGTAGCTGAAGCAACTTCCCCATTTATTATTATGTAAATCCTTGCTGATGGGCTAGTCCAACCGTGGGCAAACTACGGCCCCCGGGCCATATCCGGCCCCTTTGAAATGAATAAAACTAAAAAAAAAAAAAAGACCGTACCCTTTTATGTAATGATGTTTACTTTGAATTTATATTAGTTCACACAAACACTCCATCCATGCTTTTGTTCCGGTCCTCCGGTCCAGTTTAAGAACCCATTGTGGCCCTCGAGTCAAAAAGTTTGCCCACCCCTGGTAGTCTGCCTGTTGCCAGGGGTCGCCTGCCTAAGGGCTATGCTATGGGGGTATCCCAGATCAATAAAAGCTTGGTGAGGCCTGAGCACCAGTGGAAGTCCTTCCTCCTGAGTTGGACTTACTCGCCTAGTCCCCCAATATTTCCAAATTATCTCGTGAATTTTCTCTTTCATTTGTGTGCGGCTCCGCTTCCAGGTCCTGAACCCTGATCCACGTGGGACGTGGAGGGAAACATTTACCAACAGTCAGCAAAACGGGTACAGGGTATCTTTCCGAGTGTCCGCCACGTCGTACTTACTGGTGAAATGTGAGGAGTGCGTGAAAGTCAGGGCCACGGCAAAGGTGCCCCGGCCTGTCACGGAGGATCTGACCTTGAGATGTTCAATCTGATGCCACTGGCCACTACCACAGGTGGGTTTTCAAGTCTAAATTGTATTACAGATTCGGTTCCTGAGTCTCACGAGCTGTATCTCAAGCGCTAAGCAGCCATCTGGGGCGACCACAGTGCTAAGTGCCGCACTGGGCCAAGGGCGCTCATTACTCTTCCTTGTTACAATTCAACTCCTACGACAACAGTGAGAACTGGTATTAGCCCCACCCGGCAGATGTGACACCGAGGCAGTGCGATTAGGTGACTTGCCCTTTGGCACTCTGCTCTTTTGCTCGGTACCCCTTCAGTGCACCAACAAAACAAGTTAGGTAACATAACAGGGGGGGAAGGAACAGACCAAAAAGATGTCTTTACAACAGCAACACAATTTAAAAAAACAACAACAATGAGGCATGAAGCAAACAAAAGACATGCAAGACAGCGCCTTGGCTGGGAGGAAGTCCTGGCTCCAGTCCCTGGCTCTGTCTGGCAGGGCAGAGTGGCCGCAGGCTCCCGCAGGTGGCCGGGAGGCACTGTTCCGCACAACTGCAGCCATTACCCAGGCAGCGAATCACCTCCTGGATTTCAAACAAGGACCCCTGCGGAATCTCCTCAAATTCACTTGTGGCTTTCCCTCCTTCCAGGGGGTGACCAGTGTAGCCTCATCTCCACCCAACAGGGTCTCCTGTGTCAACTGCAACCTCAGTGACAGTGCTTTCGCATTCTGAGCTCTACCTGCCCAAGTGCCAAAGGTCTCCCCTGTGCTGGACTGCCATCACCACACAGACATAGTTCAGTGGTCGGCAAACTTCGGCTTGAGAGCCACTTGCGGCTCTTTGGCCCCTTCAGTGTGGCTTTTCCACAAAATACTGGCTCTTCCACAAAATACCGATTCCTGGCTTGGGCCACAAAGTTTCAATTGCACTGTACATATGCGCCCGCACATGGTATTTTGTGGAAGGGCCACACTGAAGGGGCCAAAGAGCCGCATGTGGCTCGCGAGCTGCGGTTTGCCGACCATGGACATAGTTTTCAGCACCTTGGAGACATTCTTCGCATTCTGAGCAGGGGCCAAAGGCTTCAACTAAGCTTTCCAACTTCCTGTTCGGCTCGCTGCTTCCAGGGGTTTGAAAGAAGTCTTTCCAGCGTGTGCAGTGTAATAGCTTGTGTCTTGAGAAATTGAAAGGATGGCCCCATAAAACCCCTGGCATGATGCCCAGGGCTAACGTCATCCTTAATGGGCGCTCCTTGAGCCATCTGCTCTGTCTCATCACAGACTGTCTAGGGCTCTTACTACTCACAGAACCAAGGGGGCTTCACCGTCAGGGTCCAGAGTAAGACGAGGCAACGTTCTGAGAACGTGAGGAGCTTTGATCCCCTTCAAGGCACTAAAACGCCTGGGGGAGGGGGGATGGCTACGGGGCCGTGCCCACCATGGCTGCCTCTTCCTGTCCTCAAGCTAATTAGTGGTCCAGCTCTGCCCCATATTTGTCCCTCATAGCTGAACAGGAACCCCTACAGCACCTCTAGTCTGTTGATTGTTCTAACTCTAAATCTCGCAGTTGCAACAATACTTATACCTACTCCTCCAACTGGGGAAAGGAAAAGGAAATTGCTATAGGAAAATTTTAAAAATATATTTAAAGAACTAGATAAGTTAATATTTGTGGAGTTATTTACATTGTATAAGTACAAGTACGTACAGTTGATAGCTTCTGATATCGTCCATCTCTGTTACAGTTCCTCCGGTAAACGTTTGTTCCTCAATGGGAAGACTCAGATCCAGGAACAATGTTCTGATCACATTAATTACAACCAGGAGGGTATCGTAACATGGTAAAGACCCTGCTCACTTGTCAGTGTTCTTGGGTTACTTAGGTATCTTTCATTCACCAGAATCCCTATGTGCCTTCCATTTCTCAGGGTCCTAGAACTTCAACCACCAAGAGCTTCTAAGAAAAAGGAATATAGGTAACTCCTGTGGACTGTTATGGACTGAAGGTTTGCACACACCCCTCCCCCCAATTCTTATATTATTAACCCCCCACTGTGGCTGTATTTAACATATTTGGAGATGGGGCTTCTGAGGAAGTAATCAAGGTTAAATGAAGTCTTAAGGGTGGGGCCCTGATCCTACAGGATTAGTGTCCTTCCAAGCAGAGACATTAGAGAGCACCCTCTCCTCCCCCACCCCCCATCCCCCCCACCCCCGCACTGAGGAAAGACCAGGTGAGGATAGAGATGTGATTGTCTATGATCCAGAAAGAGAGGCCTTCAGAAGCCAAATCTGCTGCCACCTTAATCTCAGACTTCCAGCCTCCAGAATTGTGAGCAAATAAATTTATGTTGTTTAAGCCATCTAGACTGTGGAACTTTGTTATAGCATCCTGAGCAAAATAAATACAGCCGACTCTTGACACCATGGGGTTAGGGACACTTCCTCCTCATGCAGTAAAAAATCTGTGTTTAAAATACCCAGATTCGACCAACTGCAGATTGAAACAGCACTCGGGAATTGGCAGTTGGGAATGTGAAAATACTGTTTTCCATCCGTGACCAGTTGAATCTGCAGATGTGAAACCCGTGGATATGAAGGGACAGCTGTATTTATTGAAAAGAATCTGTATAGACATGAACATGCAGTTCAAACCTGTGCTTTCTAGGGTCAGCTGCACTTATAAAGCTTCAGAGGGTTTAAGCTGGGCCCACAGAGGGTTTAAGCTGGGCCCACGGATAGAGCTGTTTCAATCAGACTTTTCAATGTAATCCTATGTAGTTCATACATTTAGAAACATTATTCTGAGAAGGGCTGCAAAGCTTCACCAAACTGCCAACAAGGTCCCATAAATAAGGCACAAAAAATATTAAGAACCAATTTCCCTCCTCTGGCGGTCATAAAATAAATCCATGTGATCTCAACCATAAGTCTTACTATTTCCTGGTACATTCTGGTCTAAACCCTTTAACTATAGTAAAACCTGTACATCAATACAGATATAGATGAGAGAGAACATTACATAGTATTGTCTGAAATATTTAATTCTAGCAGACACATATACTTTGAGTGTGAGACACTATGTAACATTAGTATAACCACATATATGTAACAAATGTACCACATAACAAGTATTACAAATCACAGTGAACATCATAATGATAGTTCAACAGGGCAACCAGAAGTATCAGTGTTTGAAAGCTGGACCGTAAGAAACCTTTCAGGAAAGCAGAGCGCTGAGTCTGACAAGGAACCAGCTCACATGTTTGCTGTCAGGGTTCAGGGAAGAAGGCTAATCAGCTGATGCTAATGAGTGGAGTAAGTCAACCAACACATTTCTGCTGTTAGGTGGTGGTTTATAACCAGGTCTAAAGTACCTAAATATCCTACCAGGGAGAAATAATCACCATCATAATAACAACCACCCAACTGAGGTATCTCACAGCCAATCCTACTGCCCAAAACACCAGTGCTTCATAAATACAGAATTGGGAAGAATTCATCAATCTGTGTGTGTTGGGGGTGGGGAGTAAGCTTTTAGGGGATATATAAGTAAAATAGCCATGTGAAAATAAACATTTGGGATGGCTTTCCTTTGTATAGTATTTGTACAGGATTGTATTTATAATCCTAAATGAGGCCAAGCTTTATGCATAAAGTTCATTACTGTTGCTTCTAACACAGAATGAAAGCAAGCAATCTAGCAAGCAGGAATCCGGTTACTGTGTACATTGTATCCTGGCGTTAGAATTAGGATTAAAGGGGCAATGTAATACCACAGGAAAATACTTATGTTATTATATTATGTTAAAAACCCACCAACACTCAAAACTGAAGATAGAGTATGATTCTAAAATTTAGAATTTAAAATTATGGGCGTGGGGGAGAAATCTCAGTTGAAGAGTTTGGTAAAACACTTTTTCTCTCTTTCCCTCTTATCCTCGGTGTATCTTCTCCATTTTTCACCATCACTTCATTCGCTCAGCAAAGTTGGTTACTGCAGGCCCTGCTCTGGGACACAGCTGCAGAGGGCGTAAACTTAACAAGACAGTTCAACTAAAAGGCATATCAGATGATTAGTGTTCGGCGAAAATGAAGAAAAAACAGGAAGAAAAGAAATTTGATGCTGCAGTTACTGTTTGACCTGGGGGTAGGGGAGTAAGATACCCAGGCGAAAGGCCTTGGCCCAGGTGGCCCACTGAACGCGCGGGACGCGCCAGCCCAGCAGGTGGCGCTGCAGCCGCGCCGCGCGGAGAGGTCATGTGACCCGAGGGGCGGGCAGGAGGGCTGAGCGGACCGCGGATTGGCTCCGCCCTTTCCCTTCAGACAGGCGGGAGGAGCCGACAACCAAACCGACGTCTTCCGAGCGTCGGGGGGCGGGGCGGGCTGGGCCTCCGGCGCGAGGCCTCCGCCGCGTTGGTTCTTCGGTTGCGCGGCGCGGCGGCCGGCTCTGCGGTCGGGCCGGGAGCTGGGAGCAATGGCGACCTTTGTGAGCGAGCTGGAGGCGGCCAAGAAGAACCTGAGCGAGGCGCTGGGCGACAACGTGAAACAGTAAGCGGCGCGGCCTGCGGCCTCCGCGCGGGGTTCCGGCCCAACCGCCGCATCGCCCGGAGACGGCCCCGCCGCCCGGGCCTGGGCAGCCGGCGTCGCGGGCGGCGGGGCCCTGCGCCGGGCGGGCCGCTGGGCCTCTCGCGCTGCAGGCCGCCTACCCGCCTCCCTGGGCGCCGGGCCGGCCCTGGGTGGAGCGGGAGAAGCGCGCTTCACGCCCCGGCCTCCTGCGCGGGTGCGGCCCGGTGCGGGGAGCCCCGGGAGGGCTTCCTGGAGGCGGAGGTTCTGAGCCCGGGTGGGCTGTGGGCTCCCAGGACGGCAGTTTCGGCCCCTCCGGTAGAATCGTAGCGGGCACTTAGAGAGCACCTTTCAAGCGCTCTAAGCCTCAGGCACTGCCTCCTCCCACCTCACAGGGATGTGAGCCAGGTGCAGTCACTCCCGTGTGATAGGTGAGCAGATGGAGATTCGGGGAGCTTAGTAACTGCAACTGGAGAGTAAGTCACAGCAGGATTGGGACCCTGGCCCTGATACCTGACGGGTTGGTTGCAAAGGGCCCAGGCGCCCAGCCACACCTTCCCCAGGTTACAGCAGGGGACGGAGGACCCTGTTGGGTCGGACGCTGAATGGGCAAGTGCAATTTCCATCATTCAGCCCCGGCCCAGGCCGATAGCATCATAGGAGCAGCCTCTGAGATGCTGTGTCTAGTCCCCAATGGAGGGTCGTGCGCAAACAGGTGCTGAATGCTTTGGTTGACTTGGTCATGTGTTACTGATTTTCTCCAGGTGTCTCAGTGCCTCCTAGTCTGACCCACGTACACGCCTCGGCTTCACAGAGGCGGATGGGCTTGGTTTTGGTGTTGAGGAAACAGCCGTTTGGCTGTGGGTGTACAGTAAGGGACCAGGCTAGGTCAGACTTCCAGCCGTTGATACCAGGGCTGCTGTTTGGGCACAAGTTTGCCCATAGGTAGGCAGCACCGTGGTGGAACAGCTTCCCTGCAGAGCCTCGTCTCGACTCTGAACCAGCTCCCACACTCCAGACTTGTGTGTTTGCATCCTTCCTGTAAACTAGGGAGGCAGGTTTGTTGTGTGACTGACCTCCTGTTGGATAGAAGAGGATGGGAAAGGAGCTCTATTCCACTTCCTAATTGTTCCTGTCCTTTAAAAAACAAAGAAGGCCTCTAAATGTCCCCTGTTGGGAAGTTATCAGTACTGAGCGTGTGAAACGCGGTGGTAAGCTCTGGAACTGAACATGTTTGGCTGTTGAGTGAAATGGATCTTAGGCAACTTTAAGATTCCATTAAGGCTGTGGGTTTTCTCCTGGAAAAATTTTTTTTCACATGAATCCAGAGCTTTGGCTGCAACTTCATCCAGCCATGGCCAGTTCCATGCAGAGATCGTGGCCAGGTACATACAGAGATCATGGCCACGTACATACAGAGATCATGGTCAGGTCTGTGCAGAGATCATGGCCAGGTCTGTGCAGAGATCATGGTCAGATCTGTGCAGAGATCATGGCCAGGCACATACAGAGATCATGGCCAGGTACATACAGAGATCATGGCCAGGTACATACAGAGATCATGGCCACGTACATACAGAGATCATGGTCAGGTCTGTGCAGAGATCATGGCCAGGTCTGTGCAGAGATCATGGTCAGATCTGTGCAGAGATCATGGCCAGGCACATACAGAGATCATGGCCAGGTACATACAGAGATCATGGCCAGGTACATACAGAGATCATGGCCAGGTCTATGCAGAGATCATGGCCAGGCACATACAGAGATCATGGCCAGGCACATACAGAGATCATGGCCAGGCACATACAGAGATCATGGTCAGGTACATACAGAGATCATGGCCACGTACATACAGAGATCATGGTCAGATCTGTGCAGAGATCATGGCCAGGTCTATGCAGAGATCATGGCCAGGTCTGTGCAGAGATCATGGTCAGATCTGTGCAGAGATCATGGCCAGGCACATACAGAGATCATGGCCAGGTACATACAGAGATCATGGCCAGGTACATACAGAGATCACGGCCAGGTCTATACAGAGATCATGGCCAGGTCTATGCAGAGATCATGGCCAGGTCCATCCGGAGATCATGGCCAGGTACATGAGCAATCATGGCCAGGTCCGTGTAGAGATCGTGGTTGGGTACGTGCAGAGATCATGCTGAGGTGCCGAGAAGCTAATCGGTGAACAGGAGATTGGGGCATAGTAAGGCAGTGAGGGCATTAAACCATCTGGTTGAGAAATCTCTGCTTTTTTTCTTTTCCTGTTAGGAACTCAGATGAGCATTAGAAAGTAAACAAGTGTGAACTGAAAGTGATTATGAGACATGTACTAATTTATTAATCCTGCTTCATGAACAGGGAGCAGCTTCCTTAAGCACTGGAACAAGGGGTGTGGATGTGAAAACTCATGTATTTTACTCGTTTCAAGCGGTGTTAGAAAGGGTTGAATCTTTCTTTTTTCTACCAGTCAACTAGTTATTTTTATGATTAGCGGTTGCTTTTCACTTTAAAAACCACTAAGTTTCTGACATCCATGGGTGTTTTCTTGGTGGTGAGCTGTTTTAGAAACCATTTACTTCAGCCAGTTAGATTGAAACTGGACTCTATTTGAAGGGAAAGAGGTCAGCCAGAAACAGTATTAATGACCACTCCCCAGCCCATAAAACACACACATTTTAAAATATAAATCTATTTTGAAATTGAATTATAATTGACAGGTAATATTGTATTAGTTTTGGATATACAACATAATAATTTGGTATTTGCAAATATTGCAAAATGACCACCACAGTAAGTCTATTACCGTTGTTACCATACACTAAATATGTTGCTCTGGCTGGTGTACTAAGTGGTTAGAGCGGCAGCTCACACACCAAAGGGTCACGGGTTCGAGCCCCAGTCAAGGGCACATACCTGGGTTGCAGGTTTGACCCCCAGTCCCGATTAGGGAGGGTGTGGGAGGCAACCAATTGATGTGTCTCTTTCACATCCATGTTTTTCTCTCTCTCCCTCTGTCCTCCTCCTCTTCCTCCTCTCCTCTCTCCCTCCCACTCTCTCTAAAAATCAATGGGAAAAAATTCATTCAGGTGAAGATTAACAAAAATAAAATTTTTTTTTCTTGTGATAAGACCTTTTAAGGCAGGGGTCCTCAAACTACGGCCCGCGGGCCACATGTAAATACAAATATTGTATTTGTTCCCGTTTTGTTTTTTTACTTCAAAATAAGATATGTGCAGTGTGCATAGGAATTTGTTCATAGTTTTTTTTTTAAACTGTAGTCCGGCCCTCCAGCGGTCTGAGGGACAGTGAACTGGCCCCCTGTTTAAAAAGTTTGAGGACCCCTGTTTTAAGGTCTCTCTTAGCAGCTCTCAAATCTGCAGCACGGCAGTATTAGCTGGAGCCAGTCACACTTTAAATGCGCATGTTAAGTGCAGGCTTCTGAAGAGTAGTGGCCTCTTAGAAGGGGACAGTGAGGACGGAAAGGGACAGCTGTGCTTTTGGCCACTTGGCTCATGAGTCCAATTCTGTGACTACCTGTCAGCGCCTTTCACGGAGGACTTTCCTCCCTTTCCCACCTGTTGGTATGCTGATTGCCAGGTGCCCTAGTCCGCGGGGGTGGCCATAACAATGCCACGGACTGGGGGACCTAAATGGGCATGTATTTCCCACCGTCTGGAGGCTGGAAGTCCGACATCAAGGGTCAGCAGGGCCGGTTTCTTCTGAGGCCTCTCCCCTGGGCTCGGTGATGGCCATTGTCTCATGTCTCTCTCTGACCTGTCTCATAAGGACACCAGTCACGGTGGGGCAGGGTCCACCCTGACACCCCCATGGGAACTGCGCCCCTCTCGAAAGGCCTTGTCTCCAAATAGTCACATTCTGGGGTGGAGAGCAGGGCACTCACCCTCATACCAGGGTAGTGGTTCTCAACCTTCCTAATGTCGCGACCCTTTAATACAGTTCCTCATGTTGTGGTGACCCCCAACCATAAAATTATTTTCGTTGCTACTTCATAACTGTAATTTTGCTACTGTTATGAATCGTAATGTAAATATCTGATATGCAGGATGTATTTTCATTGTTATAAGTTGAACATAATTAAAGCACAGTGATTAATCACAAAAACAATATGTAATTATATATATGTTTTCCGATGGTCTGTGAAAGGGTCATTCGACCCCCAAAGGGGTCTCGACCCACAGGTTGAGAACCGCTGCACTGGGGAGTAGACCCTGTCCTCAGGGTGGACGAGGTTAAGTGGACGCGGGGAAGAAACAAAACCTGTGATTCTTCATACTGTCTCTGCCCCTGCAGATACTGGGCCAACCTGAAGCTGTGGTTCAAGCAGAAGATCAGCAAAGAGGAGTTTGACCTGGAAGCTCATAGACTTCTCACACAGGATAATGGTAAAATAACTACCCACCTGGGGGGCTTCCCAGCTGTGCAATAAATTAGTCTTTTCACTTAAAAAAAATAAAAGTTTGATTTTAGTGGCATATAAGGCCATTTTAATAATGTGATATTTAAAATTAAGTGTAAAGAATGGCAGAACAGGGGATACCCCAAATCCTTAAAAGCTACGCTGAAATAGTGGTTTCCTTTTAACTATCGTGTATTTGACCCTGCACTCCTCCCTTTTACAGTGCACTCTCACAACGAGTTCCTCCTGGCCATTCTCACGCGGTGCCAGATTTTGGTGTCTACCCCAGGTAAGGGAGCGGCAGTACGCCCGAGACACTGGCTTCAGCTTCCGGAAACAGACACCTGTGTTTGCAAGCGAAATGTTCTTTGAAGGGCTGAGAAAAGGGTGGTGTGCTGGTGCAGATTCCTTTATGGCCATGTTAAAGCAGGGCTCTCCCTGGACTCATGGCACCTTTGGTCATGACTCCCCACCCCACTGGACTTCAGACACTGAAGTTCTGCGAAGTGGGGAAGGGTTGGGCGGCCAGGATGAAGAAGTGGAGGCCAGTGCAGGGAGGACAGCAGCGGGGGTTTGCATAGATGGAGGGAGTGGGGATTATAACTTGTGGGGAACCTGGGCTTCCACTGGTGAGATACTGGCACCTGGAAGGTAGGTTAGAGCTTCCACATGTGTGTTTGGCAGATTATTGGTGGAAAACAAAGGTCTTGGACAGCAGCCTGGTGGGAGGTTGTACTAAACAGGTGTTGATAGAAACACCCACCCCTGTGTCCCTAATTGCTTGGAGCTTAAGTGGTACAAGCCACCTCTTTCAGCCATCTTGTTTTAATCAATTCGTCCAAAACAGATAATTGAATACATGCAAAATTTGCCCCATGATAAAACTTAGCCTGGGCTCTTGTTAAAAAGTGCATTCTTAGGTACCTCCTGCTGTCGAGTAAGTTGAATTTTTTTTAGAAAGGGCTGTGGAGATGCTGATCATGTAAAAGCCCATATTTATCTAGAAATGGCCAGTGTTTTGTATCATCCATCCCCGTGCCAGCCCCTATTGTGTGATAAAGAATTCAGGAAAGGTCGCCTGGAGCCCAGTTCCTCCTCCAAGAAGTCCCCATTGGGTGCGTCCCTAACCCTCACCTGCCCTCACAGCGAGGCTCACAGGTGTTCATCTTAGAGTGGACTTTGGCTGGGTGGATCATAGAGGTGATCACTTTGTTGTGAAAACCTAACTTGATCAGAGAACCAACACCGTGAGGATCAGATCTTGCTTTTGAGGCAGATCTTAATTTTGAGCGTACTGTGAGATGCCACACACCCAAGAGATAAGGGATCTGAAATGAAAACCCTGGTTGAGTGGAGACCTGGGTACAGGTTTAGCTTAGAGCAGCGAGTCTCAACCTTCTGGTCCTTTAAATACAGTTCCTCATGTTGTGACCCAACCATAAAATTATTTTCGTTGCTACTTCATAACTAATGTTGCTTCTGTTATGAATCGCAATGTAAATATCTGATATGCAGGATGGTCTTAGGCGACCCCTGTGAAAGGGTCGTTCGACTGCCAAAGGGGTTGCGACCCACAAGTTGAGAACTGCTGGCTTAGAGAAAGGAGCTAATTATTGGACGGTCTTAGCTTTAATTTGTAAAATAGAGACAGTGATGTCGAACCTACGGGATAATAAATAAATAAGCAGACAAAATAACAAGTAAAAAGGTGCTTTTAAAAATACAAAATGCTTGTGCCTTAGCCAGTTTGGCACAATGGATAGAGTGTCGGCCTGTGGACCAAAGGGTCCCGGGTTCAATTCTGGTCAGGGGCATGTACTTTGGTTATAGGCCTGGGCCCTGGTTGGGGCTCGTGCAGGAGACAACCAATCGATGTGTTTCTCTCACATCGATGTTTCTCTCTGTCTTTCCCTCTCTCTTCCACTCTCCCTAAAAATCAATGGAAAAATATCCTCAGGTGAGGATTAATACACACACAAAAATGCTTAACAAATATGGAGAGTTATTAATAAGTATAGCTGGTTGACCTGAATTAAATAAAACCTTTGATATTCTTGAATGTTTCTTATTGGTTATTTTTAGATAAGTAAAGAAACATTTGGAATCTGACAGATTATTTCTCCATTAACACCCCAAATATATTTTCTTGAAATGAAATTATTTAATATTGGCTAGCAACAAAGAGAAGGTTTCTGTTACAAGTAGGATATAGAAATGTGGGTCTGTACCAGCAGCCCTTGCAGGTGAATTACAATGAGCTTGTATTACTTTGACTTTTTTTCATTAACACCAAACAAGACGGTTAAAGAGAATAGTGCAGAAGGTCTTACAATGAAAAGCTTCTTCCCATCCTCATCCTGTTCTGAAAGACAGCTACGCTTGTGTTCTGTTCTGGGGCCCTAGTAGCTCCTTATACAGTATGCTTATTCTCTCTCTACATACACTGACCTTAGACGAGTGTTTCATCATCTTACTGCTCTGTGTTTTGTGAGATTTCCTCAGCTCTTCTTTCAGCCTTTCTGTCTCATGCATCCTTTAATTCAACATTTCCATAGAATCTTCTTTTGTGTTACGGATATGTGACTTCTCAGAATTCTCTGAGGATACCAGCTAGGTGTGACTTGAGTCCTCTGTGTAGCCTGGATTCTTTACCTCTCGAACCTCTATTTTTCGTTTGCTTAACTCGGTCTTTCTTAAAGTGCTTCAGGTAGATTATTATCACACACCTGGGGTTTCATATTTAAGAAATAGAGGCCCGGTACACGAAATTCGTGCACTGGGGGTGGGGGGTGGGTGAGGACTGTCCCTCAGCCCAGCCTGCACCCTCTCCAATCTGGGACCCCTCGGGGGATGTCCGACTGCCAGCAGTTGGACATCCCTTTCACAATCCAGGACTGCTAGCTCCTAACAGAAAACCCTGCAGAGACAAGCCTCCCTCTGTGACTCGCCTGCCTGACAGCCTGATCGCTCCCTAACCGCTCCCCTGCCAGCCCGATCACTCCCAACTGCCCTCCCCTGCAGGTCATCTTGTGACGATGTGGGGGCGGCCATCTTGTGACACGAGGGCGTGATGGTCAATTTGCTTATTACCGCTTTATTTTATAGGATGGGCTTCTTCCTTGGAAGCCAGCTACCTTAGTAAACCCTAGAGATGCTGTCCCTTTAACTTGAGCTCTCCGTGCTCTCCCCACCTGTGTTAAGTACCACGTGGATGGCAGTGAGCAGGGCTGGCCTCACAGCAGGTGGACTGCCCCAGAACTCAGACGGCCCCGCACTGGGCAAAGGTAGCTGTCTGAACAGGGCACCTGCATTTCTGCTCTGTACTGAGTCCGTCTGGGGGGAGGGGTTTGTGTGGATGACTTTGGCCTGTAGACCTCCCACTGATGATATTACGGGTCGGTCCCTCCTGGTGCCCGCTGCACTCACCTCCTCCAAATCCAGGTCCTTTCGGGTTTCTCCGGGGCAGGTTGACTCCCGCCTCACTGCCTGCCTGTGAGGAGGTCTATGGTGTTGGTTTGCTAGCTGGGTCATGGCCAACTCGTGTCTGCTCTGTAAGCCAGCACCGTTCAGCCCATCGTGGACATTTGTCGAGATCTCATCTGGTCCCCTACTCATTGTCCTCTTCCTTGCTGTGTGGGAGGGCCCTTTATTTTCCTCTGTTGCCATTTTTAGTGGGTCCTGAAGGAGAGCAGGTAAGCACATGTGCTCGGTTCCCCATCCTGAGCTAGAAAACCCTGCTCTGCTTCTGTGGTGTGCTGCAGGGAGCAGTAGCTGACGGTCCTCCCTCTGTGACCCGGCTGCAGGGAGCAGTAGCTGACGGTCCTCCCTCTGTGACATGGCTGAAGGACAGTAGCTGACGGTCCTCCCTCTGTGACACGGCTGCAGGAACAATAGCTGACGGTCCTCCCTCTGTGACACGGCTGCAGGAACAATAGCTGACGGTCCTCCCTCTGTGACACGGCTGCAGGGAGCAGTAGCTGACGGTCCTCCCTCTGTGACACGGCTGCAGGACAGTAGCTGACGGTCCTCCCTCTGTGACACGGCTGAAGGACAGTAGCTGACAGTCCTCCCTCTGTGACACGGCTGCAGGGAGCAGTAGCTGACGGTCCTCCCTCTGTGACCCGGCTACAGGGACAGCAGCTGACGGTCCTCCCTCTGTGACACGGCTGCAGGGACAGCAGCTGACGGTCCTCTCTCTGTGACCCGGCTGCAGGGACAGCAGCTGACGGTCCTCCCTCTGTGACCCGGCTGCAGGGACAGCAGCTGGCGGTCCTCCCTCTGTGACACGGCTGCAGGGAGCAGTAGCTGACGGTCCTCCCTCTGTGACCCGGCTGCAGGGAGCAGTAGCTGACGGTCCTCCCTCTGTGACACGGCTGCAGGGACAGCAGCTGACGGTCCTCCCTCTGTGACATGGCTGCAGGGATAGTAGCTGACGGTCCTCCCTCTGTGACATGGCTGCAGGGATAGTAGCTGACGGTCCTCCCTCTGTGACACAGCTGCAGGACAGTAGCTGACGGTCCTCCCTCTGTGACCCGGCTGCAGGGACAGCAGCTGACAGTCCTCCCTCTGTGACATGGCTGCAGGGAGCAGTAGCTGACGGTCCTCCCTCTGTGACCCGGCTGCAGGGAGCAGTAGCTGACAGTCCTCCCTCTGTGACCCGGCTGCAGGGAGCAGTAGCTGACGGTCCTCCCTCTGTGACATGGCTGCAGGGACAGCAGCTGACGGTCCTCCCTCTGTGACATGGCTGCAGGGATAGTAGCTGACGGTCCTCCCTCTGTGACATGGCTGCAGGGATAGTAGCTGACAGTCCTCCCTCTGTGACACGGCTGCAGGACAGTAGCTGACGGTCCTCCCTCTGTGACCCGGCTGCAGGGACAGCAGCTGACAGTCCTCCCTCTGTGACACGGCTGCAGGGAGCAGTAGCTGACAGTCCTCCCTCTGTGACATGGCTGCAGGGATAGTAGCTGACGGTCCTCCCTCTGTGACCCGGCTGCAGGGACAGCAGCTGACAGTCCTCCCTCTGTGACATGGCTGCAGGGATAGTAGCTGACGGTCCTCCCTCTGTGACCCGGCTGCAGGGAGCAGTAGCTGACGGTCCTCCCTCTGTGACCCGGCTGCAGGGAGCAGTAGCTGACGGTCCTCCCTCTGTGACACGGCTGCAGGGACAGCAGCTGACGGTCCTCCCTCTGTGACATGGCTGCAGGGATAGTAGCTGTGACATGGCTGCAGGGATAGTAGCTGACAGTCCTCCCTCTGTGACACGGCTGCAGGACAGTAGCTGACGGTCCTCCCTCTGTGACCCGGCTGCAGGGACAGCAGCTGACAGTCCTCCCTCTGTGACATGGCTGCAGGGATAGTAGCTGACGGTCCTCCCTCTGTGACCCGGCTGCAGGGAGCAGTAGCTGACGGTCCTCCCTCTGTGACCCGGCTGCAGGGAGCAGTAGCTGACGGTCCTCCCTCTGTGACACGGCTGCAGGGACAGCAGCTGACGGTCCTCCCTCTGTGACATGGCTGCAGGGATAGTAGCTGTGACATGGCTGCAGGGATAGTAGCTGACAGTCCTCCCTCTGTGACACGGCTGCAGGACAGTAGCTGACGGTCCTCCCTCTGTGACATGGCTGCAGGGATAGTAGCTGTGACATGGCTGCAGGGATAGTAGCTGACAGTCCTCCCTCTGTGACACGGCTGCAGGACAGTAGCTGACGGTCCTCCCTCTGTGACACGGCTGCAGGACAGTAGCTGACGGTCCTCCCTCTGTGACACGGCTGCAGGACAGTAGCTGACGGTCCTCCCTCTGTGACACGGCTGCAGGACAGTAGCTGACGGTCCTCCCTCTGTGACACGGCTGCAGGGACAGCAGCTGACGGTCCTCCCTCTGTGACACGGCTGCAGGGAGCAGTAGCTGACAGTCCTCCCTCTGTGACATGGCTGCAGAGACAGCAGCTATGGTATGGAAAACCAAGCTGTCGTTCTGAGAGTAATTTTGGTTACGGCTAGAAAAGGAAGTGGAAGGAATTTATTATTTTGTTTAGCGAACCAGAAAAAGATGTGAATTTGTTTTTTATTGATTTACATTATTTGAGCATTCCATACTTGTTTTTAGCCCCAAATGAAAACACTTAGCAGTTTCCGACTCATGGTTTTCTCTCACGGTCCTTGCTTCCTGTCTCCTAGAGGGTGCCGGCTCCTTGCCCTGGACAGGCGGCTCCGCAGCCAAGCCCGGGAAGCCGAAGGGAAGGAAGAAGATGTCTTCTGTGCGCCAGAAATTTGATGTAGGTTGTTCGCCAGTAGGTCTGGGTAATCACTGGTTTAAGTTTTTAAATGAATATGAAGTTACTGGTAATTGAGTTGGGAAATAGGGGGCGTGCTGTGGGGGAAAGGTGTTCCTGTTTGTGAAGTTGGTGCCTGAATTTTTCTAATTCTGGTTTGTTCTGCATAAACATTAATGTTCTCAATAGTATCTGTGATTTTTCAGTGATTTGGAAGCTATGCCTGTGTTCTTTCTCTGAAATGTTTCTCTGGAGGGACTAGTGTCCCACGGTCCAGGAGGCCTCAGGCCGCAGGGCCGGAGCCTGGCAGTGCCCAGCAGCCCAGGCCTGTCCTGTGGGCCAGCAGAGAAGGCGCAGGGGCATTTGGCTATAGGATTTGTACACATTTAGAGTAACCGGCTTTTTCCTGAGGGAACAGTTTCCTTAGAGTCTCCCTGCTCTCGGTGTTGACGGGGAAGCCATGGCTCTGGATCAACACCACAAACACCGATCCTGCCTCTGCTGTTTCAGCTCAGCAACATTCCACCTGGAGGCATCCGGACCCAGGGAGGCCTCCTGCTCACACACATGCTGGTGTACAGTGCCGCTTCTCCCCTGGAAAATGGGAAAAAACAAGTGTTGCTTTTCTAATACAAACTTCAAACACGTTAGCTACAAAGTGTTGTATGTTGTGCTTAACCACAAGCGGCCAGGGCCCGTCTCTGGATGGTGACGGAGAGTATCAATGGGCTGGCAGCTCTCCCAGAGGAGGCCGAGGCTTTCTGAGCCGAAAAACGATTTTAAATAATGAGGCTGGCGATGTGTTGTTGAGAATTGGAAGTGGAAGGCAGTAGTAACTAAGTCACACTACACTACACAGCATTATCTTGGAGCATTTGCTGTTAGGTCTGTCCTGTTGGGTAGTAAGACTTTCCAGGCTTAACTGAAGGGTTGATTATGTCCTGATACTTTCAGAACCTGGCTGCTAATGTACACTTCACACACTCTCACTTGTTTTGAATATAGTTTTAAACCAGGGATCCTCAAACTTTTTAAACAGGGGGCCAGTTCACTGTCCCTCAGACCGTTGGAGGGCCGGACTATAGTTAAAAAAAAACAAACTATGAACAAATTCCTATGCACACTGCACATATCTTATTTTGAAGTAAAAAAACAAAACGGGAACAAATACATTTGTATTTGCATGTGTCCCGCGGGCCGTAGTTTGAGGACCCCTGTTTTAAACCTTCTCCCTGATTGTTACTCTAGCACAGAGCCGTGTGCTCTGTGGTTACAGAGATGCTAATTATTAGAAAAATCGGCTATGCATGCTAGCGTGCTCCCCTCAAGCCACGCCTCCGTTATTTCCATGAAACATGCGTGAGTCTGTGACTATTTGTGCATGAGGCGTTGCTTTCTTGTTTTTCACCCCGCTGGCGTGGTCCTGGTGGCGTGGCTCTGTGGGCTGTGCAGTCCAGGACGTTGTTACTCTTGTTTGCGTCTCGTTACTCGCCACTGTAATGAATAACCTTGAAAGGTTTTCTTACTCAGCACAGATTCCAGCCTCAGAACCCCCTCTCGGGAGCCCAGCAGTTTGTGGCAAAGGATCCCCAAGATGACGATGACTTGAAACTGTGCTCCCACACAATGATGCTGCCCACGCGGGGCCAGCTGGAGGGGCGGATGATCGTGACGGCGTATGAGCACGGCTTGGACAACGTCACCGAGGAGGCCGTGTCGGCTGTGGTCTACGCCGTGGAGGTGGGTTTGCTGGTGGCAGAAACAGGGTTGTGTGTGATGAGCTTGTGTGTGTTGTTGGAAGTTGCTGCTGCAAGAAAAGACCGTACATGTCACTCTGATCTCAGAATTGTCATCATTCACGTGGTTTTCCTCTGAGGGAGAAACGCATCGCACTCCAGGCAGGTGCCTTTGCTTTACATGTGAGCTTCCTGGAGGCGACTGGTGTTCGAGCCCATGTGTCATCTGTCAGCACAGGAACAGTTTTTAAGGGGGCAAATGAGATCGAGAGTCCTAGGGACTAACTCACGGGGTGTCGCTGTGTCTGGCATTAGGAGAGCTCGACGTGGCGTCTGCACAGTGGGTTCCTGTCGCAGACGCTCCGTCACGCACTCCGTTTTTCACGTTGTTACCGGAGGGTGTCCCTGGGGCCTGGAGTGCTCCAGGGACGCTGGGTCACCTTGCACTTCTCTGGGTGTCCTTTTCCTCACCCGGACCTCAGAGATGTAAGTTACAAACGTTAAAATGAGCTCCGTGTGTGGAAATTATAAACTGCCATGAACTCCTGATGGGAGAGGATCTCACTGGTGTCACTGAAATGCCATCCCTGATCCCGATAACAAGGCAGGCTGGGACGAGCTGTCACATCACCAGCCCTCTTCTATACCTCGCTATCATGAGGTGAAGGGATGAAACCCCGATTTTTCTATGTCCTGTGTACCTGTGTTTACATGGCTTCTGAGAGAGCCACGGTTCTCTTCAGGGAGGGGGCTCAGTGGGTTGGGCATTGGAACCCAGAAACCCCGGAGCTTGAGACTTTTTAAAGCAAGTTTCAAGGTGGGTGCCTCTTTAAAAGAAAATTACTCACTTTTGTGCTTTTATTTAAAGCTATCTGAAAAGCATCTTTTAAATTTTTTTTACTGTTTTCAGAGAAGAAGGGAGAGGGAGAGAGAGAGAGAGAGAGAGAGAGAAAGAGAAACTTCAGTGATGAGAGAGAATCACTGATTGGTTGCCTCCTGCACGCCCCCTACTGGGGAGCGAGCCTGCAACCCAGGCACAAGCCCTGACCAGGAATTGAACCATGACCTCTCCTTGTTTATAGGTCGATGCTCAACCACTGAGCCATGCCCACCAGGCTGGAAATCATTTTTCAGATTTAGAGATACGAAACCTTTTAAAGTAAATTCCATGTAGAACAAGCCCTCCTGAAGTAGAACACAGTAAAGCAGCCCACCCCCTCCTCCTGGCCCCTCCGGTCTGGCTCCTCGGTGAACCTCGTGTGGCCCGGCACGGGAGCCGCTCCCCTCCCATCGGCTGAGTCCTGTGGGCGTGAGCAGCTCAGGGGAAGTCTGAGGATTTGCTCTTAAACGGGACTTCATGCTGTTTTTCTTCTTGTTTTTACAGAATCATCTTAAGGACATACTGGCTTCGGTTGTGTCAAGAAGGAAAGCATATCGGTTGCGAGACGGTCACTTTAAATACGCGTTTGGTAGTAACGTGACCCCACAGCCGTACCTGAAGAACAGCATCATGGTGTACAACAGCTTGATAGAAAGGTACGCGTGGCCGTGACGTCCCAGCCTCCGTTCCCGGCGGTGACACTGCTCTGTGTACCGACCGCTGTCAGAGAATGGGTTGGTGCGGCCGTAAGTCTGCGGGACCCTGAGAGCGGAACGGTTTTACTCATTGTGTCGTTCATCTGCCACTTCCCACAAAGTTCTGTCCAAATGTTAAGCCTTTGGGAAAGAAAAACACTCTGTTTCCTTGTGGGAACTGAAGTGACTGCATTTCTGCAAGTGCTGGGCTTGGTGCATCTGGTCATGGCGACTGGGAGATGTTCCGGAGAAAATGATGGGGGAGGCGGGAGCGATGCAGGTGAAGGGTGACAGGGAGGGAGGTGGGAGGAGAGACAGTGTTGGCGCCACGGGGAGGGGCTCTGCCAGCGCCGTTCCTGCCTCCGAGGACCTGGGCCGCAGCTCCTCACCCCGGGCGCACTGTGTAGGTGACGAGCAGTTCTCAGTCTCCTGCAGGCCTGTGTTTGGGATTACTTATTCTCATTTGTAAGTCATTCTAGAGAAAAACAAACCCAAAAAGGGGGCTCCTGCGGTGGTGAATTCTGGGGACAGCGTCCCTGACCTGCCAGGCGTCTGAGCCGCCTCCCCTGCGCAGTCACCCAGGGCTCGGGCTCCTCGGGTGGGTTGTTTCCGGAACATGGCTGCCTCTGGGGCCCACGCTGTCCTCCGCGTCACCTCCTCGGTGTGGCTTCACGCCTGTGTGTTCTGCCGCAGAGGGTCTGCGCTGTGTCCTGGTGCTGAAACTATGCCCGCCTTCTCACCTATTGCACCTGCGCCCTGGGGACGGGCCAGATGGGTTAGTTTCCCCAGGGCCTGCATTTGGCCTGTGGCTGCCCTTGTGCTGGCCATGTCTTCTGGCGGGTTCTCCCTGATCCTGTTGGTTCCAGCACATCCACCTTCCTCTATGTCAGTGTTTTGTTTCCTCTTCCTTGAATGAAGGTCTATTGTGTTTTTCAACTCGAAGCTCTTTAAGGGCAGGGAAGAGTCTTGGCTTTGTAGTAAATATTTTAACGTGTGGAGGGAGGGGGTCAGCAGTTGCTCTACATTTTGTTTCCTGCGTGCCAGATGGGCTGCCTTTAAAAATGAAAATTCTACTCTTCCTCTATGCACTCACTAAAAAATAGCTGGGTTCCTACTTCCTTTTAGATCTTTTTAATGAGGTGCATCCCTGCAGCCTGTTCCTAGTCTCGCCGTTGGGTGTCTCCTCGGAGTTGCTGGGTGTTTCTAACATCCTCTGTTTTCAGCCCTCCAGCCCTTCCTGCCCCCTGTGTCGGCCAGAACTCAACTGCCCACCTGCACCCCGACGATGCGGAGCAGCAAGCCGCACTCCTGCTGGCGTGCTCCGGGGACACCCTCCCCGCACCCCTGCCTCCCGTGAACATGCATGACCTTTTTGAAGCTCTGCAGGTAACTCCTGGCTCCTGAAGGTTTTCCTGGGTTTATGGGTGGCATTCAGGAGCTTGCGTACTTCCCGGCCTTTCGTTTTTCAGTTTGGGCTGTTTTCTGTTAAAGCCATTCATCCCCCCTCATTTTTAAATCCTGGGCCCAAGTCCTTCCTAATTTCTCTCTCATCCCCCACATCTCCCCAATGAGAGAAAGAAGAGGGGGAAAAACCTTGTTCCCTTATTTCTATTTCAGAACCTTGTTATTTCCTGTTTTCTTGTTAGTTGGCTTGGGATTCATTAGGTTCTGGCTTAAAGTTTGTCAGTTGTGTGTCTTTTGTGTGAGTGTTTTGTGGATCTAAACCTTTTACATGTTAGAAATGTCCTGAGTGTAACAGGCCTGTCATGTTCGATCCAGGTGCACAGGGAGGTCATTCCCTCCCACACTGTGTACGCGCTCAACATCGAGAGGGTCATCACGAAGCTCTGGCATCCCACCCACGAGGAGCTGCGGCAGGACCAGGTGCACAGGCAGCGCCTGGCCGCCAAGGAGGGGCTTCTGCTCTACTGAGTCCCCTGCTCTGCCGAGTCACGCCGCAAACATTCTGATTACTGAGCATTGAATGTCTTGGGTCCACGCTTCAAGACTGGAGTGGACGGTGTAAATATAACCTTTCCTATGGAAATGTGACATTGAGTACATTTTGTGTTGCTACTGTGGAGCCATTAGTAGAAATCTGACTTCGCGAGGGACCCATATCTGTGTGTGGACGTGTCCCCGTAGGGTGGGCGCTGAAAGTTGCCTGCGTGGGAATGGCCAGGCCCTGAGGTGCCGGGTCCTCTGGTCTGCGTGTCAGGTAGGTGACCTCCTAGAACAAGGACGCTGTTAGAACTTTGCCCCCGTGACCTGCAGGACACCCGAGTGTTCAGTGGCATCGTCTGCTCAGTGTCCGGCAGGCCCAAGTTTCCGCCTGCCTCCTGGGAGAAGCGCGCTCTTGGAATTCGGTTGCAGTAACCTACAGTGTTAACAGTCAGACGCCTCCCTCAGTGACCAGTCTGATTGTCAGCAGATGTTATCTGGCAGCACCTACAAATCATTACCGCTCTGAGACAGTATGGCTCAGGCGGCCTGTGCTACTGGACGGAGACGCCACAGCAGACTCTTAGAATGAATTCGTTCACCTCATGAAATGTCTCCTCGTGACTCAAGTTCCCTTCAATTTAGTTCATATTCCCGGATGCTGACCGGCAGGCTCACCTATTCATCGTTCCCATAGGATGTTTACAGTTTATGTGAACATGTTGCATTGTAATTGTAATTCCCCAATTCCTGTGTCTATCCTTTCAAATGATAAAGTGAAAGTAATTTACACTTGGCAGTGTTACTGACACCCAGGGTTTTGTTTTTTTTTTTTTTTTTTTTAGAGAGATATTGCTTTTTACTCAAGAGAAAGTGCTGGTGGATATGCAGTTGACTCCTGAACAGTGTGGGTGTTAGGGGCGCCAACCCCAAGGCATCAGATATGCACTTAAACTTGTGACTTCCCAAAACTAAGCTACCCCTCAGTATCCGTGGGGGGTTGGTTCCCGGATCCCCCCCCTGATGCCAGAATCCTCAGATGCTCAGGTCCCCGATACCACATGGTGTAGAGCAATGTAGACTCCCACCTTTAGTCCAGGTGTTCATTGAAGAAAATTCACGTATATGTGGCCCCACAGTTCAAACCTGTGTTGTTCAGCGTCGGCTGCATTAGAATGAGTTCTGTGGTTTAGTAACATGTATAAATATGTACAAATGGGAAGCTGGCTCTGTGTGCTGGATTTTGTACCTTAAATGTGACAAATAAACCTTTTGGGAGAAAACTGTGTGTTTATTAAACAGATAAGGGACCCTGCCTTCTGCAGAAACATGAAAAGCCCTATGGTGAGACCTTAGCAAGACGTTTCAGAAGAATGTTCTAGAGGGAAAGATTAAGGCATGCCATCTCTTCTTCTGTGGTGTGTAGATTAAACAAGACTGAAAGGAAAGTCAACAGCTGAGTTTCAGTTGCTGACCTAAGTCAGAAAGGCCCTTTGGACTTACGGATGAGCTAATACTGGAGTCATGGGTTTGGAGGAACTGGAACCAGTGTCTAACCAAACGTTTTGGACTACACCCACCTGGGCCTCAACGCTACGTATGTGTCTAATTTTGTGGGTTCTGTGGGTGCAGAGGCAGCCAGGCCAGGTCTGCGGCCCACCGAGAGGGCAGGTTTCATCTCTGCTCTTGGATCTAAGTCCCTACAGGCACCTGCTCTGTGGACCAGAGGACTCCCTGTGCCTCCTGTTCTGGGCCCACTCGCTGAGGGCAGGAAGGTAGGGTAGATTGTCAGGAGTGATTTTACCTAACACGCTCATGAAAGGGCACATGGAGGGTTTGCCATGCTTTCCTTTCTAAAAGGCACAGTTTCTGTGGGTCAGCGTGCTGGCACATTTTCACTCATTAAAACCAACAACCCACCCTGACCAGTTTGGCTCAGTGGATAGAGCGTTGGCCTGCAGACTGAAGGGTCCCAGGTTCGATTCTGGTCAAGGGTATGTACCTTGCTTGTGTGTACATCCCCAGTAGGGGGTGTGCAGGAAGCAGCTGATCGATGTTTCTTTCTCATCGATGTTTCTAACTCCCTATCCCTCTCCCTTCTTCTCTGTAAAAAAAATCAATAAAATATATTTAAAACCCACACCCCTAACGACTGCCTTCCTGATTCTGGTAACGTACCATCCCTCACAGCACCCAAGCCAGGACTGCTTGAGGGGAAGCTGTTTATGCCAGCCACGCCCCAGTCTAACACCACACATTTGCTTCCCTCTGTAAAGACACCATTCCTGGTACTGCCATCCCACGAACAGACCCTTTCGATCCAAGGGTGTAACATTTATTGGTACAAGGGGTGAGAAAGGATGAGTCATTGTTTGCAATGTGGCTTTTCACAATACTAGCAGGTGAGGAATAAAGACACCACCACAGCCTACGGTCTTTACTATCAAAGTTTATTGTGGGCCATTTTCTACCTACTGAGGAGTAAGTACATCTATGTCTCAACATGTGCTGTCGTCCCTCAGGGTCACGGTCACCCTGCAGCGCAGCTGTCCTGGGCTCCGTTAGGCAGAGGCTGTCAGTGGAAGCAGAGCCGTCACTCCAGGAGCTTCCCAGAGCAGCAGCCGAAAGGCATCGCCCATGGGGTAGAGACGGCGGTATTGGCGGAATGAATCAGGAGTTGAATGCATTTTCCACGCATCTCGGCCAGAGAACTGTGGCTCCGATGCCGGATCCCCAAATCAGGTCTCATAAGCGTGCCCCACGCAAGTGAAACAGCAGCGAGGGAAGTGCCGGGAACCAGGGAGGTGGAGGATAAATTAAGTGGAATTGGAGGGGACGGAAAGTTCTGGAATGCAAGTAGCTGGGTGTAGACGCCATTTGAGATGACGAAGAATTCGGCACAGTTTGCCAATGGGGCAATTCAAATATTGAAAGTTATTCTGATACCAGAAATTAAGTGAGATTTCCCCTTTGGGAGGAACACTGGTTTTAAAAAAGGGGGAAAAGGTGTTTCATCTACAGGAAAATGAGTACCTGAGTAGAAGTAGGTGGCTCAAGATGCCAAGAACAGTGTTGAGTAGGAATGAGAGGGTGTACAGGAGGGAGACGTGGAGGCCTGTCGCAGGCCTGACGTGGAATGACATTTCTAGCATGGGCTTTGTCTGCGAGGTGCTGGCCTGTTTCCTGTAGCACAGATAGCACTGAAGGAATGTTTCCGTAACACTCGACTTAGGTGGGAATGCAAACTACTATAGTGTAAAGACTGAGACTCCTGCAGGGGGAAGGGTTCGCCTCAAACAGCTGTGGCTGAAGGCCCGCACCCTCTCACCACCCTCGTGATAAAAATATTAAGATGAACAAGTCAAACGCCAGGAGTCCGTGAGCCTTGTACCATGAGCACAGCAGGCAACTTCTGCTCGCTTGTGCCGGCGGCCTGAGAAAGGGGACCTGTGGCCTGAACACTGCCCTGTGTTAAACAGAACCATAATGAACCCCCAAGCTAGCTGCCCACCTGGCTGGGAAGATGAATAAAACAGCATCGTTTGCTTTAACCTGGATCTTCCCCACTAACAGAGTTTGTCTATAGAAAAGCCACCGGCTGGCACCAGGCCAGTGTGTCTGAATGTTGTTATTAGTATCTCCTTTTCCTAAAAGAGGAAATGTGTTAAGTACAAAAACGACATGTTTCTACACAGCCTTCTCCGCAGTCCTGACCTGCTGGCGGCAGGCTCCGCGGGAAGCATTTTTAAAGGCAGAAGAAACAACGACTTGAGGTTTTTCTCCCCAGAAAGGACGCGGTGGAGTGGCCGACGGCGAGCCCCGTGGGCGCTGCACAGCTGTCTCCTCCAGGCGATGCCTTTTCATTTCCCACGGGTTCCTTCTGGTGGACAGTGGGGCCACCTCTACAAGAAACGGGAGAAGCAGTTTGTTTCCTAATCACGTCTCTGAGGAAACGAAGGGTCCCAGACTTCTGTGACCCCGCGGGTGCGGGCTGTGTCCGGGCGGGATGCCCGGGCGCTGTCCAGACCGGCCTTCCCAGCCCTGCGGCCTGGCGCAGTCCCTGTGTCCACACTCCAGCTCTCCTGGGTTTCTCCCCAGCCGCTTCAAGCACAGTCCCATTTGCTGGAAAAGAGAGGACCTAAGTGTGAATTAACTGGGGACTTTGGATAGCGTGTAACTTTCAACAAGCGTAATTATTCCATTAGTCAGATTGCTAATAGATGAGGAGGGGCCGTGGAATGCCCACACATCTCCCGGATCCCCGTCCACTGCTGCGGCAACTCAGTAAAGAGCCGCTGCACGGAGCACCCGCATCCAGGTGAGCGGGCCGGTGGGCGACGCGTCAGCACCCACGTTCCTCAGGCATAAGCATCGCTCTGTTCCCTCCCCTCTTCTGGCAACTCGGACCCAGTGCTTTGGGTGGCAATGAGCTTAGAACATAAAAAATGCACAGAAATGTTACCTAACAAGGAGCAGAAACAAGGTAAAGTGAGAAAGGGATAAACACTCGCTGTAAGTCAGTGCGATATGCAATGGCAGTGAATGGTTAGCGGAAAGGGAGGCTGAGCCAGGGGTGGGAGGGGGACATGAGAAAAAGGCAGCTTTGGCGATTTCGAATGTCGTGGTAAGAAGTGGGCTGCACTGGAGTTCTAGGGAGCCCACACTGGCAGCGGGCCCTGCAAAAGAGCGCCACTGGACGCAGGGGCAGGGAGGACACGGGTCTCCTGGCAGCTCGCAGGGCACAGAGCCTTCTGTTAGCATTTCACGTGGAGGAGGAAGCAGACAGCACGGAAACACCTCGTCACACTTTAAAAGGAAGTTTAGTCAGGACCGTTCCAGGTCCCCCGTCCAGTAAAGGCCGCTTCATATTCAATACGCATTGTGTTTGGAGGGACGAGTAACTAACAGAGAAACAAGAACGAGAGGGTAAAGCAAACCCTTGTCCTTCTGTGTCCCCTCCTGTCCGCGCTTCTCTCCAGGTGGGGGCTGGTGCTCTCTGCCAGACCCCCTTCCATCTGAGCCCTTTCTCCTAGACTCGCCTGATCCGCAGGCCTGTTCCCCACCCTCCGCCCGTCGTCCCAGATATGCACCTGCTTGTTATTACCATTTCCTGATGTAAAGATTCCATTTAAAAGTATCTTCCTTCAGACAGCTGAGAACTATGAGAAATTAACTGCCCAACACCCCCCACGTGAAAGTCGTTATGAAGATGAAGATGTTGGCAAACTTGTGAGAAGCAAGCACAGGTGACTACTCCCACCTCCCAGGGGCCCCACAGACGCCCCGGGACAGACCCGAGGCTGAGGACGGGGCTGAAGGCAACTCGGTGCTGTCCCACGTCCTGGACCTCCTGGCCAGCAAGGAAACAAGAAGTGGGCTTTTCAGACAAAACTTCCTTAACCTGCGGTCAGACCATGCTGCTCAGCCCCACAGCCAGCATCAGAGCTGAGGTGCTGTCCGCAGCTGACCAGCCCTCGGTACATGATTACATGCAAGGGCTCGGGTCCAGCCACAGAACTAAGGACACAGGAAGCCCAGCGACAGGAGTTTCACACGAAGGAGATGACGCTGGTGGCCTGCACCCCAGTACTGCATGTGGGCTCTAGGGGTCTTGAAAAGGGGGAAAGTACGGCAAGACAGGCTACCTGTGGACACAAACAGGTCACTGGGTTACCTGAGCCGTGCGGTCAGTTGCTCTCTGTCCTGCTTTCGGCGGGCAGCTCCCCTCCGCCTGGCAGCTCGCCCTCGATCTCCCACAGGACATCGTCTTCGTCCTCCAGGCTGCTGGAGATGTGGCACTTGCGGAACCCTTGCACGATGGCTTCGCTGGAGATGCTGTTCCATGCGACCATGACCCACTCCAGGAAGAGGCCGAGGGGCGGCTTCTTGGCGTTCCCGGTGGGGCTCAGCGCCAGGTTCCCCGCCAGAAGCCAGTTGGAGTACTGGGCCCGCACGCTGTCGTTGAGCGGCTTGTAGACCACCACGTCCAGCACCTGCAGCTGCGAGGTCAGGCCGCCCGGGATGATGACCATGTCGGTGTTCATGCGCTCCATGCAGCTCTTCACCGAGTCAGTGGCGTGGCCCCGGAAGCCGTTCAGGATCAGCATCCCTCGCTGCTTGGACACGGCGCCCGTCCGCCGCCGCCACACCACCTCCAGCCAGTCCTGCATCAAGTCCTCCGTCATCCAGCCGTAGCGGTGGCAGCGGATCTCCATCCCGCTGGGGAACTTCCCGGGGGGGATGTACGTGCCCCGCAGGATGATGTAGGGAGGCAGCTTCCTGCCATCGGCCAGGACCCCCAGCATCGCCGTGATCTTCAGCTTCTCCCTGCCTGGCGTCTTCACCAAGACGGGCTTTTCGCCCTGGTTGTCCACGGTCACCCTGGAGGGCACCTCCAGACAGATGGGCGTCTCGTCTGCATTTCCCATCTGAGCCACCTGGTAGTCGTGCGCCCGGCGCAGCGCCAGGACACTGCGCTGGTAGGTGACGAGCTTCTCCGTCAGGTCTTCGGGCAGCTGCTGGGGCACGGGCACCTTGTGCCTCAGGGACAGGTCGTACCTGCGCATCATCCTGCGACACCAGCCCAAGCTGGCCTTGAACCCTTTCTCTGGAATGTTCATCTCCTGGGCGATCTCGAGAGCTTTCAGTTGCATGGCCTCCCGGGTGATCGGGTCCCCTTTGGCCTGCATGTACCGGACATACTCGGCCACACGCTGGTCCACCAGGGCAAAGCGCCCGTTCTTGGGGCCTCGGAACGCCCGCCGCATGGCGTGGGCGTTCTGCAGCTGCGGCTTGACCTTGCGCCAGTCTCGCACGTTCTTTTCCAGCACGCCAAACTGCTTGGCCGCCTGGCAGTTGTTGGTGCTCTCGGCGAACTCCACCACCATCAACTTGAACCCGGCGTCGTAACTGCGGCGCATGCCCCGGCTGAACTGGAACTTGGCGGCCAGGTCGTCAGCCGAGAGGTCGTACCCCGGGAAGCCCATGGCCATGTAAAAGGGGTACCCCTCGCTCCACTCGGGCAGCTCGGGGAAGTCCCGAGGCAGGCGGAGGCCAAAGCCGTCCAGGGGCTGTGGCGGGGGGAACGGGGACACCGTGTGCATCGGGCCGGCCCAGTCTGGGGGCTTGACGTCAGCGTCTTCATTTTCTGGAGACAAACAGGAAGGGGCGAAGGTAAGAGCAGTGAGCACAGTGATGTCCACCGGTTCCTGATTTTGTTGGTGGAAATGACAAGAGTGGAAGCCAAGCGTGTCAAGGGAGCTGAGCTAGAGAGGCAGGGCTGAGCTGAGCACAGGTACCGAGCCCGAGTCGTAATCTGGGGCCACGTTTGGGTCAAAATGACTCCCATTTGGGTGTGAAGTCAATACAGCCCGCACTGCCAGACCACCGAAGGGTGTGGCCTTCCATGGCTGAGCCACACCTCGATCCAAGAGGCTCTGCGGCAGGAGCCACACTCAGCAGGGCTGGGCTGGGCTTCTCAGGCAGCGAGTGGTTCTCGCGCACCAGCTGGAACCGGTTCCCTGTGTGTTTATATGTGGAGGGCCTCAGAAAACTGAATACGATTTGGGGAAACTGCCATATCTCACCCAAACTAAGATGTCATCAGTTGCAAGAGGCATCATCACTTTAAGAGGCACTCTCAATTTCAGAGACGTTCAAGTGGCGGGGGGAGATGTCTTAGAATCAATGAAATATGGCCTTTTAACTCCGACTTACGGAGAGAAGGCAAGTAAAACTACCTGGCTGCTGGGAGCCGAATTCAGCCAGCACTACCCTGCTGCCATGTTTCTTGATGAAAGACCGTGTGCTTCTTAGACCTGTTTGCTCAAGCGTGTGCTACGCCCGGTGCTGCTTGTCCATCAGGGTGAAGTGGACAAGGAGCCAGGGCAAGTAACTCTGGGCGCGTGCCTGGCACATGTCTTCCCCCATCGCCAGAGGGGTACAGGGCACCCTGAGGTGGCTAGAGGCACCTGGATGTGCACTGGTCTCAATGCCACTCAAACTTCAGTTTGCTTCATCTGCCCACACGGTGGCGCACTGAGACTCTTACCACAGCACAGAGGAGCATGGAGGCTCAGAGTGCGATGAAGTTGCCTAAGGCCACACAGCACTGGAAGGGAGATTTTCAAACTCCAAAGCCCATCATCTCTCTGCCTTGCACCCCTGCCTCACTCTCACGCACCCTTTCGAACAGTGGTTCTCAACCTTCCTAATGCCGCAACCCTTTAATACAGTTCCTCATGTTGTGGTGACCCCAACCATAAAATTATTTTCGTTGCTACTTCATAACTGTAATGTTGCTACTGTTATGAATCGTAATGTAAATATCTGATATGCAGGATGTATTTAGGCGACCCCTGTGAAAGGGTCGTTCGACCCCCAAAGGGGTCGTGACCCACAGGTTGAGAACCGCTGCCATAGAACAAACACGGACACTGAAGACCCCGCTTCCCATGCTCCCGCGGGATGGGTGTGGGTCGGCTGGATCACGGTACCTGCCATGCTTCCTCCTGGGAGCGGCCATCGGTCCGCATTCTGAGGCTCCTCCTCCCCATCCAGCCGAGAGATCATGTCTGGCTTCGGGAACGGGAACTCTGTCCAGAGGAAGTAACCGAGGCTCGGAGCACCGTCCACATCAGCCCTTTATCACACTCACCCCACCCCCTCCTCACTTATGGACATTTATGAGAAACAGGGAAAAGGGCTCGGGACACGGGGAGAGAAAGGGGATGGGAATGGGCCTGTCCAAGGGAATTCCTGGGTCTCTGCTAACGAGGCCTGGCCCAGCAAGCCCGGCGTCCCTCCAGTGGCTGCAGCCTGGTTCCGTCAGCGCTGGGAGGGAGCCGGGATGCTGTGGGGCATGTCCCCAGCTTCTGAGGCTGCAGCAGTGACCGCGAGCCGAGGAGCAGGTGGTGCTCAGGCCCAGACCCTGCGACACCTCTGAGGTTCTGTTTTTCTGACGCGAATGCCTGGGTTGGATGAGGTTCTGAGACCAGCACAAGTTACTGGGTAGAATGACACAATATTTACATCCCTGCCTGAATCGAACACGGGAAATTAAAGGCACAGGTGTTGAGGGGACAGGCTAAGTTCAGAGTGGGGGTGCTGGTCCCACCACCCAGGAGACGTGAAAACGCTCTCTGGGCTCAGAGCTTCGGGAGGCAAAGGGACACGTGGTGTTACCCAGCGACAGCACCGTCTCGTAGTTCATCCTCATGACCTCCCGGTACAGGGCCTTCTGGGACTCCGTCAGAACTTCCCACTCCTCGTCGGAAAAGTAGATGGCCACCTCATCAAACAGGGCCGGCACCTGGGGCAGAGGAGGCCTCTCTCAGCGGCTAGCAGGCACGCAGGTCACTCACAGGCCATCCTCCGGGAGGGGCCTCCCCAGGGAACCAGCTGTCTGCCCGCACACAGGCCGCTAGAGGCAAAATAGGACCCGAGCACAGGTCCCCGCACCCCGAGTCGTTACCATTCCTGTCGGCTCGCAGACAAGGAGAGCAGAACTCCCGGAGAAGCCCCCAGTCCCCAACCCCCGGTGGGAGACGCTCCGCACACCAGGGACACCCTGAGAGCGTCGCCCCCGCCCCACGCACCCCCTCCCCTTGGTCACAGACCCTCAGCGGGGGCTGGTCTGGGTGAGTTTGATGGGTCACTGCTATCTGGACGCAGTGGTTTCCGGACACTGGTCTCCATTTCCCACTGGCCCTAGTGCTGGACTCTGAACCCAAAGCAGCCAGTGACAGAAGGGCGGCCTTTCCCGGGCGCACGGGCAGGAGAGAGGGCCAATGACAGCCTGGGTGGTAATGAGACACCACAGCAAACGGGACCCCGCTCGGAGCCCTAAGGATGAGGGCTGCCCCCTGACGTCCCCTGCCGGGAGGGGACGCCGGGCAGCTAAGGCGGCCAAGCCACCCACACCCACCCCGCTCGCTTATGCAGCCATTTGCTTTCATTTTTACTCTGCCTTTTCCTTTCGGTCCCTCAGAACCCTACCCCAAGGTCACCACATTCAGTGGTAAGGAGTCACTGGACCGCCTCCTTCAGGCTGGCTACCCTGACTACTGCTTTCAAAGCTGTTCCCAAAGCTGGAACACGCTCTCGACATGCAGGGAGCACTCCCAGGGAAAGCCTGGGACTAACTCACTGCCCCCACCACCACCACCACCACTTCAAATAAGCAAGGAGGAAGCGGGTTCAGAGAGGACTCATTTCGGTCCAAAGCCACACGGCCAGTAAATGGGACTGAGCAGTCTGACTTCCAGGCTCTGGCCGAGTGGCCCCTCAGTGCCCAGGCCTCCCCCTCCCCTGCCTCCGTGCTCAGCTGTCCCCCAGCAACTCATCTCCGCCCTGCCAACCCCCCACACAGGGTTCTCCCTCGGCCTCCCAGGTCCCCCATTCCTGGCCTGGCCAATACCCACCCTCCATCCAGGACTCAGCTTAGACGTCCCGTTCCTGGGACCTGGCTGGGTGCCCACCTCCACATCCCTGCCCTGCCCTGGGCCCCATCCGCAGTGGCACTTATCACACCGCGCCCCTGGCTCCCGCGTCTGCTTCTCCCACTAGAACACAAGCCCTCGGAGGGCAGAGGCTGGCGCCTCCCGCTTTGTTCCCCTGATCACTTAAACATCCTTCTGAACAAAAGGTTTAAGCAAATACTCTCCAGATTTCCCTTCTCTTGCTCCACTTGGAATAGCTGCAAATGATTTTACCTGACACAAAACCGGACCTAGACTTCGGAGTGAGCGGACAAAACCCCACGTGTGAAAACCAGGAGGACCCAGCGCTGGTCCCAGCTGCCCACCCTCCCCTCACCTCCCACTTCCCAGCTTCCCACCAGGCTCTGTGGCCTGTCCCCGAGGAAATGCCAGGTCCTGGCCACCCCTATTTATAGTCCCTTCCCTTTGCTGATAAACGGATGCAGGGCTGCCTGTCCTGTCACCTCCCAGGCGCAATCGATTCGTAGAAGGCCGCACGCCCTGGACCCAGTGCAAACATCCGGCGCCTGAGCTGGGAGGGGGCGGCTGGGGGCTGGCGCGGGCTCATCTCTTGGTTCTTATGTCCGAGCCACAGAGCAGCTTCCAACAAGCCCACATTATGCTGCAGAGGCACAGCCCGAGGCTCAGACGTCCCTCACAGCCGCCACGGGGCACCGGGCAGGGCTGCACCAGGCCCTGGCGGGCGCCTCCCTCCTCCACAGAGCCCTTCTCTCTGGCCCAGCACAACAGAAGTAAACAGGGTGGCCAGGCAAGACTCAGGGGTCAGCAGCCCGAGGTCACCCCGATGCCCCTCCTGGTCTCCAGGGAGGGGCGCTCAGCCCTGCCCTCCTCCCTCCACTCAGACCCTCCCTGCTGCCCCGCAGGCTGTCCTCCCGGGGCTTATCTCCAGGGTCAGTGCCTGCTGTGCCCACACACACTGCTCAGTCCCAGGGAAGGCGGCGGGGATCTCGGAGCAGAGGGCAGTCCTGCTTTTGTACATTATCTCACTGAATCCCTCACATGACACACAGATATGGGGGTCAGCATCCTGCTTTCACGGGGGAGGAACAGGGCTGTTAAGTAACACGCCCGGAGTCACGGAGGGAAGTCTGACCCAAAGCCTGTGCTTTCTCCGCGCTCAGGCCGCGCCCCGTGGCTGAAGGGGCCTCCGGCTTCCCCAGGAAAGATGCTCCAAGCCTTGTCCCCCAGCGCCACCAAGGAGAGGGCTCCAACTCCGCCAGCACACTACGTCCTCCTGGCCCGGGCCTGGCCCACTTCCCACTCCTCATCCCCACGTGCTCGGTTCTGGCTCCGGGACCTGCTCCCAGCTCTGCCCACAGCTCTCCTGCCCCAGCTTCTGATCCGGCCTCCGCGCCGGGAACACAAGCCCCTCGCTCCCCTTGGAGGGATCCACTGGTGACGAAGGCTGGGTTCACAGTCCGTCTCCTTTTCTCTCCTCGACGCTGCATTTCCACCCAGTTCTCCTACGGAGCATTATTCCAGCATCCAGCACGGTGCTATGTCTGCAAGGTTTCCACTGATCACCCTCACTCTCCCCAGAGAAAGGGATTCTCTCCCTCCCTGGGTTGAATGCCCTCGGGCAGGGTTTCCAACCTCGGCAGGGCTGACAGTGCTGCCCAGACCATTCTCCGTCGGGGGCCGTGCTGTGCCCTGAAGACGTTCAGCAGCGTGCCAGCCTCTGCCCAGAAGATGCCAGCAAGACCTCGCACTCCCTCCCCGAGTCATGATGCCCAAAGACGTCTCCAGACTTAGCCAAATTCCCCAGGAGGGGAGCCCACTGAGCAAGCCCGGGCCCAGGCCCAGGCTGCCTTCTGCAGGAAGCCTCTTAAGTTGTCCAGTCCGAGTGTGAGGCCCCCAGGAGCTGACCTCCACTGCTGCACCCCGAATGCTGTACTGTCGTTTGCTTCCTTGTCTGCCTTGCGAGACCAGCGACTCCGTGAGCCTGGAGGCCTGTGTCAATAGCACCTGTGCTCCCGACTGACGTCCTCCTTTCCCAGGGGAGCGTGGCCTTCACCTTGGACATGTCTCACTGTCCGACACTCAGACACCCACTTCCACTGCACCTGTCTCCAAGGCCCTCCACCCCCTGGCTGCGGGTGGGCTCACTTAGCCTCAAAGCCCAGGGCTCCCACGGCCTGGAGGCCTTGCGCTTGGTCTCAGCTGCAGGGTCAGGCCGGGAGGAGAACAGGTGGGCAGAGAACCCAGAAGAGACAGGGGCACCGCGACCTCACAGCTAGACCAGAGCCTGGCGGTACGTTGTGTCTTTACTTTATATAGTTGAGATATGCAAAATGCATCACTTGTAAGGGTCTAGCTCAGGAGGCGTTTTAAGAACAGTGTCTATGTGTATCCTTGGGGCAAAGGACAACCTCCCTGCACCCAGTTCCCTCAGGTGGGCGGGGCGCCGGGTGACAGGCAGCACCATGAGTCTCTGACTACAGATCTCACTGGAAACAAAGGATGTGATGATATTGATAATGTTGACAGCAAGGCAAACGAAGCAGAGAACAGGAATGTCAGCTTGTTGCTCATTTAAAATGTTTACCATCCACACGCAACTGCCAGGAAGTCCAGTAAGTCCTGTGAATAATTGTTCCTAATATAACTCCTCTTCTTACACTGACATTTTTACAAGTTTACCAAGTTCTCTCCACTGTTCTGTTTGGATATGCACCCCATCCCCAGCTGCCGAGCCCCGGCCCCTGCATCCAGGCCAGCTGGGGGTGCAGTTTTCCCGTCAGCTCCGTGACCCCAAGTCTCGCTGAAAGTGGTTCCCTTCAACCAGCCGCAGGGGACACCGCCTCTCTCCTTCCCTGTGAGGCCCCTCCTGCCCAGCCTGCCCAGCTCAGTTTAGAAAAACCCCCACACTCTGATATCCGATCACCCTGACCTGCCTTCAGCTAGAAGCCCTGGTCCTAAATGCTTTTCATCCACGGACCCTCCACGCTGTAATCTCCACTCCTCTTTACTGTATTTGGTGTGAGCCAGGTCGTGTCCACTTCTATGACTACACTGTGACCCCTTTCTCAGTAGCCCAGGATGACCCTTCCTTCCATGGTAGCGACTGTCAGAGCATTCTTTCCTGTAACACAGGTCAGCAAACAGGGTGTCCACAACGTGCTGGCACTGAGCAGGGTGCGGGGACCCAGGGGTGCGGAGAGCCTGGGCCTTGGCCTCCTGGACAGAAGGGCCTGCGCAGGTAACCCGCTCCGTTTCCACCGCAGCTTTTAAAGCCACAGCACTGTTTTCTCGGGAATGGGAACACCTGGGCTGGGCGGGGCTGTTTTTCCTTCCTCTGTCCGCTCCAGGAGGAGGCTTCGCACAGCCGTGTGGCCCCCGATCCCTGACTTACCCACGCGCCCTCGGAGCAGATGCGGACCTTCTGCATGTCGGTGGAGCCATCCTCCAGCTCTGGGCTCTGAATCTGTTCTTCGCTTTCCTCCACTTTCAGGGTCAGATTCAGAGGGATGGCTGTGGACTCCATGTCTGCAAGCAAGACTCATTCAGAAAAACCAGGCATGGCCTGAATGGGGGCTGAGGGTGGGGGGGCAGCTCCGCCTACACAACCTCTTAGCCCCAAGCTCTGCTGGCCTGGAAGGAAGGGAACAGTCAGGCCTGGGGAGGAGGGGGCACCAGGAGGCTGGAAGGAGGGGCTGCAAGCAGAGATCATAGGTGGCTGCCTTCAAACATTTAAAAAGCTCTGTGGGCCCTGGCTGGGTAGCTCAGTTGGTTAGAGCACCTTCCCATTCGCCAAGGTTGCAGGTTCAATCCCAGGTCAGGACACATACAAGAATCAACCAATTAATGCGTAAGTGGAACAACAAATCGATGTTTCTCTTTCTCTCTCCCTTCCACTCCCGCTCTAAACTCCATCAATAAACAATTAAAAAGCTCTCTTTGGAGACCAGCCTGGTTCTGTGGGGACCCAAGGGCAGAGCCCGCGGATGGGTAAACATTCATTCCATTCGGGGAAGAGAGCAGAGCTCAGGGCCCCACCCAAACGTGGACTCAGCCCAGGGGTGTCGCTTCCTATCAGAGGGGGTTCTGAAGGCGACAGGACACTTGCTCCACTGGCGGTTCCTACAGGCCAGTCGGGCAGCAGGAGGTTGTTTGGCTCAGAATCGCCATCATCTGGATTTTCCAGATTCAGAGGTTCTGCCCCGAGCAGGCTCAGAAAGCACTCTCTGGAGCCGTGACACTGAGGGGCGACGCCGGGGAGCCAGCAAGGTGCACAATCTGCTGGGGCCCGGCCCTGGGCCCAGCCCCGCGGAGCTGCCTCGCTGTCGCAGGCACAAGTGCCCTCTTAGGGGAGCTCGGAGGCGGTACAAACGGCCGCGCTCCTGCCCTCTGGGGCGGGCAGTCCCAGGTGGGCAGCGAGGGCGCATCTTGGGGGTCGCAACCTTCCGGGTGGCCGGGGAAAACATCGCTCCCGAGTTCAGAGTCGGCTTCTTCCATATTTCCTTAAAGGTCGGGCGAATGCAGCTGAGAAGGGTCTGGGGTACGGGGAACAGGCTTCAGATCCTGGAGCGGGGCCCCCAACTTGGCTGCGGCCTCCCCGCCGGCTCCTGGGCAGCGGGTCGGGGGTGGGAGGCGGGGTGCCCGCGGCCTGGGCGCCGCCTGCGCCGGGGCCGCTCGGGTCTCTCCAGCCATCTTGTCCCAGTTCCCGTCTCCGCGCCCCGGGAGGCCCGGCCTGGTCTGGCCCCGCGCACCTGCCGAGCGCCGGCGCCGATCGCCTCCCGCCAGCCCGCAACAAAGGCGGCGCCGGTGCAGCTGCAGCCCGGCCCCCGCCCCGCGCCCCGGCCCCCGGCCCGGGAGGATCCCGCCCCGGCCCCCGCCCCGCCCGCGCGCTCCCCGCCGCCGCGCGCACTCACCGCCGGGCCGACCGCCAGGGCGCAGGGGACGCCGAGAGCTCGGGCCCGGCTGTCACTGCGCCATCCCGGCCGTCTCTCCGGGCCCGAACGCGCGGCCCCTCGGGAGGGAGCGCGGGGACACGTGGTGGGAGAGGGAGGGTCCGGCGCGAGCTGAGGGTGTTGGGAGGCGGGGGGCGGAGCGCGCTGATGTCAGCGGCCGGGCGCCCGGGGACGCGCCCGCGCCCACCCTCCTCCTGTGGCTTCCGGCGCCCCGCGCGCCCCTCCCGCCCCAATGCACTCGGCCTCCTGTGCGCTGCGCGCGACCTCCGGTGGAGGCGTCAGGAACAGCCGGTGCACGCGCCCCTGTGCTCCGGGGCACTCACCAGTGGTTTGCACCGGGCACACTCTTCTGCTCCAAGGAAGGAGTTGTGCAGAGCAGACCGGCTAAGCTGCAGGGGGCGTGTGTGTGTGCGTGTGTGTGTGTGTGTGTGTGTATGTGTGTGCGGTCTTTGGGGTCGATCCTGCTGTATTCTAGTAGACATGTGCAGAAGTTGTTCATATACATGGAGAAGGAACTTCCTGTTTAATCCCAAGCCTGGAATCTCCTGGACGAAGTGTCTGGAAGGATCCTCCCCAAAATGTTCAAAGGAGCTGTTTGCTGGCAGCTCTATGGACAATACAACAAGCGTGGATAAGCCAGAAGCCCTTCTTGTTCTAGAACAAGATTCTGGGTTTGGGTGTTGGGAATGCGTTCGAGAAAAAATGATTCTGGCACAATTAAAATGGAAAGGCAGTCTTTATTTGGGATTATGGAGATAGGTGTCAAGGCTATCGCAAACGGGTGAGACAGCCACACAACTCGATCCAGCAAAGACAAGTTGGGGGTTACAGCTGAAGAGAGTGCGGGGTCAGGGGTAAGAATTTCCCAGCAGGCGGCAGAGGGTTGAGGGATTCTTGCTAAACCGATTTAACAGGATTCTTGCAGGTGGCAGACTAGATTGACCTGACAGATATCCAGGGAGGTGGCTGGGGAGGGGGTTTTCTAAAACGGCAGGATGCATGCTAAAACCAGGCTGGGAGGTCAAGGACAAGAGACGTGTGTGTGCCAACACAGAGGCCTGCCGGGACAGAGAGCCGGAGAACTTCAATTTGGTCAAGGAGAGAGATTTGTCCACCTTTCCAGTCTGTCCCCATGATCTCTCTCTCCAAGCTTTGCTGGCCATTTTGACTGTATTTATATGTGAATTTTACTTCTCTCTGTAAGGGAGGGGCCACTGTGCAGCTCTTAATACACAAAATACAGGGTAGCAGATACATCTTTGGAGTATAATTATGGTGGACCACCCAATACCAGAGAAGGTCTAATGCAGTGGTTCTCAACCTTCTGGCCCTTTAAATACAGTTCCTCATGTTGTGTCCCAACCATAAAATTATTTTCGTTGCTACTTCATAACTGTAATGTTGCTACTGTTATGAATCGTAATGTAAATAGTTGATATGCAGGATGGTCTTAGGCGACCCCTGTGAAAGGGTCGTTCGACCGCCAAAGGGGTCGCGACCCACAGGTTGAGAACCGCTGGTCTAATGGATGGATGGGGAACATTATTCAAATGTGGGAGGGAAGAGGTGTTAGAATTTTTGTTTTTATGAACAGGTCTTTTTTGAGTGTAAAGATAGCGTGTTCAAAGCAAGAGTGACACCTTAGCTCACATTGATTGACATTCCCTGCAGGAAGCTGCCATTGCCTTCACTAGCAGAGAAGTGCAAACAAGGGTCCCGGAACGCTGGTGAACCTTGAACCCATGGCAAGGGCCAGAGTTGTGCACCGATTGTCTAGTCCAGACAATGGGGGCTCAAGCTATTTCCTGACCAAATAGTCTCAGAGGAAATCCTAATATTTACTGACCTTTAAGATAGTCTGTCTGTTACCGCAATTACCTGCCTAAGAGCTAGATGTGTATCCAAAGTTGAATAAAAGGCTGGCGAGGCCTGGGCACCAGTGGAAGTCCTTTCTCTTGCATTGGGCTTTCTGCCTGGCCCCAATATTTCCAAATTATTATTTCTTGTCTCGTTTCTTTCATGTGCGTGCGGATCCTTCTCCAGATCCTGAACCCTGAACCATGTGGGACATGGGGAACCTTCAATTCCCATCTTAACTCTTCTGAGGAGATGGCTGATTGAGAGGAAAGAGAGGGAGGGTGTCAGGAGATGGGTACTGGGGCATTGTGGGCAACTCGCCAAAAAGTATTAAGACATAACGAGATAACCAAAGAGCAATGGTAGGCTACGGTTTTAGTCTCTGAGAGCCCTAATGTTCTTATGGAACTTTGATTAGATTTTCTCTGGGAAGAGGCCGATCAGTGGAGACCCACCTGAATTCTTGACTTTGAGCCCCATGGTCTCAGTTGTGGTCTTGGGCCCACTTTGTACTAGTCCATAGCTGCCCACAAGACTTACTCATAGGGACAGAGTGCTGGAGTCGGGACAAGACTCTGCGGGCATCCACGTGTAAGTCAGGTCGCTGGCCTCCTCCTGGCTCTCCAGCTAACCAGATGATGTCTGGACTCCGCCTCCACCCTGTCATTTAGAGATTCCATTCTCAGTAAGACAACACTTGGCCTTGGTCTGAATGGGGAGTGACTGAAGCTAGTCCTTGAGGCTGCGCATGGCTGTGGCAATCCTGTAGGATGGAATTCTGTTGGTGGGTGGTTAATAAACATGAGACCAAGGAAGGAATCAACGTGACAGTTCTTTATGGTGCTAAGGGTCCGACTCCATCTTCCCTCCTCTTGAGTTATCGCAGTACCCAGCCATGGGGATTCAGAGAAGCCACGCTGCTTCCGCAGAGCCCCCGGCCCCATGCTCCACCCCTTGGGGAATGTGGTAGATTGAGTGACCGGTCCTGACCCTTTGCGTCCCCGTGGAGCACTCCCCGCTGCTGAACAACACATCCCGCGGAAGTCTCCTGTGTGCAGATGTGCTTCAGCGACCCTTCACTTGGCCCGGCCATGTGACATGCCGTGGCCAGTGGAATGAGGGTGGGAGTGACTACGTGTAAATCCTGAGCACAGGCCGTGAAAGGTGTCACAGGTCTCCACTTGCACCTCTGGGAGCTTTTGTCCTCTGCCGTGACCAAACATGCCCAGGCACTCATGCCTTCCAGCCTGGGCTCCAGGATGAGACCTGTGCTATGTGGCCATCCTGTGAACATAAGCTATTGAGTGCCGGGGTGGCTGGTTATGTGGCCTTTTTGTGGCGATGGCTGATGGACACAGTGACAACAGCAACCTTGGACTTGGTGCTCTCAACATTGGCCCCATAGGGATGCTCTGAGGCAGGGAAAGGAGACTTGCTATTTCATGCTGGGAATCCTCAGACGTGTGGACAAGGAAATTCTAGATTGGGAGTGGGGAGAGGAAAACAAGTGGTGGGAGGCGGTGTCACTGCTGACTGTATCTTGCTCTTCCCTGGGGGGGCTGGCACCTCAGAAGAAGATGAAGACATGGCCTTAACTTTAGGTATTTGCCAGTAAAGCCTCCAGACATACCCGGCAGACATTGGTGGAATGGGAGAGCCACGCTGTTCTGCACAGTTCTTGGCGGGGCTCCCAGGGTCCTTGGAGAGGAGGGGTGTGGTTAGCGCACCTCAGAAGGTTAAGGAACACTTAGGGGTCTCGCTAGGAAAAGAGAAAGAGAATTTTAATACTGAGTATAGACTAGCTACTGGAACACACAACCCCCCAAATGTATAAAGGCCCAAACAATCAACATTTTTTTGTTCATGTAACAGTCCTTTGTGGGTGTTCCTGGTCCACAGGTGACTCTCCTCCCACTGTGTTTGAGGGACCCAGGTTCCTTCCATCTTGTGACTCTGCAGTTGTCTTCATTCACCAAAGTGAAGGAGAGAGAACAAAAGAGAGAAGGCGCACCCTTTTCTTGGCCCTAAAGGGCCACACATCTCTTTTGCTTACATGCCATTGGTGAGGATTAGTTACATGGCAACATTGATATGAGGAGGGGCTGGGACAGGTAGGGCGCCTGGGCAGCCACATTCCAGTGACATCTCCACACATTGAAAAGGGAAGCCTGGGCGTTTCTCTCTGCCACAGGGATGCCTTTTCTTTCAACACTTTACATTTTAAAATGGTGCAACTTTATTTTTCAACCCCCCAAATCAGAATAGCCTGTGTGACAAGTTAGGAGATGAGAGTAGATAAACAGAAAGGCAGTTTATTTGAAAGCAAAGCTTTCAGAAAATTGTGAATGATGCTCAGTTGGTTGGAGCATCTTCCCATGCACCAGAACTTTGCAGGTTAAATTTAAGTTCAGGGCACATACCTGGATTTTGGGTTCAATCCCCAATTGTGGTGTGTATGGGAGGCGATAAATCAATGTTTCTCTTTTTTTCTTTCTCTTTCTCTCTTTCCCCCTCCTGTCTCTAAAAATCAATAAAAAACCAACATATCCTCAGTTGAGGATTTAACAGAAACAAACAAGTCAGTGGTGTACCAAGTGCATCCCACAGCGGATGTTTGGTGGAGAAGTGAAAAGGGACAATAGGGAGGACCCAGACACAGTGAGCGTGAAAAATACCTAACAATAGACAACCTCAATGGGAAGCTGTATTCAACTTACAGCACTTTTATTTTAGTAACTATTTTATATATCTGCTAGAGGCCCAGTGCACGGATTCATGCACCGATGGGGTCCCTCGGCCTGGCCTGCGGGGATCAGTGGACCTCCACACCACCGCAGCCCAGGCTTACCCGCCAGCTAGTTTGGCTCCAGCCCGCTGTCTGTGTCGATCCCACGCAGCATGAAGTAGTGCGCAAAGTGGCAGGTGGCCAGGGAGGAGCCAGGGAGGAGCCCGAGCCCAGGCAGGGCACCGCTCCTGCTCTGGGAGAGGCTCACACCTCCTTAGCTGCGTCTGGCGCCTGTCTGTCAGCTGAGTGGCACTCCTGCCTTGGGAGCGCACTGACCACCAGGGTACAGCTCCTGCTTTGAGCATCTGCCCCCTGGTGGTCAGTGCACATCATAGCGACTGGTCACTTAGGCTTTTATATAGAGAGACTAGAGGCCCAGTGCACGAAATTTGTGCAAGAGTAGGCCTTCCTTCCCCCAGCTGCCGGCACCAGCTTCCCTCTGGCACTGGGGACCTGGGCTTTCCTCTGGCCGCCAGCTTCGTCCAGATGGACGTCCGGGATGACATCCGGTCTAATTAGCATATTATCCTTTTATTATTATAGACTAGAGGCCCGGTGCACAAAAATTTGTGCACTCGGGGGGATAGGGAGGGGGGTTCCCCAGCCCGGCCTGTGCCCTCTCGCAGTCTGGGACCCCTCGGGAGATAACAACCTGCTGGCTTAGGCCTGCTCCCAGGTTGCAGAGGGCAGGCCCAATCCCTAAGTGCAGCCCCTGGTCAGGCTCAGAGCAGGGCCGATTGGGGAGTTGGGGCGCCGCCCCGTCATGCACAGAGCAGGGCGGATCAGGAGGTTGTGATGCCACCCTCAGTCACGCTCAGGGTAGGGCCGATTGGGGGGTTGGGGCACCGCCCCCTGTCACACTCAAGGCAGAGTCAATGGGGAGGTTGCGGCGCCACCCCCTGTGATGCACAGAGCAGGGCCGATCAGGGGGTTGGGGCGCTGCCCCCTGTCACTCACAGAGCAGGGCCCCTCAGGGGGGTTGGGGCTCTGTACCCTGTCACACACAGAGCAGGGCGGATCAGGGGGTTGGGGCGCTGCACCCTGTCACACTCAGGGCAGGGCCAATGGGGAGGTTATGGCTCTACCCTGTCACACACAGAGCAGGGCCGATCAGGGGGTTGGTGTGCTGCACCCTGTCAAACACAGAGCCGCAGGGCAATCAGGGGATTGGGGAGCTCCCCCCTATCAGGCACAGAGCAGGGCTGATCAGGGGGTTTGGGTGCTGCCCCCTGTCACGTTGATCCTGGTGCCGGGAGCCTTGCTGCTCCGCTGATCCTGGTGCCGGGAGGCATATTACCCTTTTACTATATAGAATAGAGGCCTGGTGCATGGGTAGGGGCTGGCTGGTTTGCCCTGAAGGGTGTCCTGGATCAGGGTGGGGGTCCCCACTGGGGTGCCTAGCCAGTCTGGGTGAAGGGCTGAGGGCTGTTTTCCGGCTGGCGAGTGACTGAAGCTCCCAACCGCTCCTTGTTTTCTTTTTTTTTTTTTATTCTGGGCCAGCTTTAGCTCTGAGGCCTCACTGCTGAAAACATCGATACAATGTTGCAGTCCGGCTGGCTTTCAGTCCGGCTGGTTTCTGGGGTTTTGTTTAGCTTCTTATTTGCAACATAGTACATAGTTGCTTAGAGTTGCAGCTGAGAGGCCGGCAAGTTAGGTGGGGAACATTGGAGTCCGCAGTCACTGGAGTAAGCAAGCCTCCCTGCTCGCTTCAGTGCATGGCTGCCGGCTGCCATCTTGGCTGACAGTTAATTTGCATAAGGATATGCTGATTAGCCAATGGGAAGGGTAGCGGTCGTACGCTAATTACGATGTTTCTCTTTTATTAGTGTAGATGCTGGAATTTTGCTACTTTTTTTTGACACGTATCCATTATGGAAAATGTGTGAACTTGTCTTTAAAAATAATTGCCTACTCAATTGCAGAGCCACCAAGGGAAAAGGCATCCTCTTCTGAAGGAGGAAAAGCCTCCGTTCCTGGGACGTGAACCAAACCAATCCAACCAAGAAACAGAAATCTTTCTGTAACTCCCTGGCACCTGCTTCCCTGAGTGGCTCGGGCAGAGCTGGGGGCTGGGAGGCTTCCTGGAACAGGTGGGCTCAGCAAGACCTTGAGTGTTAAGTTCAACAGGTAGAAATGAGGGGAGGAGTTAATGAGTATATCTCAGCCTGTCCTTCAAAGCCCGGAGATTTACACATGAGATCAAAGGCTAGTGGACCCAAAGGGAGAAAGTAATGTCAGAGGACTCAAAGGATGTTTCCAGAGAAGCCTTAGAAAGAGGCCATTTGGTGTGATAATTGCGTTTATAATTGATGGAAATGTCAGGACATTTACGATCTGATGAAAATTTAAAGACGCTTATTGTTAACTAATAAAAATAGCTAAGTGATGATATCACACAGCTGTGATCCATAGTATATCCATTGGGATGACTGGGTTAATAAATGAAACAGTTATAAGTGGGGTAGATTCTGCTGGGGCTCATTAAAGCTTTATATCTGCAAACTCAACCTTTCCAAGTTCCAGGACGGGCGCCCAGGAATGAAGCTTTTTCTGCGCCTCGCTCACGCCAGCTGGGTGGCTGGTGTGGGTCTTGCCTCTCTAGGCCTTAGAGCCGATGCACTGGCTTGTGTGACTTTGGAACCTACACACGACAGGCCTCCCATTGGTTCACCCTCTGCTCGCCTCCTGAATGAACATCTCTCCCAAGCTGGTTCTATCCATAATGGCCAGGAAATGGCATATTGGAACAGGCTGGTGGAGAAGCGGATGCTAGAATCCAGCAGTCTTCTGTCAAGCCAGACACTGAAGGGATTTGCAGAATGAAAGAAACAATGCCACTCTCTTCACTAAAATGTCTTTGTTCTGGAAAAGGTAATTATTTTTCATAAAGCATATTCAGTTGATAGGCATGGGGCTTATTATTGTTCTTCATCAATAAACAAGTACATATTTTTCAGTGCCTCCATTTTAATTTCTACTACGGTAAATATCAAGAGAGGTAACATACAGCGTCCTTTGGAGTATGGGTAGAAAGGGGGCTGAGAACTAAGGACATTACTTAAAATAAGGGAGAAATGTTGCTATTTACTAGATGGCTAAAGGCTCAGATTTTTCACATCATTCAGGATAATTTAGGCAATTTATCAGTAAATAGCTAAGGGATAATGTGTTTCGTAAAAAGTATTACTCATTAGGGATAGCCTGTTAAGAATATGTTTAAATATTAATAGCAAATAACTGTAGAATAAAACAAATCAGGCTAGAAAGGAAATAGAGTAATCTCCTAAATTTAAAAAAAAGAAAAAAAAGGGGGGGGAGCCACATAGACCTGGAACATCCATTACCAAATCCCCAAGGGCAGAAACGTGGACTTAGAGGATTATAAAGAAGGAAATTCTAAGAAGGAATGTCTTTTATATAAAAATTACAGGCCTGGTGCACGGGATTCATGCACTGGTGCAGGGCTCATCCCTGTTAGCCGAGCGGCACTCCCACTGTGGGAGCACACTGATCACCAGGGGGCAGCTCCTGCATCGAGCATCTGCCCCCTGGTGGTCAGTATGCATCATAGCAACTGGTCAACTGGTTGTTCCCTGCTTGGGTCGCTGGGCTTTTATTATATAGGATAGTTCATCTAATAGAATTCTGGGGTCATTAACAAGAATACATTCACCGAATCCAAGGGCTGATGTTCTATCCTCTGAGCTAAACCAGTTAGGGCCGTTCTGAAGCATTTTTTTAAAAAAATTTTAAATTGTGTGATATATTACAGATACACAAATGTACAAAACCAGATACAGAGTTTAACAAACTGCTGTGAAATGAAATCTTGTGTCGCCACCATGCAGGTCGAGAAAAGGAGCATTGCTCCCTCCCAGAAGCCCTCCACGTACTCCCCTCCCACCATAACTTCTCTCACTTCAAGGTGGCCACCATCCTGTCCTTTTTCATAATCACACACTTACATTTCTTTACAGTTTTAATTTCAAAGGATCCTCCCGTAGCCCTGGCCGGTGTGGCTCAGTTGGTTAGGAGTCATCCTGTGCACCCAAAGGTTGCTGGTTCGATTCCCCGTCAGGGCCCATGCCCGGGGTTGTGGGGCTCGATTCCCCAGTAGGGGCATGCAGGAGGCAGCCCATTCACTCTCACATGTAACTCTCCCCCGCCCCTTCCTCTCTCTCTCTGAAAATCAATAAAAATATTTTAAAAAATAATATTCACCGATCATAATTGTTGTAGTATGGAAATGGAGAAGGACTTCGATAGTTTCTTGTTGTATGTACTAGTATTTGTCTGGTAGCCATTGCAGTCAACTTGAATTTGTCAGACAGTTCACATTCGAAGTGTCAAACTCAGGAGTTCAAGTTGTAGGTTTATTCATGTAGCAGTTAGAACGTCCCCGGGGGTCCCTCCACCTGTCATCGTCCTTGCTGGCTATTGAATAAGAACTCTCGGTGGCAGGAGGTCCCGCTCTTTCGTCAGCACTGGGATGCCACAAAATACTAACATGGTCTGATGCACATTTTAAGTTTCACACCTAAAAAGACAAGACGTTCTTCTCCATTTTCAGATGTTTTAATGTAGCAAAATAGAATTTGGATGAATCGGGGGATGTATTTAATCTTATTTTTCACAAAGCTTTTGTAAACTTTCCACATAAAAAGTCATTTTAAAATTGAGGTGTCCTGGAACTGAAGCCGGAATAAGGGGGGAGTGTGGAGCTGATGTGGAATCGGTAGGGACCAGAGGTGAAGGCCCGCGTGGGATGGTGGCCGGGGTGAAGGCTGGCCTACCGTTAAATATCTTGAAATTTTACCATTTGTAGAGGATAGCGTGCTATTCCAGGAGGGAGATGCTGGATAAAATGTGGGGATGTCTGTTATTATAGTTGATAAGGGACAAAAATACAGCCAATCAGTCGAAAGGATTTCGCCCCTCTCTGCATTTTATGGGGCACTTATCCCAGGCCAGGTAGGTAGGGTTCTAGGCATTTTGACTTACGTCGGGTTGTGAGATAGCACTTTTCTGTTTTTACCGATGAAGACACCGAGGCTTGTTGTGTTTCTGTAGCTGAGCCAAGGGACAGAGACTGTCTGTGGCGGAGGCGGGACTTGCTTTGGAGCTTTATTCCAAGCTGCTTTATACCAATACCTTTCCCCATGGAAACAAACCCTTTACATGCTCTGAACAGGAGCGATTTTGAGGTGGGAGTTACAGTTTAGGGGAGACACCCAGAGGTGGGCACAGAGGAGTGGTTCACACTCAGCGGGGCCAGAAGCTGTCCCAGGAAGTCCACACCTTCACATGGCACCCAGCACGAGCCTGCAAGCAGGAGCTGGGGTGCCAGAGCCTTGGTGACGCTGTGCTCAGTGAGATGGAATTCGCTGAAATCGTTGTTGAATCATGGTTTTTGGAACCATCTTTTTTCAATCCATAGTTACTGGTGGTATCATTAGTTTCATCTGAGGGTGTTGACTTTTTAAATTGTGAAATGGCATTTTCACACTTACATGGGGAGGAACCAGTATTGTAAGTTATTCTCTATTAAGTGTGCTTATTACTTATTTATTAAATGTCTTAATTCTATTAGGGGATTGGGCTAGGTGCTGGTGATGCCAAGAAGATTAAGACTCATTCTATCTTCCTTGTGACTACACATGGTTACTCGGCTGCTTTAGGGTGTCACAGCCAGGGGGAGACAGTGTGCCAGGGGCTCCGGAGCTCCTCTGAGGAAAGGGTTTTAACCCTGACTCTGCTCTCTCTTTATTTAAATTAAGTTTATTACGGTATAGTTTATTTTAAAAACGAATACACCTATTTTAAATGTACATTTTCTTTTTTTTTATTTCGGAGAGGGAGAGATAAAAACATCAAACAGTGACCTCCTGGTTCATAGGTCGACGCTCAACCACTGAGCCTCCCCAGCCAGTCAATATATAGTTTGATAAGGTGGCGAAACGGCACCAGGTGTTAGGCCTCGGTTCAGCAACCTTGATACTTGAGATTTGGCTGAGAAAACATTCAGAGCCCAGACTCAAACTATAAGAGAAATTTTATCTAGAAAGTCAGCTAAAAGAGGGGACCAGAGAAGAAATGGGCCCAGGAAACGAGTTACAGAGACAAAAGAAGGGCCCTTAGAGCTTAGGAGAGAGAGGAAAGAGGGAGGAAAGGTGCTGGCATGGAGAGAGAGAGAAAGAGAGAGAGAGAGGGAGAGAGAGAGAGAGAGAGAATACACTGGAGAGGGAGGGAGAGAGAGACAGGAGAGGGAGAGAGAGGGAGACAACCCCAGGCGTCCCTGTCGTAAGAACTTCTATCTGGAGGTCTCAGGGGGGATCTCAGTAGAATATTCACTCGCTTTCCAGGTGTGCCCCCTCATGGTCTCCACTGATTGGTCAGCACCAGGGCAGGGGGTCATTAGTCGATGCTGGTCCTGATGTCGCCATGGTGTCGTGCTCCATCTGATTTTGCTGCTTCTCTGGGCTCAGAGCTGGAACACAGCTGAGGCCTGGGTGTCGGCGCCAGGGGTTAATTCCGAGTGCAGTGGTCCTGCGAGGGCTTGTCATTTTGCCGGTTGCTGGGCACTTGGGCCTTTCCCCCCTAGCGACCTTCTGCATGTGTCCTATTGTTCCTACTCTGCTCAGGCCTCGCTGCCTCCTGCAGATCTATGTTGCCACTACCCTAGTCAAGATTTAAAGTATTTCCATCAACCCTTCCCAGTGAACCCTCTCCCACCCCCCACCACCCTTTGAGGCCTACGCAATCACTGCTGTTTATAACTACAGACTAATCTTTCTGTTCTAGAACACCATGTGCATCGTCAACGCATGCTACAGACTCACTTTAAGACTGGAAGAGCACTGAGAGTTTGGGGAGTTGGGGATCTGACATAGCCAGGGCCCCGCCCTATAGGAGCGTCCCTCAACTTATTTGTTCAGGATGGGGGCGGGGCAGTGAAAAAATAGCAGCTCTAAAAACAATAACTGACGGAAGATCGCAGGCTCCCGGATGTTGGACGGAGGAGAGCTATGGTCAACAAAGCACTGGGCTCTGGCTGCAAAACCGGCACAGACATTTCAGCAAAGAGCTGAGTTATCGGATGAAGTCGAATCGTGGGGGCAGACTGACCAGCATTGGGATCAAAAGTCAGGTTACCCTTGACACCCAGACACACCTCTTTAAACCCTATTAATCTCCCAACAAGGACTAGGATACTCTTATGTATAATGATTCTGAAAGATTATTATAGAAATAGAACCACAAGCTCATCTGCCCTAAATTGTAAGCTCCTTGCGAGCAGAGGCCACGCCTTACGTACTTGTGCCCAGGGCCGAGGACAGTGTCTGGAGAACGCCCACAACCGTAAATGTTGAAAGAATTCAATGCTTTAAACCAAGCATGTCAAACTCAAAGGCTAACACGGGCCAAATAAACCAGGCCTGCGGCCCGTGGGCCGAGAGTTTGACGTGCTTGCTTTAAACACACTGTAGCATTTTCTGATCATCTTTTCATGCCAGCTTTTCTAAAATGACGAAAACCGAGATTTCACTGGCAGAAATTACATTCAGTGGGTTGAAGCTCAAATTTATTTTTAGCTTCTTTTTGAAAAGGCCCAGGAGCTAATGATCTGTAATGTTCGCCCGGAGATTGAAGCCCTCCCTGCGTAGGTAGCCGGGAGGGGCGGGAAGACTCTGCTGGTGAAGTCTGTTTCTCTTCATCACGTCTTTGTCAGCCCCCCTGGGGCTACTCCGCATAATGTGCCGCAGTCACACCGCCGGCTGCCTTTGGCGCGCTCATGGGATTCCGGTTCACACGTTTATACAGGACTCACCTCCGCAGGAGAGAGGAAAGGACAAGGACCACGATCGGGTTCATCTCGCTGAGGGGGAATGAAACATCGTCGGCAGCGGGAAGGAATATTCCTGTCCCGGCATAAACCCCCGCCTCCTGCGGCGGGGAGCAGTGCGCCCCAGTATTCCTGTCCCGGTATAAACCCCCGCCTCCTGCGGCGGGGAGCAGTGCGCCCCAGTATTCCTGTCTCGGTATAAACCCCCGCCTCCTGCGGCGGGGAGCAGTGCGCCCCAGTATTCCTGTCCCGGTATAAACCCCCGCCTCCTGCGGCGGGGAGCAGTGCGCCCCAGTATTCCTGTCTCGGTATAAACCCCCGCCTCCTGCGGCGGGGAGCAGTGCGCCCCAGTCACCGTGGCCGACACTGCAGAAATGCGTCCCTAAGGGGCTCGCCCAGGGGGCCCGCCTTCCCCTCATCTCTGCTCCTCCCGAAGCCCGTCTGTGCTGGATGCTCTCACTATGGAGACCTGCCCCGGGCGCCTGCGTGTCCAGGTGGCTTCTCCGGGTCGCGCGTCCGCGGTTTCAGTGACCCTGGCCGCAGCCCGGAGACCACAGGGAGGACCCAGGACGAGAAGGGACAGGCGGGAAGTCCCACTCAGGGCCCCGCGGGACCTGGCTTCTCCCTCGGCCGTGTTCCTGCTCCAGACGCCCCGCCCGCGGGCACTTAGGAGCCTCTTGGCCTCGCAGGGCTGTGCTCACGTCACCCCGACGTCACGTGACGTCACAAGGCCCCCAAAGCGCTGGAGCAGCCAGGCTGGCAGTTCCCATGCGCCCAGGAGAAGCCGGAAAGTGCTTGTCCCCAGCGGTCAGGTCAGCAGCAGCCTGATGTCACCAGCCTGGCGTCACTCGCCCTTCATGTCATCACCTGGGCCTCAGGTCATCTCCGAGCACCCCCAGGAGAAGGGGGGTGCAGCACAGCGAGGTGTTAGAGGGACCAATCAGTCTGTTGCTACAGTTTTAGTACTAGTTACTGTTTGTTCGTAGTACGAATAGGGACTTCCCGCCTGTCCCTTCTCGTCCTGGGTCCTCCCTGGGAAAGTTATAGGCTCTCCTTGGAAATAGGAGTTTATGAAGTCCATGTGATCATCTGTCTGGAGTGAGGGTTCATTGAATAGCCCGTGGATCTGTGCGGAGCCTGTATTGCTCTAGCCCGAGGCCACCTGGTCACCGCGGTCTGCTCTGAGGCCCGCCTTTGCCCCGGGCACTGGGCGAGACACGCAGAGGCAGAGTTCACACCTGGAGAGTGCGTGGATGACATTCTGTCATCGCAGGAAGGTCCCAGTGGCTCTGTCTCGTCCGGTTTCTGTCCTTGTGGTTTGTTGTTACTCACCCGCCTTAGATTTGTCCTAAAAGTTCTAGTTAAATGGTATGAACAGGGTTCACTTCATAATCTGAATTTTGCAGATGCAGCTACAGTTGGTGACCTTGTAAACCTGCCTGTGTGGGTCAGAATTCTGCCAGCAGGTGGCAGTGGTGCGCTCAATTTACAGTGAAAACAAGTTTCTGGAAAGATTCCTACAACATCGCCTTTGCCTCCCACCTGCTGCCTCCCTGTTTTGTCTTTCCAACTCTCTTTCCAATTTGGAACAGATTCTCCAGTTTCACGATTCACAGACATCCCCGTTCTGGGGGAAAAGGAAATGCTTTTATCCAAAAAGTTGAATCGGACAAGTCATATTCAGCACACCTACAGAGGTAATTTTTTCAGATATGTTTAAATAATCATGTTCTGGTTTATGTTATTTATATGCTTATTTTAATGTTTAGACTCAGAAAGCTGTATTTTATGAAGTTTTGAGCAAAGGACTTGTCTGTGTTTTGAAGGAATGAACAGAATAAAACTTTGCTAGAAAGCAAACACCCAAAGTAACCAGAAAGGACGTTTTGAAGGCCACCGAAATGGTCCAGGACCATAAATGGGGGCCAGGGGTAAGTGTATAAGGACTGAGAAGTGGGGGGCAAGTGCGGGTGGAGAGATAGGTCAGCAGAGCCCGGCTTCCCTGAAGAGGCCAGACCCATTGAGGGGCGAGGGGGCCAGGCCCTGGCTCCTTAGTTCGGCTCTTGCCCTCCCCTGTTCGCCTGGGAATTCAGGGCCACGTGTCTAGTCCACCTTCTCACGTTTGCGAGGCCGGGTGCAGACGTGTGGCAGTAAGTGGATGAGCATGGGGTCGGCCCACAAAGGCAGAGGTTGGGTAGAGGTAGGATGCCTTAGGGTTAGGAAGGTTCTTTCTGTTGTCAGTAAGGGATTGGTCTGTTTGAGGAGGGAGCCAGGTCACGTCTCCAGGTCAGGTTCTGTCTCAGTTCCTGATGCTGAGAACAGTGGGCCTTGAAGTACTTCCTGTGTGGGACTGGCTCAGAGGCTCTCCAGGTGATGACTGGTCATGGAGGGAAGGGCGGTGCTGCAGGTGTGGGGACAGAGGGAACAATGGCATTTGGGGGAACCATGGGCACGATTCCCAGCCCTATTTAAAGTCTTCCTCAGTCACTACCTCCAATGCCATTAGTTTTCAGTCTGTTCTTTTTATAAATCCCAGCATGTGGAGACAACAGTTAGTAGGTTCCTGAAATAAATTATGGAATTTACAACAAAGTAGAGATGGCATGTCCCAATTTTTGCAGAAAAACGGTTTGGGAATTTATGTGCATGAAACACCTCCTCTCCCCGTGCTTTCTTCGTGTTTCTTGCATGGCATCGTGTTTATCTGTCTGCTGAGTGTCTGCCCCCGGAGTGTGTGGCTCCTCAGGGGCAGGCACTTGGTTTGCTGTGCCCTGCTGTGTCCCCAGGGCCCTGGGCAGTGCCTGGAGCTCAGGAAATACTTGTACTGACAAATGAATAAATGAGCAAAACTGTACGAATGGAAAATCCTGCTGGCACGCCCTGAAACAGCAGCGCCTCCCGGGTTCCGGTGGGGCCCTGTTTTGCCTGGTTTTGTCTGCTGATTAAGCGGCGCCTAACCCGCCCAGGGAAGGGTGTTCTGAGGTTGCCAGGACTGTCTGTGCTTTGAACTATGTCTGGTGGGGCACCGAGGCAGGGGTGCTGAGGGAGGGGCTGAGGCAGGGGTGCTGAGGCAGGGGCTGAGGCAGGGGTGCCGGGGCAGGGGTGCCAGGGCAGGGGTGCCGAGGCAGGGGTGCCGAGGCAGGGGTGCTGAGGCAGGGGCTGAGGCAGGGGTGCTGAGGCAGGGGTGCTGAGGCAGGGGCTGAGGCAGGGGTGCCGGGGCAGGGGTGCCAGGGCAGGGGTGCCGAGGCAGGGGTGCCGAGGCAGGGGTGCTGAGGCAGGGGCTGAGGCAGGGGTGCTGAGGCAGGGGCTGAGGCAGGGGCTGAGGCAGGGGGGCCGAGGCAGGGGCGCCGAGGCAGGGGCTGAGGCAGGGGCACCGAGGCATGGGTGCTGGGGCAGGGGTGCTGAGGCAGGGGGGCTGAGGCAGGGGCTGAGGCAGGGGCGCCGGAGTGGGGGCGCCGAGGCAGGGGCTGAGGCAGGGGCGCTGAGGCTGCTGCAGCTCCCACCTGAACTGCAATAAAGTGGGGAAACTGGGAGCCTGTGATCCTGTCACCAGGTGTTGCTGCACACTGTGAGGCTGCCATGGCGACACTGGGGCAGCGCTGGTCGCTGCTGGTCCAGGGTGGAGTGACAGTGCAGCGCGCGGTGCGCCTCCCACCACAGGATGTGCCCCCGGTCCTGACCCCCTGGCAGGTGCCTGCGCCGGCCGCACAGCTCTGCTGTCACCTGGGCCTGAAGGCACCGTCAGTGAAGGTCACTGTGTAGCGTGATCAGTTCCCGTTTCAAGTTGCCTCATGCTTGTACGTGTCATTCTTTTGAAAGAGACTCCTCTGGAGACTCAGGGGAAACCACAGGTCAAAATGCTAAGCTGGTAGCAAGGCTCGCCCAGTAGGAGAGCTTCCGTCGGAAGGGCTTGCCCGGCTCACTGGGTGCTGTTCCCCTTGGGTGTCTGAGAAGAAAGAGGAGGGCGGCTCCTCGTGCCCCGGGAGAGGACCGCCTGTCCGCCGCTCCGCTGTGGGCTTTCTCAGAACCGAGTGCAGCTGTGTATGTGTGCCTGGCCTCCATGGCGTCTGAAGGCCGTCCATCCAGAAGGACAGGGGTTAGAGCCGCACCAGCCCAGGCTCTCCCATCACCGGGCACCTCCTCACCGCAGCGTGTGAGACGCCGGGAGCGCCCGCAGGGCAGTGCCAGGGCTCGGGCCTCGGTGCCATGCCCGGCAGGTGCCTTCGGGACAGACAAGGTGTTTGAGGCCTCGCACCCACAGACTCTTCTCCAATAAAACTTTTCTTTCTACTCAGTCCAACACGTGTGTGGTTTCTAACTTTCATTGAAAAAGTCACCCCCCCCCCCCAAAAAAAAAGGCACCCAAGTGAACGTGTTGATGGGCACCTTCGGAGCTGCGACCCGGGAGGCATGGGATTCCGAAGGCGATGTTGCTAATTTCTCCACCAAGTGAACGTAGGGGGAGTTTAATGGAGACGAAAAGCGTTTTCTTGGGGGTCTCTCAGGTGTGGCTTGTTCCCACGTTCAGGCACGTGACGAGAGTTCGGGGCCTCTGTTGCCCGGCCGTCGGAGCAGTGTGTGTGAGCCTGTGTCCCCGGTCAGGGTCTGCCTTGCATTTCTGACCTCAGAGGTTTCTATTGTTAGGGAGACAGAAACCCCCGCAGCTAAATAACAGAGGCTGAATTTGGGGGTCAAATAGTCAGTAGGAGGAGAAGGCATCTGGGGGCGTCTGGCACCCCAAATCACACCTGTCCAGTGTGTGGAGAGGCCGCTGTGGAGTCAGGCCGGAGGACCGGGTCAGCCAGCTGGAGGTGTTTGGTACCTGGGTATCCATCTGTCTTGGTCTTAATATAAGGAGCTGCTTGTTGAATATAATTGCTTATTTCTGATATTGAAATTTTAGAGTACTTTATAAGACATCGGAAATACATGGCACTTTTTTCGTTAGTTGTTTCTTCAAAATAAAAAGGCTGTTTTCAAATGAACCTACAAGGAAAAGCATGTTTAGTTTCTAGTAAATGAAAGCCTAAAATATTTTTCCTTGTGACTTTTAATTTCTAGGCTGTAAACAGCAACATTAAAAAACTTAAGTTAAAAAGTTTCAGCTTTCAGTCTGGATGAAACTTTGATAGAATTACTCAGAAGAAGGAAAGGTAACATTGAAAATAAAATCAATAATAAATCAAAATTTTATTTATAAATTCCTCTAAGGAGCTTTGTGAAACCAATTTAGGAATAATCTACATTGCAAATGCACTCTTACAGATGACCCAGGGTTCCTCTTTTTCTTTTTCCTTTTTTGGTTAATCCTCACCCGAGGATATTTTCCATTGATTTAAAAAATATATATATTTTTATTTATTTCAGAGAGGAAGGGAGAGAAAGAGAGATATAGAAACATCAATGATGAGAGAGAAGCACTATTGGCTGCCTCCTGCACACCCTCTAATGGGGATCGAGCCCACAACCCAGGCATGTGCCCTGACTGGGAATTGAACCGTAACCTCCTGGTTCAACCATGAGCCATGCTGGCTGGGCTCCATTGATTTTTAGAGAGAGTGGGAGGGAGGGGGAGAGACAAAGAGAAACATCGATGTGAGAGCAACACATTGATGGGTTGCCTCCAGCACACTCCCCAGGGATGGAGCCTGCAACTGAGGTACGTGCCCTTGACCAGAATCAAAGCTGGGATCCTTCAGTTCCAGGGCCAACACCCTATCCATGGAGCCAACCTGCTAAGGCCAGGTTCCTCTTAATGATGAGCTTTTTCACATTACAACTACAAGTATGAAGTCTACTTATTTTCAAAGAAAGAAATCCCTTTGTAAAGTGTATCCAGATAACAATTTTCTATAGCAGTATAGTAGTACTCAGTTATATTGAACGTAGGTTATGACTCAAACATTTTAAAATATGATGGTCCAGGACTAGTGGAAGCGATTGCATGCTTTTCCTGTTTAATGTCCATCCATTTATTTCCGTTACCACAGTGATGAATGTATCTAAAGTAGCTAAGCCAGCAGTCAGACATGCAAGGCCGACAGTGCCCTCTGTGTCCTAGAGCCCATCTCACTCCTAATCCTTGTCCTCAGAGGCTTGACAGTCCCCTCTCGCTGGGTCAGGATCGCTCTCTGGGCCCTGCCCACTCCCCCCCCCCCCCCCCCGCCCTGCAGCCAGTACTGGTGGGGGGTGCACGGCCCAAAGAGAACCTCCACGGCCAGCCTTGGAGAAAGAGGGCCAGCAGGCGTGACAGACTCATCCGTTTACTCATTGTGACCCACTTGGATGGTTGGCAGGGTATCGTCATGTACCGGGAACAGGTTTGAGGACAGAGCTTTGTGTCATCTGAAAGCTGGAGGAACTTCTACTCAGAGGCAAATAAACAGGCATAGAAGCTCAGGTACCCACTCTGCACAGTCCTATTAGAAACCTTAGCATTATGCCTGTCAGCACAAACACCATATAGATGCTTAATGAATGAGTTAGAAATAGTTCATCTCTTCCTCTAAACATTGATGAGAATGGCACTTGAATGCCGTCTCAACCAATGGTTTTCCCCGTGTTGCTACGTTTAAAAACTGATGATAACGTGGAGTAGGTTGATGGGAATGGATTGTGTTTATATAGACACACATACACTGAGTGGCCAGATTATTATGACCACCCCATCAGTACTTCATTGACACTTCCAAAAATACTGAATATTGAAAACTTCCTAAGCAAATACTCTCAAGGTTTTATTATTATTACTAGAGGTCCAGTGCACAAGAATTTGTGCACTCGGGAAGGAGGGGGGGGGGTCCCTCAGCCCGGCCTGTGCCCTCTCGCAGTCTGGGACCCCTCAGGGGATGACCACGTGCTGGCTTAGGCCCGCTCCCTGGGGGATTGGGCCTAAGATGGCAATCAGACACCCTCTAGCAGCCCGGCAACCCTCGGGGGATGTCCAGTTGCCAGCGGGGAGCAGGCCTAAACTGCAGTCGGACATCCTTAGCACTGCTGAGGAGGCAGGAGAGGCCACCACCACCACTGCTGTACTGGCAGCCATCAACCTGGCTTGTGGCTGAGCAGAGCTCCCCGCTGTGAGAACGACCTGACCACCAGAGGACAGCTCCTGCATTGAGAGTCTGCCCCCTGGTGGTCAGTGTGTGTCATAGTGACCAGTCATTCCCAGTCTTTCTGCTGTTAGGGTCAGTTTTCATATTACCCTTTTACTATATAGGATAGAGGCCTGGTGCACGGGTGGGGGCCGGCTGGTTTACCCTGAAGGGTGTCCTGGATCAGGGTGGGGGTCCCGCTTGGGTGCCTGGCCAGCCTGGATGAGGGGATGATGGCTGTTTGCAGCTGGTCACACCTCCTTCAGGGTGGTGGTCCCGCTTGGGTGCCTGGCCAGCCTAGATGAGGGGATGATGGCTGTTTGCAGCTGGTCACACCCCCTTCAGGGTGGGCGTCCCCACTGGGGTGCCTGGCCAGCCTGGATGAGGGAATGATGGCTGTTTGCAGCTGGTCACACCCCCTTCAGGGTGGGCGTCCCCACTGGGGTGCCTGGCCAGCCTGGATGAGGGAATGATGGCTGTTTGCAGCTGGTCACACCCCCTTCAGGGTGGGGGTCCCCACTGGGGTGCCTGGCCTGTCTGGGTGAGGGGCTGAGGGCCATTTTCAGGCTGGCGGGTGACTGAAGCTCCCAACTTCTCCTTTTTTTCTTTTTTTTTTATTCTGGGATTTATTTACCTTCTATGGCTGTCACTGGAGCTGAGAGCCGGCTTTAGCTCTGAGGCTCGGCTCCAGCTCTGAGACCTCAGCTGCTGAAAGCAGGTATCTGGGCTTTGTTTGGGTTCTATGATTGTAACACTGTTGCAGTCCTGCTCGCTCCAGCTCTGATGGCTGAAAGCAGATTTCTGGGGTTTGTTTAGCTTCTATAATTGCAACATAGTTGCTTAGAGTGCAGCTCAGAGGCCGGCAGCAGCAGGTGGGGAACCTTGGCTTCCTCCATCACTGGAGCAAGCAAGCCTCCTGTTCGCTTCAGCTGCCTGGCTGCCGGCCACCATCTTGGTTGGCAGTTAATTTGCATATCTCGCTGATTAGCCAATGGGAAGAGTAGCGAAGTTATGGTTAATTACCATGTTTCTCTATTATTAGATAGGACTAGAGGCCCAGTGCACAAAAATTTGTGCACTCGGGTGGGTCCCTCAGCCTGGCCTGTGCCCTCTCGCAATCTGGGGCCCCTTGGGGGCCCCTTCCCCTGGCTGCTGGCACCAGTTTTCCTCCGGCGCCCAGAACCCAGGCCTTCGCTCTTCACCAGGAGGGGCCTGCGCAGTGGGCGAGGGGCTTAGCTCTTTTAAAAATACTTCTGAATGCTTGGTAAATAACCCTGTAGGAATCTACTTTCTGAAACATGTTGGTTGTTGAGGGCTGATTTGGGTAATCAACAAAATGTATGTTAAAATCCTAATCCCCAGAGCCTCAGAATGTACCTGTATATGGAGATAAGATCTTTAAAGAGGGGATTACATTAAATTGAGGCAGTTCCAGTGGGACCCTTAGCCCAGTTCACTGAAGTCCTTATAAGAAGAGGAATGTTGGGGTCTTGTCCCAGCAGGTCCAGGGGTTCCCAAAGGTGTGGACGGAGTCGGCGAAGAAGGAATGACACAGAGACAGCGTTCAGGTAATCATCATAGCCAGGTTCTCTTTTTATTGTCCTGTTACATCTATATTTATACTATTTGATCCGATAAGCATGCCTCTATAAGCTTTTTTTTTGCTGAGGAGAGCATGGGGTCCGTTTATTGGGGGGTCAGTAAAAGGGGGAGCTGGCTAGGGTGGGGTAGGGCAGCAACTTGTCTGGCCCCCGAGAAACCCAACTTGAGTCCAGAGCCTCGACCACTTTGAAGCCAAAGTCTTCCTCCACCTTTATCTGCACGGGGGGCCAGCTCCGAAGTCAGCGGGACTCCCTCCCGGCCCCCTTCCGGTGGCACTCACCGCCTCTTCCGCCTGCTGGGCCCCTTGCCAGGGGCCGGGCTGCTGGCTTCTGTGGGTGCTGACATCCTCCTGGGCGGGGACAGCCCCTCTTTCTCTGGAGGCTCGTTCTCAGCGTTGCCTGGGCTGGGGGAGTCTGTGCCCTGGCTGCCCTCCTCCTCCAGTAAGATGGTGAACTGATAGTCGTCGCCGTAGGAGTCCAGCACCTTCATGAGGAACCTCCGCTCCTGCTGGAGTCTCCGTGTTATCCTCTGTATCTGATAGAGCCTGTTCAGGACCCGCTCGTTCACCTGCTCGATCTCCCTGCAGCGCCAACCCAGTGCCTGGTACTTCCTGTGATTGAGTTCCCGTTGGCGCCGCCGTTGCCGGCCTCGGGCTGCCTCCTCCTCTTCCTCTCGCTCCTGGAGGCTGGAGCTGCCCAGACCCCCAGACACGAACTCCACTTCGGTCTCAAGCTCTCTCTCCAGGATGTGACCACGGAACAGCGGAGGCAGTGCCAGCTCCCAGCGGGAGGTGCTGAGAACTCCTCAAAGCCCACGGCTGCCATGGTCCCCTCTCTCTGCTCCAGCTCCATTTCTCCCTGGCTCCCGGCGCAAAACTTCCAACCTTGCAAGCCTCTAGTTTAAAGTGGCTTGCAAAACAACAGGGCCCATCCGATTTCACAGACAGGCACCCAGGCCTCGGCCGCTAAGCCTCCTGGGAGTTGTAGTTCTCTATTTCCGGCTCGCCTCCCTCGCCCCACCCCCACCCCGAGTCCCAACTAAAAGGTCCTGCTGGCTGGTCTGACCCTGCGGCCAGGCATCTGAGTCACCTCAGGTCTTTATTCCTGTCCCAACACCATGCCCTCTGACCACGGAGACTCTCTTCTTGAGAGGCCCCTGGGTCTCCTTCTGGGTCTCCTCAGCCCAGGCACCGGATCGTGTGCCCCAGCGGCAACGCAGCCCCGGCGCCTGGGTAGCCTTCTGGGTCTCCTGCTGGGGCCTGGCTGCGTCACCACTGGGGTCCAGATGGTGTCCCCAGGCAGCTATGCAGCCCGGCCTCTGGCCCTGCCTCTGGGTGTTCTCCCATCACTGGTGATCAGTGATCTGAGAAGCCAGGCGGGGCAGGGAAGAGGCAGACATCCGCCTCTTCCCTGCCCCACCCAGCTTCTCAGATTACTGGCCCAGGGCCAGCAAAGGCGGCCAGGTTCTCCTATCACAGAAGCCAGCAAAGGCGGCCTGGCTTCTCCGAGCAAAGGCAGCTCGGTTCTCTGGCTCTTGGCTGCCACCTGGGTTTCCGATTGCAGTCAGTGGCACGCGGCTTCTTCCCTCCTTCCCCTTTCGCCTCCCAGCATTGTGCCTACATATGCAAATTAACCGCCATCTTTGTTGGCGGTTAACCGCCATCTTGGCTGGCAGTTAATTTGCATATTGCCCTGATTAGCCAATGGGAAGTGTAGTGAAGTTATGGTTAATTACCATGTTTCTCTATTATTAGATTGGATTATCATATTATTATTTGCATAACTAATTCACTTCATTGTACTGATGGGGTGATCATAATAATCTGGCCACTCAGTGTAGGTAATAAGGTTGAATTAAAAAGGTAATTCATTTTCTTCTGAACTCAGAGCATTGTTAATTTTCCAGTGGAAGAAAGAATACTGGATAATCCGTCGTAAGTGAAGTTGTTGGTTTAATTGCTCTGTGTGACATGAAATATGCATAAAGCAGAATGTCCCCCTCCCACCTGCCTCCGTTGCTGGCTGCATCCCAGTCCTCCCGCTAAGGAGACCAGCCAGGGTCATCTCTATTGATCCTCCTCTAAGGTCCCGAAATCCTGCCACAAAATCGGCTGATCCAGGACAGACTCCCAGTTTCCCGTCTTTACCACTGTTTGAAGTCCGTTTCAGGAACCAGGAGCTACTGTGGCAGCAAGAAAAGTCAGATTCTCTACCTGCCGCTTCATTTTAGCTAATGTTTCACTTCATTACGAGGGTGTTAGAGTTTGTTTGCAAGTTTTCCACCGTGAATATGAGGCGTTTGCTTTACATTTATCCTCTGCTCCCACAAATTTAAACACATTGAGGCCAGGGCCCTCGGCCTTCACGGCGGGCAGCCGCCCAACAGGCGGGGGCTTCTCTCGGAAATGGCGGTTTCCAGGAGACAGACCTGCTTTGCTGCGTGACTGAGCTCCACGGCAATGCCCACGCCAGGATTCCCCACGCCAGCCACGAGGATGCTCTCCCATAACGATGTTACTCCCGGCCGTGGACCTAACAGCCTTGGACTTCTCCATGCCGGTGGTGGAAGAAGAGGGTTTCTGTTACAGGGACTCCTTTCCGCATGACAGCTCATCACAGAGTAGAAACGCGTGTTCTGCGTGATCTGAAAGCGCAAGCCTTTGAGTCCGGGTCAGTGGATTGCCCTGAAACTTAATGTTATATTTCACAGAGCTCCAAAGGCAGCCAACTCCAACACTCCCTGTGGGTTCTAACCGTAGGTTAGGGATCTGCTACAGGAGTAAACAGACCTGTCTCAGACCTGTCCAAAATGAACGCTTGCCAACAGTTTCCCCTTACTCTAACGTCATTACATCGGCCTCGTGGTCTTTACGGAAATGATGACTCAGGACACTGGTGGTGGTTGGTTGTGTTTACCAGCCTCTATGGCAGCGGTTCTCAACCTGTGAGTCGCGACCCCTTTGGCAGTCGAACGACCCTTTCACAGGGGTCACCTAAGACCATCCTGCATATCAGATATTTACATGACGATTCATAACAGTAGCAATATTACAGTTATGAAGTAGCAATGAAAATAATTTTATGGTTGGGTCACAACATGAGGAACTGTATTTAAAGGGCCAGAAGGTTGAGAACCACTGCTCTATGGAGATACTGGCCGGTCTTCAGCAAGTTGACCTCTCTCCCTTCCCAGTGACGGTGCCTCGCTCTGTTCCTGGCTCTGCTGAGGCCTTCGTCACAGCCCCCACTGTCTGCCGTTCTGAGATTGTCCCACTCTGGACATGCTCCTACATCTCCCCCCTGAAGCTCTCCAAATATACATACTTCATGTGTCCCTATGGGCAGTGTCTGAGCAAGGAAGCAAACAACAAAAGCTAAAAAATATACCATCGTTAGTCAATAATCTATAGATTATATCATAATCGGGTCCTGATTTCCAGAATATATTTCATTTTAACATTCAGAAGATCAAGTCCTTTCATTTTACCAATGGCTGTGTCAGTGTGTGGACACAGAGAGGTAGGTATTTGTCTCACTTAACTCAGCTAGTCAGTTGGACCACCACAGTCCAAGTTCAAGTCCCTTTACTTCCGTTAAGGACTCTTCAATTCTCAGTTTGCCGACCACCGCCCTAGAGTTTGTTGTGATGGCTTTTTAGGCGTCATAGGAGGCACTGCAATAGCAAATGGTTGTTGATTGACTCCTATAGCAATTGATGGTAAGGAAGGGTCAACGGAATAGGAGTTAAAGGAGAGGGATTAGCAATGAGAACACCAACTGTTGATTAAATCTCAGGGGCCAACGATAGTAGGTACAGTAACTGTTTTACACTCAGAAAAGGCTATGGCCGAACCGGTTTGGCTCAGTGGATAGAGCGTCGGCCTGAGGACTCAAGGGTCCCAGGTTCGATTCCGGTCAAGGGCATGTACCTTGGTTGCGGGCACATCCCCAGTAGGGGGCGTGCAGGAGGCAGCTGATCGATCTCTCTCATTGATGTTTCTAACTCTCTGTCCCTCTTCCTTCTTCTCTGTAAAAAATCAATAAAATATATTTAAAAAAAAAGAAAAGAAAAGAAAAGGCTATGAAAGCAGAGTGAATCCATCACATTGACCTCATGCTCCTTGGCTAATGACCTAACAAGCTAACTGAAGTAACTGGGGAAATTGTCGTAACTCTTTTTGAAGTTTCTGACACAGGATTGGTGACCAGTAGCAATGCTGTGCTTTCATTAGCGCTCAGAACTCACTCATCTTCTAACCACAAGTTTGTAATGTTGCTAAGAGACTAGATCTTAAATGTTCGCACCACCCCCCCAAAATGATTACTATATGATGTGATAGAGGGGTTAGCTAACACTATGGTGGCAATCATATTGCAATATATAAATGTACTAAATCGCACACTCTACACCTCACATTCACAATGGCATATGCCAGTTATAGCACACACAAAAAAAAAGAATAAAAACACATGTAATGAAGATGGGTTAAGAGTGGGAAAACCCTGTATCTTTTAAATTATTTAAATATTAGTACTTAGTGACAGTGCCCTTCTGAGCTGGTGGGTGTCCCTGGGCTGCCTAACGGTCGTGCGAGGCCTCGGAGCAGGAGGTTGCTGTCTGACCGCAGGAGGCAGAGGGGTCTTGTTCCACTGGACGCATCACCGTTGTCCTTGCTGCCGGCGGCCATCGCCTTGTGCCTGTCCTTCCCAGGCTCATGAAGATGCTCAGTGCCAAGCTGATATTCATGGCCCAACGGCACCACTGCACAGTGACCAAGATTGGAGAGAGCAGTCAGGGTGCCAGCCAGGCTTCCTGCAGGGCAGCGGGCCTCCCGGCTGTCTCAGACAGGTGGCTTTTTTTGGTGGGGGGGGGGGAAGGGGCATGTGGGAGAATGTCAAATTCTTCTTTATCCTAAAGTTAAACTCTTAAGGTCTAATATAGAACCTCTTTTATCCTCTTTTAACATGTGCTAAGCTTAGACATTATGTTTTCTATTCAGAAAACTTTAATATTAAAAAGGCATTTCTGCCAAGAGTTGGGCTCTTGCCTGTGTGGGATGAGCCCTGGTTCTCTTTCGAGCTGGGCCACACCCTGGGTGGAGGGGGAGGGCGGGGAGGGGGCGGCTCCTCCGGGTCTCGTGCCCAGAGCTTTGGTTGGCACATGATGCTTTTCTTTACTCTTCTCTCTCCACCTTCCACATATAAAGCACACTTCTTTATATAAATTTTCATTTTATTGATTTTTTACAGAGAGGAAGGGAGAGGGATAGAGAGTTAGAAACACCGATGAGAGAGAAACATCGATCAGCCGCCTCCTGCACACTCCCCACTGGGGATGTGCCCGCAACCAAGGTACAAGCCCTTGACTGGAATCGAACCTGGGACCCTTGAGTCCACAGGCCGACGCTCTATCCACTGAGCCAAACCGGTTGAGGCATAAAAGCACACTTCTTGCCTCCTAGTATTTTTGGCTGTTTGTGTGTGGTGTTTTATTTTTTTTTCAAGATACTTCCTACTTTTCTTAAAAATCTGACTTCAAAATTGTACCCTGTAGATATTTCTGCAGCCTACGTTATGATGAGGTAAGGTCTTTGATTTCATTTGGGTTGGAGAGAACTATTATTTTCTGAGCATGAACATTGTTAATAAGCACTTTGTAGGCATAACATCCTGAATGCTCACAACGGCTCAGTTACAAGAGGCACCGTCTCCAGGTCACAGGCTCGGGGAGGGGTGAATGGTCTGGCCGGGGGTGGAGCTGGAATGGAAACCATGACTCTCTGCCTCCAAGGCCCTCCTCCTTGCTCTGGTTCAGCCCCTTTCACAACCGGTGGGCTGGCCCCTGGATCCTCCTCCTGTGGGGAGGGGTTCGGTGCCCTCAGATTGCGGGGGGCTGTGACCCTCATGACCAGCAGGCGCCGACAGTGGACGCGAGGCTTCTGAAGTGAGGGCATGAAGAGGAACGCAGTGTGGCGTTCACAGGACACTCATTCCGAGGCCCGAGCTCCCGGGTGAGAAGTCCACTGCTGAAGCCACCACACCATGAGGACACTCGGGACACTCGGAGGGGCCCGTGTGAGCGTGACCATGCACCCAGGTCTGCAGCTCCATCTGCCTAAGCTGAGGCCCAGGCAGCCTTGTGTCTTTTCTTAAATTCTGGACCTAGAACCTGGGAGTATTCAAATAATGAGTGTTTTGGAGCTTCTGAGTTTGGGGTAATTTGTTACGTGTTTACAGTAACCAGAACAAGTGGCCACGGTATTTCGGTCGAATGACCCGCTGAGAAGAAGGCTCTTTGGCAGCCGGTCTCAAATATCTGAGTTCTGGTTGGGACCACAGCAAAGGCGTGTCCTGTCTCAGCCACAAAAACACAGAGAGCAAAAGGCTACTTCTCAGGAAGGCATGGCTCATTCCAGGGAGCCTGCCCATCTCTTGGGCTTGATGCCTACACAGTGAACAGAATAAAGAGTCTACCCCCAGCTAACACGCTGTCTGCCCTTCACCAGGCCGCCTCCGATGGCTGGCTGCTTGGCCACAAGGAATCCTCCGGGAGCCCACTGGAGCCTGTGTGTCCATTGGGGCTGCGGCAAGGGGAGGACGTGAGAACTGCAGGGCCATGAATAAAAACTGCTTCTCCCTCTGCCACTCACAGAGCCTTTGTGGCCCCTGAGTCTGCAGACAGAGTATTCTCTAACTAGAGGCCCGGTGCACAAATTCATGCACCAGTGGGGGGGGGTCCCTCGGCCTGGCTTGTGGAATCGGGCCGAAATCAGCTCTCCAACATCCCCCTGAGGGGTCCTGGATTGTGAGAGGGTGCAGGCCAGGCCAAGGGATCCCACTGGTGCATGGTCGGGGCCAGGGAGGGACACGAGAGGTTGGCCAGCTGGGGAGAGACTGTGGGAGGGCTCCAGGGTATGTCTGGCCCATCTTGCTCAGTCCTGATCAGCTGGAATGCAGCAGCAAGCTAACCTACCAGTTGGAGTGTCTGCCCCCGGGTGGTCAGTGCATGTCATAGTGAGTGGTTGAGTGGCCTTAGCATATCATTAGCATATTATGCTTTGATTGGTTGAACGGCCAACTGGATGACCGACACTTAGCATATTAGGCTTTTATTATATCGGATGATACACTTAAGGCCCCATAGAGCCACCCCGCTGCACAGACAGAATTCCATCGCCACCCCAGCCCTGAATGGCAGGGAGTGGACATGGGGGAGGTGGCTCTGCACGTGCATCCAAAGTGTCCAGTGTGGCCCCTTTGTCTCTCAGTGCAAACCCACACCTCCGCCCAGAGACAAGTTTGGGAGCTCCTGCAGGAGAGCTTGGCAGCTGTGAGCGTGGTGTCACTCACATTCTGGAGCGGCCGTCTGCTCTCCTTTCTTCTCCAGCTGGGGATGCAGCCCCACTGGCTGTCCTTCCTTTGGTGGCTTTTCCAAATGGTGCCCCTCAGCCACCAGCCAGCCAGCCTTGATCGTGGTCCTACTATGCGCTGCTATCCATCAGCCCTGGAGGTTCAGGGATTAACCCATTACAGTCCACACCCTGGAGAACCCAGGCTCTAGCTGGGAGACACAAGCACTAACCACAGGGCTGTCTGGGCAGGAGTAACAGAGATCCTTTCAAAGAATGAACATGGCATGAAAAGAGGAGAGTTATGACTCCATGGCGGGGGCAGAGAAGGTTTCTCCAAGGGGAGGGGTTCTCTGAGCTGAGTTTCTAAGAATCAGCTGGGCTTTATCAGCCAGAGAAGAGGCAGGGGATGGGGGATCTGCGTGGGCACAGGCACCGAGGTGAGCGGCTGGGTGGGCAGGGAACTGGCTGCAGGTGTCCCAGGCCATCCTGGGGGCAGAGCGGAGAGGACGGTACCCAGATGGGCAGGTTCCCGCGTCTGGCGGTGCAGCGCTCTGCAGCTCACGGGGCTCGTTCTGCTGGAGACAGCGCTGGAGGCTTCGGGGCAGGGAGCTGCCCAGCCAGCACTGCGGAAGGTGAGCCCACCTGAAGGCACAGACCGGCCCGGACAGAAGCCCCAGGGGAGGTTGGCGTAGGAGTGGAGATGGATGGCGTGGCTGCTGGAGCTGACTGGCAGGCCTCTGGGTAGCTGCCGGCTCCGTGGTGTGCCCCCTCCTTCCAGCCTCTGGACACGCAGGACAATGGGGCCACCATGTAACATCAGAGCACTTCCGTACGCATTGAGGTAATGTTAGAGCACTTCTGTATGCATTGAGGTAACGTTAGAGCGCTTCCGTACGCATTGAGATAATGTCAGAGCGCTTCCCTACGCATCACTCTCTCATTCTGCCCGCACTCTGGGAGAATGATAAAGCTCGGGCACCAATCCCGCTGCAGAGGGAGGAATCTGCTGCTAGAACAACCCCGTGGCCTGCTTAGGAGCACCATGGACCCTGTTCCCCAGCTGGAGGCTGGGGCGGTGCCAGCCTTGGGGAGCCCTGCGTGCTGAGCAGGGGAAGCCAGCGGGCCTGGCCTGCGAGAGACACTGAACCAGCAGCGCTGGGGGGAAGGTCTGCGGCCTCTCCAGGCTGCCCTCCCTGCGCCATGGCGCTGGTTCTGGGCTTTGTGCCTTAGTCTTGGAGAGAAAATGAAAACTAAGGCGTGCGGTGAGAGGGAGAGGAAGGAAGGAAGGAAAGAGAAGGAACCTCGGCCAGAGTCTGGTTTTACAAACTGTTGCTCTGAGTGTGTGAGGTGCCGGCTGCGTCCCTCTACAACATCAGGCAGTCGGATCTGAGAAGCGCTGTGAGCACCTGGGAAACGCTGTCGGGTAGACGTGAAACACTGGGGACAGGAAAGGGAGGGCAAGCTCAGATGGGCGGCCTCTGTGTCAGACACGATGGCATTGCTTATCCCTCAAAACAGTCCATGAGGAGAGAGGAGAGCACAGCTTTGGTTTGCTGGCAGGGCAGGCAGTCCATCCTTGCTGTTGCAACGGGTAAAATTTTCTTCTTTTTTATGACTGAGTAGTATTCCACCGTGTACATGTACAGGCACTGTGTCTTAAAGATTCTGCCCTGGAGTTACACATGTCACTCCTACTTGCTTTCTTTTGGCCAAAGCAAGTCACATGGCGATGCCTGCTTTCAGAGGAGGCAAGGAAGCTCAATCCAGAAGTTGGGAGTGGGTGATCTATACCATACTCATCATTCAAAGAAAGGCTTTCGATATAAAACTCTTCAAAATGGATATTCTTTTACTCAAACATTTTTTTAAAAATATATTTTATTGATTTTTTACAGAGAGGAAGGGAGAGAGATAGAGTTAGAAACATCGATGAGAGAGAAACATCGATCAGCTGCCTCCTGCACATCTCCCACGGGGGATGTGCCCGCAACCCAGGTACATGCCCTTGACTGGAATCGAACCTGGGACCTTTCAGTCCGCAGGCCGACGCTCTATCCACTGAGCCAAACCGGCTTCGGCTACTCAAACATTTTAATTGATTGAGATGATACACATTTTCATGTGAGAAAACACAGTTTGGTTGAAAACTATTTCTGGCTTCACATCATTGTAGTATGCAATTGGTGAAGGATGCGGGAGGAACAAACTACCACAAGACATTCTGTTTAAGTGTGTGTCAGTGCTGTTAGAAAAATGCGTCTTTTGCTTATGTACAATGGAACGATTTGCTTGCTTCAGCAGCAATCAGCAGTGAAGCAAATACATGCCACACTACCAGGGTTGAATGCTCCAGTATGTAAATTCCAGAAGAATATCTGTTGAAAATGAATGGGCCGTATAGCAAAGAACACCAACTTTGGTACCAGGTAGGTTCAAACACTGACTCACCATTTATTACATAACCTTGGGCAATCTGGGCTCCTGCTACCTTTGCTCCGTCCTGCCACACACAGAGCAGGAGTGGCCACTAAGACCAGGTGGTCACACACACAGAGATAGGCAGGTCAGTACAGAGAAACCTCACGGAGCTGTCTCAATAGTAAGAGCAGTTAGATCAGCCCTGGCTGGCGCTGCTTGCTCAGTGGTTAGAGCATCAGCCCACACACCCAAGGGTCTCAGCTTCAATTCCCAGTTAAGAGCACATACCTGGGTACAGGTTTGATCCCTGACCCTGGTTGGGGAGACTGCGGGAGGCAACCAATCGATGTGTCCCACTCACATCGATCATACCGATGTTTCTCTCTCTCTCTCTCTCTCTCTCTCTCTCTCTCTCTCTCTCTTTCTCTCTCTCTCTCTCCCCCTTCCATTCTCTCTAAAATTCAATGAAAAAAATATCCTCAGGTGAGGATTAAAAACAACAAAAAAGAACAGTTAGAACATGTTGCTTTGACCAACTACCTCTATGTATCTGTCCATAGCAGAGTGGAATTGGAAAGCTTATCTGCTCCCCGTAGCGTATGGCGGGCTATTGTGTCATCGCCAAGCAGTGCACAGTACTCAGGCGGCCTGTCCCAGGAGGACTTTACCCTCATAGATGGGTGTGACTGGTGGTCACTGTCTCCCTCTGTCACGATGTACTCAGCGCTGTCCATACACATGGTACCCAGCAAATATTAGCTGCTATGACTATTTTTTAAAATATATTTTTATTTATTTCAGAGAGGAAGGAAGAGAGAGAGACAGAAACATGAATGATGAGAAAAAATCATCGATCGGCTGCCTCCTGCATGCCCCTCACTGGGGATCGAGCCGGCAACCCGGGCATGTGCCCTGACTGGGAGTCTAAACGTGACCTCCTGGTTCATAGGTCGATGCTCAACCACTGAGCCATGCTGGCCGGGCTAGCCATCTTTTATAAGGAGATTTCTGGGCCAGTGTTTGGGAGGGATTTGAGTGGCACACAGGATGGGATCTGCACGGGAAGTGGGACTTTCTCTGTAAAGGGTTAAACTGAGCCCACAGGCTCCGGACTCTGACCCATCAGGGTTAGTGCCCGCAGTAACGGGAAGAACCTGCCTTGTGCGCCACGGGATGGAAGGGCGTCCTGGGGAGCAGAAATGCTGGGAGGGAATGAGCCCCTTGTTATTTTTCATTTTCTGGCGCCGTCTCCCGAGGGGCTTCGTCGCCTCCGCAGGCAGCTCCCCTGGCAGGCTGTGCGGGACGGGCCTCCCTTGGCCTAAGTTTTGGGAGGCCGAGTACATGTGCAGCGGATAAATGCTATGAGCCCCAGCGACCAAAGTGGGTCCCGTCTCTCTCCACAGTGAGCTTTGTTCCTGACAGGAGGACATAGCAGAATATCCCTCTAATTTCTTATTTATGCTCCTGAGTCTGCCTCCTTCCCTGGTAGTCAAAAGGGGATCAAATCAGAGCTAGTCAGACAAATACTCCCCTCTTTCTTCCTCTAGTGAACAGGTGGGGACACAGGTCTCCCCCAAAGAATCAAGTCTTGTGTGAAGACGTACATGGGACTCCTTACCCGACCGCTGCTGCGACCCTGCCAGTTGGATTACAAAACGCTCGTGAACACCACATGGTTGACAGGCCCTGGCAGTCCCCGCAGATAGGACGCTGGTGGTAACTTGCTCTGCAGTTGCTTCATGTGTCTCTGGGGCCATGAACATACATGTTACATCTCAGTAGCTCAGAGCACCCTGAAAAGAGGGACTTTGTGACCCTAACTGTTCAGAGAATATCGCTTAGCGGTGACATCACATGAGCCTCATTTCGAGTCTCTCCAATGAGGGATGTGTGCTGAGGCAGATGTGGCTCTGAGGTCTGGGGTCCTAACTTCCCATGCTGTGGGGGGGCCACGTCTCTGCTCCCAGCCAGCAGAGTCAGACACGGGAGCCCTTTCCTGTCCCCGGGACCGTGCCCTTCAGAACTGACCCTCGGTGTGGACAAATGAACGGAGGGGAAGTAGCGGGCAGGTAAGAGGGGAATTTCCTGGTGTTTCCTCTTGGCTGTGTCCTCCCTGGGAAGTGGCTGTGTCCTCCCTGGAAAGCGACGGGGACAAAAGCAAGGGAAGCAGCTACGGCTGGTGGCAAAGCCCGCAGAACATCAACAGTCCTGGTACCTGGTTAGCCCTTCACAGTTTACAATCACTTTCCTGTCCTGCGTGGGATTCTCAAACACTGTGAGAGGTAAACGGAGATTTTCCTGGTTTCCTCTGGAGGGAACTCAAGTCCAACGGAAGGAAGTGACTGCCCACGGACCCCTCTCCCCTGAGAAGAGGCAACAGGGCAGACTTGGGCCTCCTCATGTCTCAGCCAGTTCCAGCCACTGCCCCCCCTCCCCAGTCTCCTCTAGGACTCCCCCTCCCAGTCTCCCCAGGACTATCCCCCCAGTCTCCTCATGACTGCCCCCCAGTCTCCTCCAGGACTCCCCCGCCAGTCTCCTCATGACTGTCCTCCAGTCTCTCCAGGACTATCCCCCCAGTCTCCTCATGACTGCCCCCCAGTCTCCTCCAGGACTATCCCCCCAGTCTCCTCATGACTGCCCCCCAGTCTCCTCCAGGACTCCCCCGCTAGTCTCCTCATGACTGTCCTCCAGTCTCTCCAGGACTATCCCCCCAGTCTCCTCATGACTGTCCTCCAGTTTCCCCAGGACTATCCCCCCAGTCTCCTCATGACTGTCCCCCAGTCTCCCCAGGACTCCCCCCCTAGTCTCCTCATGACTGTCCCCCAGTCTCCCCAGGACTAGCCCCCCAGTCTCCTCATGACTGTCCCCCAGTCTCCCCAGGACTAGCCCCCCAGTCTCCTCATGACTGTCCTCCAGTCTCCTCATGACTGTCCTCCAGTCTCCCCAGGACTATCCCCCCAGTCTCCTCATGACTGTCCCCCAGTCTCCCCAGGACTCCCCCCCTAGTCTCCTCATGACTGTCCCCCAGTCTCCCCAGGACTAGCCCCCCAGTCTCCTCATGACTGTCCCCCAGTCTCCCCAGGACTAGCCCCCCAGTCTCCCCAGGACTGCCCTCCCAGTCTCCCCAGGACTATCCCCCCTGTCTCCTCATGACTGTCCCCCAGTCTCCCCAGGACTAGCCCCCCAGTCTCCCCAGGACTAGCCCCCCAGTCTCCCCAGGACTGCCCTCCCAGTCTCCTCCAGGACTATCCCCCCAGTCTCCTCTAGGACTGTCCCCCCAGTCTCCTCATGAGTGCCCCCCAGTCTCCTCCAGGACTATCCCCCAAGTCTCCTCCAGGACTGTCCCCCCAGTCTCCTCCAGGACTCCCCCCCTCAGTCTCCTCCAGGACTCCCCCCCAGTCTCCTCCAGGACTCCCCCCCCCCCCCAGTCTCCTCTAGGACTGTCCCCCAAGTCCTTCAGTTTCCAGCAAAGAACCCTGCTTCCAGCAGTGGTTTCAAAAATCCCGGCGTGGGAGACCCAGGCACTTCCTCTCCTGGAATGAAGTTCCAAAGGCCTGGCAGCTTCTGTAGGGTCCCAGCGGCCCCGGCCGTGCACAGAAGAGGACAGAGAGGCTGGCGCCGTGGCGGGACCCAGTGTGGGCGGCCAGGCTCCTGGGCAAGTCGTCAGGATGCCCGGGAAGGGGCCCTCGGTTCCCATGGCATCGGTGATGCTTCCCCAAATCGGATGCGTTTGAGACCAGGACTCTCTAATAAGCTTCTTTTTCTTCTTCGTTCTTTAAAAATGTAATTTTGAGCTCTTTTTAGGAATGTGTTCTGGCGGGTTGGTCATTTTCAAAGTGACTTTCTGAGGATTCCGACGGCTGCGCTCGTGAAACCCAATAGGGCCAGGGAGTCGCCAGCTACATCCTTGGTTCTGAGCATCACGTCAGCGCAGCTGCGGCTGGGCTCATGGAGCCGCCGGTGGCAGACCTGCTTCTGGCCTAACACTTGGATCCTTCAAAATACATTGCAAAACTTCCTTTTAGAGATAAACTTTTTAGAAATCAATTTTTGAGAGTCAGTGCCATTGGTCGCGTGCACGAAGATCCTGTACATGGAAGCCTGGGCGGGGCCCAGCCAGCCATGGGTGCAGGGCCCACGGCAGAACGCGCGTGTCCACGCAAGGCCCCTGCAGAGGGGACTGGAGCCACTGCCACTGGCTGTCACGTGCACGTCATTACTGTTAAATGTAGATAGGAGCCGGGAAGCAGAGGTCTTGGCGACAGGGAGGAAGAGTGGGACCTGTTCTGCGGGGCTAGTAGGAGGGTTGGGGCCCTGGGAGGGGGGGCAGAGGGCTCGGCCTTGGAGCGTCTCCCGGGTGCCTTCCCCAGGGACCTCTCTCCTCCGAGTCCCATCCCGGCCTCGTGCGCGTGTGGCTCACCCACACGCTGCCATCACCAACTCCATCCACAGTTCTCGCTCTCAATGTGGATAAAAATAATGGCTGCTCCGGAGTCCCTTTGTTAGCACATTTGGGAAGCCGGGGGCCAGGGGGCGGGGTGGGGGGTAGGCTGGGGAGAGGGGGGAGCTCTTAGCCTGTTTGCATGTGTCAGTGACAGCCACCATCATCAGCTCTGGGCTCTGTGCTGGGGGCCTAGAGAACGCAGGTGGGCCGAGGGTCAGAGACCTTAGACCAGCGGTTCTCAACCTGTGGGTCGCGGCCCCTTTGGCCGTCGAATGACCCTTTCACAGGGGTCGCCTAAGACCATCCTGCATATCAGATATTTACATTACGATTCATAACAGTAGCAACATTACAGTTATGAAGTAGCAACGAAAATAATTTTATGGTTGGGTCACAACATGAGGAACTGTATTTACAGGGCCAGAAGGTTGAGAACCACTGCCTTAGAACAAAGCGCTGAGCTCAGGGGCCGCCAGCATCCCGCCCCAGGACTGTCTCCTTCCCTCTGCTCCTCATGTTCAGACGAGAGACGGTGACACCGACGAGAGAAGCAGCGTCAGCCAGTGCAGACTGTTCCGAACGCCTGCCTTTGGCCATGATCATGCCCCGTTGGGGGCTCATTCTAAAACCTACAAGTAATCATATTTCCTACTGAATAAGGCCCTGGCCCACCTGAAGATGGCCCGCAGAGGTGCCCACATTGGAGACAGGAGGCTGGCATTTACCCACCACCGAGCAGCCCCTGGGCAGTCTGCGCTCATGGTGAACCCTGGGCTGAGGCGCATCTGCGAGGGCCTGGGAGCTGCACCACGGCATCGGCCCCGGAATCGATGTCGAGGCCTCAGTGCCCGCCAGCGCCGTGAGGACCGCACAGGGACGAGGGGAAGAGGTGTCCGAGGGAGGAGGCTCATTCCCCCTCGGCCCCCTCATCTGCAGCAAGCAAGGCGTTGTCTGAACAGAGAGCACCCAAGCAGCCCCTGAAATGGGCCCCAGCGCGTGGCCTGTGTGACGGAGAAGCGTCTCCTGGTCCTCAGTCCCAGAGTCCTCACGTTCCTGTACTTACTACGTCTTTCCCGGAGGAGCAAAGTGCGGACTTTCTTCCTGGCGGTATTTTTCTAGGGTTTGGCTGGCGGTGTTTCCTTCACAGGTCGTCCCGCCTCCCGCACTGTCCACGCCACGACGGATGAGGCCCCGCCAAGCCTGTATCGGACGGGGAGCCTGTTGCCGGCGACCGAGGCTGCTAACGGGGAATTCGGGACCTCAGATGTACACTGGGGTCTAGGAACGGACCCAAGGAGGTCAGTGCTGGGCAAGCTTTTCCCAGCAGCCCTGCCCGGTGGGGTGATTGATGGCCAGACTTGGGAGATGCTGAAAGCACTGGCATCCACCAGGCACTAGAGGGCGCCACCGCCCTGAGGAACTGAGCGGCTCCCGGGAGTGTTGTCACTCAACCTCCCCTGAAGCCCCAGGAAAGAGAAGACCCAAGAGGGGAAAGGCTCACAGCGAACTGGACACTGGGCCATCGGCGCTGGTGCAGGCGGACTGGCAGATGGACGATTCAGGACCTGCGACAGACGGGCATCTAAGCCATTGTGCTTTTTCCTTTAGGTTTTTAAAAGAAATCCTCCCCCAAGGAGTGAGGATATTGTTTCCATTGATTTTCAGAGAAAGTGGAAGGGAGGGGGGAAGAGAGAAGGAGAAACATTGATGTTTTGCTCTCTGGATCGGCTGCCTCCTACACGCCCCACACTGAGGATCGAGCCCAAAACCTGGGCATGTGCTCTGACTGGGAATTAAACTGTGCTGGCAGCCAGGGGAAGGAAGGCCTACTCTTGCACAAATTTCATGCATCGGACCTCTAGTACAATTATAATTAGCATATGATTAACAATTATGATTAATAAATAATTTATGTAATATATTATAATCCATATATAACATATAATGGTTATACAATTACAAACTTCAAAGTTGCTAAGAGACCAGCTCTAATTGTTCCCACCATAAAAAAGAAATAATAATTATGTGGTATGATAGAGGTTAATCGTATTTCAATATGTAAATGTATCACATCAACACATTGTATACCTTAAACTCACACAATGGTATATGTCGGAGTCCTTTTAACATTTTATACTGAGTTTAATTCCCTTACACATTTGGAATCATAATCCTAAATCTTCTTGGGGCTGAAAACAGACTTCCTCATAATAATTTCATCACCCAACACCTTTGGAAGACGCCTTCTCAGTTGCTGAGGTTGAAAGGTGGGTCCCAGGCCACTCATGGAGGCCTGAATCCCCAGCTGTTTCCTCACTTGACTGGTTTTGTGTTTAATTGGCCCTCAGGATACTCACATGCATTTCTGACTAGTTCTTCTTCTCTCTTAAGCCATTAAACTCTTACCATCAGTAAGAGATAATCAAATGAGTTAATTAACTGGTACCCACTAGAGTGCGGGCTCTCATGTCTCGGTGGTCCATACACTCACCACCTCCCAGGCTGTTCCATGTGCAGTGACCAGCAACCTCTCTCTTGCTCCCACCGCTCCATCCCCGTCCCAAGTAAATGGGATGGAAGAAAGAAAGAGTCCCTCCCCTCCAGGTGACGGGCACGTCCGGGCTGAGGGGCGTGGGGAGGAGGTAGGTGGGCGTCGTACATGGGGCTGGCCTGACATGATCCGAAACCTGTCGGATTTGCTGAGAGGTCGTAAAGGGGGGAAAGGACGAGGGCACAGAGCCGAGCTGAAGACAGTGATCAGGAAAACACGTGTTTGATGCTTTTATGTCCTTGAGCTGAATTGTTCAGGAGACATGCAGCATCTGAGCAAGGACCGTCTGCCTCTCACGGAGCCCTGAGAGGCGTCAGGCTCCAATCGTGTTCAGCTCTTTGTAGATGTGTGGACCCTGGGTCTCCTGTGTCACCTTCTTCTAGTCCCACTTGCTAATTCCAGAACAAAAAGGAAAATCCCTTCAGCGCCTGTAGGCCATCTCCTGAGTAATGCCGTGTCCCTCTCAGAAACCCACCGTGCGTCTTTGCCCAGAATTCCAGCTCTTCTGTGTCATCCCCGGACCACCTGCCTGGTCCTCTTCCTGCTGGTGTCATGCCCGGCCTGCGCTCCCTGAAGAGACAGCGTGTTTCTCATCTGCTGGACAACATTCACCCAGAATCCTGGACGCAGGTCCCTTGCTGGGACCCCCAAGAAGATGGAAGTGCCCACTTGGCCACCTTTAGGGGAGCTTTCTTCTCCACTGTGTAATGAGTGGTCTTCAGAGAGAGCAGGTCCCAGACGGGGAAGCCGGGGACAGAATCTGGACAACCACACGGCTCCGGGGCTGCAGGCTCCCTGGACCCGTGCCCCAGACTCCGAGGCCGGAGCTTCCCCAGGTCCAGGCTCAGTGAAGCTCATGAGAAACTGGGGTAGGAGCCAACGGGAGGGAACAGGAGAGGAAATGAAAACCCGGGCTGGTGGATTAAGTCGTTGCTGCACTCAGGCAGCCGTTCACACCGCCCGGGAAGCCCGGATAATGTTTTTGTAATGAGAGGAGCTTGTCACACTGCCATAGTCTTTCTGCAAAGACTGATTTAAGGTTGGTATCAGAGCATGGACCATGTTAAAATACAATTACAAAGGAAACTGGAATTTCATTGGAGAATTGCAGGGAGCAGCTTGGAGCTGAGGAGGCTGCTGAGAGCTGAGAGCGCTGGCAGGGAGGAGAGGGGAGAGGGCCAGTGTGAGCTGGGAGAAGCCACCGGTCCCTCCGGTCCCTCCGGTCCACGGGGGAAGGAAGATGGAGAGGCCGACCTCAGGGAGAGAGCACGGAGATTCCCGACCCCTGAGCAGTCTGAGCTCCTACCTCCTGTGAGAGCGACCACCAGAATCGCCACAATGCTGTCCTCTCCCACCACCTCCTGTTCAACACACACCTGCGTCTCTGTTCATGGGCCCATCACCTGTGGGAAATGCCATTTCTGGGGGATTTGGGTAAAAGGATTGGACATCCGGGGACTGAAACCCCAGCTGTACCATTATGATCTCTGTGACCGCGTGCGTTGCTCCCGGTAATTCATCAGCACATCGTTAAATCTCATTCTGAATCTTAGGTTCTGTCTGCAGTAAAGAGGTGCCTGGCATACAGCAGGGACTCCATACACCGGAAGGGGCTGATCATCATGGGTAGGTTAGTGTGGCCTCAGAAGTGGGGGTGCTTATAACCCAGGGGGTGCAAGGTGCCTCACAGGGGCGTGAGAAGGAAATATTGGAATTTCTATTAATTCATACTTTTTAAAATTGATTTCAGGGAGAAAGGAGAGGAAGAGAGATAGAAACATCAACAATGAGAGAGGGCCTTGTGGGGTGAGAGAGTGGAGCTGAGGTAGGTGACTGTGGTTTGGGACAACTGGGCTTTATGAGGGGGACATGGTAGCCCTGGCTGGGCACCGAGGTAGAATGAGAGAAGAGTGAATGGGGGAATTTAGCCAGATGCAGTGTAGAGGTGAGGTGGCTAATGGCTGTGAGACTGATTGGTCAACAGCCATTGGAGGAGGGGACAAGGGTCCCAGCGAATTCGGGGAGGGCAGAATAAGTGGCCCCAGTGTCCATTAAAAGGAGATCGGCTTACCTGCCACGACAGTCGTTACCTGAGGCTCTGTCCTGGTGGTGTAAGTCTGTGGGGCCCTGTCAGGGCCTGGGCGGCTTCTTCGGTGGCCAGTCCCAGGAGGTCTGGGAGCTCCAAACGGATCCAGAGGGCGGCCATGCTGGACTGGCTGAGGCCTGAGCCGGAGGGGCCAGACCACAGTCTGATTTCCAGTGTCCTTCCCTTCTGCACCTTGGGCAGGGTCCAGGCAGGGTCTCAGGTTTGGGCAGGACTTGGCTCACTGCCTTTTCTTGCTGCATGTGAAGCATGGGCCCGGAGGAGGCTTAGCCCCTGACTTACCCTTGGTTGGAGGACCGGCACTTCATTTGGGGTTCATGAGAGCGGTGGCTAGGAGCTGGAAGGCCTCTTTCAGCATTGGCCTGATCTCACCTTTGTTTTTGGATTTGGGTCTCCTCGTCTCTATTATTAGAGACCTTAAAGATCAGGTTAACGAGGTCTTTTGAGGGGTTTGTGGACCTGTGTCTATTTTCGAAGTTTGTGGCGTATGCCGGGGGCTGGTTAGGGTATAAAATGGGTGTTCAGAGGAAGGGCTCCCTCTGGGGAGTTGGGGTCTAAGGTGGTCCATTTCTGTAAGGCCTCCGCCAGGTGGGAGAGGAGAGCTGGGTTTTTGTCAGGGCCCCGAGTGATTCCATTAAGTTTGTCACATTCCTTCGTAAAGGTGGTCGGCGGAAAAAGACATGAGATGCCTCTCAATCTGCGCGAGGTCGGACGTGTTAAATGGGATGTGTACCCGGACAATACCCTCAGTTCCTGCCCCCTCCCTTGGGGTAGGATGGGCGTGGGAATAGAAGAGGCTGTTGAGGGTGGTCTTTGGGTGGCCCGAGAGCGAGTGTCAGGTGGGAAAGGCTGTTTGGAGCTTGCGTTGTTGGGAGTTGGGCTCTCAGGGTCCGGGGAGGAGGTGGTTGCTGGTTAGGAAGGTCTGGGTTTGGGAATCTCCTGCAGGTGAGGGATGTGTAAGGGGGTGGAGGTCGGTGGTCTGCTGGGTCAAAAGTAGATTCAGAATCAGAAGTGTTAGGGGGGTGATGTTTTGTGAAGGAGAAAGATCTGATGGGTAGAGCAGGTGTTGTGTGAAGGAGAAAGATCTGATGGGTAGAGCAGGTGTTGTGTGAAGGAGAAAGATCTGATGGGTAGAGCAGGTGTTGTGTGAAGGAGAAAGATCTGATGGGTAGAGCAGGACTGACAGAGAGAGTTGGGACTGGAGGGTGAAAAGGCCTGGACATAGGGAATCTCTGACCATTTTCCATTGCGGTGACAGCAATTATGTAAGTTGCTCAGTGTGTTAAAATGGAAAGTGCTGTTTTCAGGTCATTGAGACTAATTATCTAGTTTATGTTGTGGCCAAACAGTGTTACAGAATAAAGTGAGGTGGTTGGGCGTGATCTCCCCCGAGAGTGAGCAGAGGGAGTGGGCGTGGCCCACGAGAGAGGAAGGGTGAGTGACAGACCACAAATCCAAAGGTGACGTTTAGGCCCGGCATCCCCACTGCTAAACCAATCACCACGAGAAACAAGAGGTGACCCTCTGGACTGGGCGTCCCCAATCCCGAAGGCCCCAAAGCTGAACGGCTGAGGAGGCTTCTGGCCCAGCGCTAGGACTTTTGAGATGAACTTTTGAGACGAGAGACTTCTGAGTAGTCAGTGAGAGAGAGTGGGCAGAAGACCCGGGACGAGGGAAATTGTGGAATGTCACTCACCTAGAGAAGAGTGGCCGGTGTGGGACGGAGGGTCAGCAATGGAGGAGAGATTCCTGGTCCGGTATCCTCCTTGGCTGGCTGGCTGGAGTCGGGGGGGGGGGGCGGGGGGTGGGGGGTGGGGAGGGACTCCTGAGGCCAGCAATCGAGCCACCCAAGTAGGATTCGGAGGTAAGCCCAGGACAAGCTGCTGCTGCCTACTGCTCTCCGAGTAGCAAACGGGGTGACTGAAGCCGGGGCGATGGCTCCCCATCCCCGTGGAACCCTCTCAGGTTTCGGCACCGAATGTTAGGTCGCCGAAGGAGGAACACACGAGGCCAGAGTGGTGAGGGATCACGAATTTATTCGATCATCCGCACACCAAGTAGCTGAGCCTGGATGGCTCCAGCCCCCACTGACGGGAGTCAGCGGCTTTTAAAGGACTTTTGTCGTTTTTTTCTGGGCGGAGAATTCTCTGTGCAGACCCGGAGGGGAGATGTGGAATGTGGTCGCACAGTGAAATGTGGTCTCAGCAAAGGGAATGGCCATAGTGAAATGGCCTGAAAAGCCAGTTCCCGGGGGAGGGCTATCAATTCAATGATTTGATCAGACCTAACAGATACCTTAAGGAGACCCAAGTGAGACTCAACTTAAAATGTTGAGGCATGAAGTTGAGTGGCTCTGTCCACCGCTCCTCCGTGGTCAGGTGGTTCTGATGGAGTGGAACTCACCGCATCTCAGGTCCTCCATCAGGCCCTGCTCCACGAGGTCCTGCAGGGCATATAGAGACTCGGCTCGCCCTTCTCGGCCTCCTCCTTGACTTGCTGCATGCAGTCCAGGAAGGCCACCACGGCCTGGTCAAACTTGCTGTCCAAGAGAGAGCTCCCCCCCCGCCCCCCGGTGCAGAACAAGGGCAGCTCCACGGGGCCCTCTGTCAGTGACTTCAGGTAGGAGTGGTCTCCGCGGGGGATGAGCTGGTACCTCTGAAACTGCAGACCCACTGTGCTAGACAAGGCCCCGAGCAGCAAGGCTGTGTGCCCCCAGGCTGCGTTGATCTCCCTCCAGCTCACAGGGACAGTGGGGATGGATGCAGCCCAGCCTGAAGCTCTTGGTGATGGCCGGGGGCCAGCACAGCAGATCTCAAACACGGCCTTGAAGGCGTTGGTTCTCTTCAGCCAGGCCAGCTGGGTCTGGGCATACCCCAGACGGTCGTTCCGCAGCTCGTCCTGCAGTTTCACTTGTTGCCACTGCAGTTCACCGAGGTCCCCGTGGCACGGCCTTTCCTGCTGCTCCAGCATCTCCACCTTGGCCTGGGCTGCCTCCAGGGCCACAGCTGTCCTGTCTCGGTTCTTCTCCACCTTCCCCAGCTCCTGGACCAGCATCCCTTCCTCCTGCTCCACGACCTTCAGCTCCTGCTGCCGTGTCTCCCTCGAGTCCTCACCTAACCCATCCCTGGTCTCCAAACAGCGTCTGTAGGTCTGACTGTGGGACTCTGAGATCCTGAGCTGGCTGTCCAGCTGCTCCGAGAGACTGTCAGTGCAGTCCTCGAACAGGGGTGGTCCACTCTTCACCGGGTCAGACGTCACAAAGGCCCTTCGTGGCGCTCTGTATGCTACTGAAGGTTCTCCCAGAGGCCACTTCCCGAGCAGGGGAAGTGCTGGGACCGTCCCCGGACATCTTGCCATCACCAGGGATGGTCCAGCCGGAGGCACTAGCCTGCAGCTCTTCCAGGTGCATCTCCATCCTGGAGGCAGAGCCTTCCTCCGGAGTGTCTCCTGGCTCCCCCCGAGCTGAGGGGAAGGTCAAAGCTGCAGGTGGTTGGCTGAGGTCAAGGCCCGAGGTATCTGTGGACCGAGTCAGCTTCAGGGGCCGGCGGCAGAAATGGCAGATGAAGCGGATGGAGGACATGGTGGAGGTCTTGACTTTCACCGTTGACTCTAAGTTTCCTCTGGCTCCCGTGTTACTTCTCCATTTAGACTTTGTGGGGGCCCTTAGGGGAGTGAGTTTTAAAGTACATATCTCATCTCTCACTTTCCCACCTCAAACCTGACCCTCCTTAGGTACCAGCAAGTGATTCTTTCTTAAAGGAAAAGCCAATCATCTCACTTTCTTTAACATTTTTAAAAAATATTTTTATTGATTTCAGAGAGAGGAAGGGAGAAGATATAGATAGAAACATCAATGATGAGAGAGAATCATTGATCAGCTGCCCCCTCCACACTCCCTACTGGGGATCGAGCCTGCAACCCAGGCACTCTTTAACATTTTTAAGGTATATCTTACAAGTAATATTTCTACACTTGATCTTAGCCTATAGGCCCAGAACTGAGAAAAACCTTCTTAAAACAAAAATCTGATCATGATACGTCCCTCCTTAAAACATTTAATGCCCTTATCTTACCTCAAGCTAAGGTTTTAACATCTTAACCCGATAGCAAGTCCTCTGCCCACATTTCCAAGTTCTTCTCTATTTCTTTCTTTCTTTTATTTTTTTAACTTTTAAATTCCCTGGACACCGTCCTCCTGATAGAATGGGCCACTGAGGCATGGAGGTGGGGTGTGGGTGGCAAGGATCATGGTAGATAGCAGGTGGCCAAAGCGGCCCTGAGCTGGGGGCTGTGCCTCAGCTGGGAGGGCAGGTGTGGCCTGGGTTAGGGAGCCGGGGTGGGGGGCAGGTCAGCGCGGGCAGGGCGGGCACGGAGAATGTGAGCTCCTCAGCCTGGAAGCTGGCAATGCCCATCTGGTAGTAGACAGCCTCATTGATGAGCACGGGGTACACAGTGGACTCCCCCATCCTCAGCGCTGAACATCTGGAAGATGGATGTACTGGGCCCCAGTGGCTGGAAGCCTCTGTCCTGGTTGAAGAGCTGGGTGGAGTCCAGAGCTGCGACCACCAGGGCCTCAACCTGGTGGAAAGGTTGGCCCGCAGCACCCCCTGAGGCGGGGGCCCCCGCTCCGGGACTGGGGACCGGGAGGGAGCAGGTCAAGCAGGTATTCCAGACACTTGGACGCTCCAGACCCCAGGCCCCTGACACTGCTCATCATCTCTCTCCATTTCTTGCCACCCTCACCCATGGGCTCCTCTGTGTTCCTGAAAACGAACTTTCCTTCCTTCCTTCCTTCCTTCCTTCCTTCCTTCCTTCCTTCCTTCCTTCCTTCTTTCTTCCTTTCTTTCTTTCCTTCTTTTATTGATTTTTATAGAGAGAGGAATTTAGAGGGAGAGAGAAACATCGATGTGAGAGCAAAACATTGACTTCTGTCAACCACCCAGTTAAGCACACTAACAAGCCAGAGCTTTTAACCTGCAGTTATTGACCGGGTGGAGCAGAGCATAACATAAACAGCAGGCACAGCCATTGTGGCTCCGTGGTTGAGCGTGGACCTAGGAACCAGGAGGTCACGGTTCGATTCCTGGTCAGGGCACATGCCTGGGTTGTGGACTTGATCCAGAGCATGGGGCGTGCAGGAGGCAGCTGATCAATGAATCTCTCTCATCATTGATGTTTCTCTCCCTCCCTCTCCCTTCCTCTCTGAAATCAATAAAAATATATTTTGAAAAACAAAAATAATTAAATTATAAAATTTAAAAAACAATGAGAATCATTGATGGGCTGCCTCCTGCACGCCCCCTACTGGGGATCAAGCCTGCAACTGGGGCATGTGCCCTTGACCAGAATCAAACCCGGGACCCTTCAGTCCATAAGCCTAAGGTCTATCTACTGAGCCAAACCAGCGAGGGCTATCAATGTGTACTTTTTACCTAAAAAAAAATAAGGACAAAATTAACCTTTATTCGTATTTATTTGATAGGTTAACAGTAGTTAACCTATCTGCTAATCTAGGCTTAGCACACATAGTAAGCACTATAGATGGGTTTGCTGTAATTTTATGATTGTGTGTGTGTTTGTGGAACAGAGTCGTGTATATGTGTGCGTGTTTGGTGAGCGCTCAGAATTATTTTTAATTATAGAGATATACAATAAAAATTTTGAGACCAATGTCTAAGCAATTTGTGCTCCAGGGGAATAAGGTGAGAGAGAGAGGGCGGGGGAAGAGCAAAAGGATGAAGAGGAGAGGTCTCCATGGGACTGGGGTGCCCACAGATGGACGGCACTGCTCACAGGAACGCTCTTTGCTCACTGGCCAGCACTCCCCAAGTGTGATCTCGATGGGCAGGAGCCAGCGTTGTCCTCCGCCTCTGCAGGTGGCCTGGGGCTTCTGTGCCCTCGGAACCCTGAGTAGCAGTGCTCTCCTGCGGGGCAGGGGCCACCTCCCAGGTCGCACTTCCTGTCCAGCTGGGGGTGGTGGCCATGGAGCGGTTAAGTGTGGCTCAGCCCCATGAGGATGAGGCTCTCCCAGCACTCAGCCCTTCACTGGTGTCTGACGGGATCTCAGACTCACCAGGAAAGCCTTACAGATCCAGACTTTCTCCTCCATCAGACCAGTTCCCACGGAAACCTGCAGTCTCGTCTTAACCATTTCAGCCCACCTCTTTCTGGGGCCCAGCTCAGTCCCCAGTGTCCTGCCTTCCCCAGACCCCTGGCTTCTCCAGCCAGGCATTCGGTACATGGCACCTGGCCAGCAGGGCCGTAGGCCTGCTGGGCGTTCTAACCGCTCGCGGATGGCCTTGGGCCTGGGGCGGGTAAAATACTCTGCCAACAAGTTCAGTTCGCCTTCACCTGATGGGAAAGACTCGGCCACCAAGCTCTTAGAACTCCCATGTGATCTTGTAGTAACTGCTCCTGGAAACAAAAAAAGCTACAGGTCCTGCCGTGGCCGGTGTGTCTGAGCGGTTAGAGTGTAGGCCCGAGCACTGAAGGTCCTGGATTCGATTCTGGACCAAGGGCAGGAACCTGGGTTGCAGGTTCAATCTCCAGTCCAGGTTGGGGCAGATGCAGGAGGCAACCAATCGATGTCTCTCTTTCCTTCTCTCTCTTTCTCACTCTCCCTCTCCCTTCCCCTCCCACCCTCCCTCCCTTCCACTCTACAAATCAATGGAAAAAATGTCCTCAGGTAAGGATTAAGTAAATAAATCAATGAAGCCAGAGGTCCCAAAGAGCGGACTCCACCCCGTACCCTGGCCCTCCGTGGGCGGAGGACCCCTGGCGACCCGCAGGCCTGCCCTGGGAACATCCACCGCTGCTCTGAGCCTCCAGACCCGGCCAGGTCGCCCTCAGCTCCTCTCGCCCAGCAGAGCCTGGCCGCCTCCTGGCTGGGACGGTGACCTTTTCATCTTTACATGCCCAGTAGCCAGCACAGTGCCTGTCACCCGAGCCCCCAAATGTTTGTAAAATGAATGAAAACAGTCCCCCTGCCTGAGCGGAGGCTCCTGGGTCATCCCTCAGGGCAGATGCTGCCGTCTGGGCTTCTGTGTCACCGCGGCTGCTGGCGGGGCAGCGGACACGGGGTCCCGGGCCCACCACTCGGATCCAAGCTCCCCTAGTTGCAGGTGTCTGCCTCCTGTGACAACTCCTTCCCGACGGGCTCTTTCTCCCAATGGGTGTCAATGTGGTTGAGGGGAAGCAGGCTGACGGCTGTCAGCAAGCAAAGTCGCCCGTCTCCAGGGAGACCACGCAGTGCAGGCGACAGGCGTATAATTAGTCAACAACCAAGCTCGATTTCCAAAGGAGAGAGAACAGGAAGGCAGAGGGACGGGGTGGCTTTAGGATGAGCGACAGGAGCCGGGCACGTGGGAAGGTGTCTGTGTTCTCCTCTCGGCCTCTGGCCTGTCCAGGACCCCAAACTCTGCTCGGCAGGGGAGCCCAGGGGCCTCGGGGCGGCCGGCTCACCTCTGTGCCACCCACGCTGCGTGGAAAGTACACTCTGAACACGAACGCCAGGCTGAAGGTGGAACAACCCGGTAGCGACGTTCCCACCTGTGGTTCGGTCTCCCCGTGGCAGTTGGCTCCCGTGAAGCCAGCACTCGTGCTGACGGCCTCCCTCCCAGGCCATGTCCTCCCAGACCTTGTCCATCCCAGGTCATGTCCCTCCCAGACCATGTCCCGCCCAGACCATGTCCCTCCAAGACCAAGTCCCTCCCAGACCATGTCCCTCCCAGACCATGCCCCTCCCAGACACATGTCCCTCCCAGACCATGTCCCTCCCAGGCCAAGTCCCTCCCAGGCCAGGTCCCTCCCAGACCAAGTCCCTCCCAGACCATGTCCCTCTCAGGCCATGTCCCTCTCAGGCCATGTCCCTCCCAGACCAAGTCCGTCCCAGACACATGTCCCTCCCAGACCATGTCCCTCCCAGACCATGTCCCTCTCAGGCCATGTCCCTCCCAGACCAAGTCCGTCCCAGACACATGTCCCTCCCAGACACATGTTCCTCCCAGACACATGTCCCTCCCAGACCATGTCCCTCCCAGACACATGTCCCTCCCAGACCATGTCCCTCCCAGACCATGTCCCTCCCAGGCCAAGTCCCTCCCAGGCCAGGTCCCTCCCAGACCAAGTCCCTCCCAGACCATGTCCCTCTCAGGCCATGTCCCTCTCAGGCCATGTCCCTCCCAGACACATGTCCCTCCCAGACCATGTCCCTCCCAGACCTTGTCCCTCCCAGACACATGTCCCTCCTAGACCTTGTCCCTCCCAGACCATGTCCCTCCCAGACCAAGTCCCTCCCAGGCCATGTCCCTCCCAGACACATGTCCCTCCCAGACCATGTCCCTCCCAGGCCATGTCCCTCCCAGACCATGTCCCTCCCAGACCAAGTCCCTCCCAGGCCATGTCCCTCCCAGACCAAGTCCCTCCCAGGCCATGTCCCTCTCAGACCAAGTCCCTCCCAGGCCATGTCCCTCCCAGACCATGTCCCTCTCAGGCCATGTCCCTCTCAGGCCATGTCCCTCCCAGACCATGTCCCTCCCAGACCAAGTCCCTCCCAGGCCATGTCCCTCCCAGGCCATGTCCCTCCCAGACCAAGTCCCTCCCAGACCATGTCCCTCCCAGACCATGTCCCTCCCAGACCAAGTTCCTCCCAGACCAAGTCCCTCCCAGACCATGTCCCTCCCAGACCAAGTCCCTCTCAGGCCATGTCCCTCCCAGACCAAGTCCCTCCCAGACCAAGTCCCTCCCAGACCATGTCCCTCCCAGACCAAGTCCCTCCCAGACCATGTCCCTCCCAGACCATGTCCCTCCCAGACCATGTCCCTCCCAGACCATGTCCCTCCCAGACCAAGTCCCTCCCAGACCATGTCCCTCCCAGACCATGTCCCTCCCAGACCATGTCCCTCCCAGACCAAGTCCCTCTCAGGCCATGTCCCTCCCAGACCAAGTCCCTCCCAGACCATGTCCCTCCCAGACCATGTCCCTCCCAGACACATGTCCCTCCCAGGCCATGTCCCTCCCAGACACATGTCCCTCCCAGGCCATGTCCCTCCCAGACACATGTCCCTCCCAGACCAAGTCCCTCCCAGACACATGTCCCTCCCAGACCATGTCCCTCCCAGGCCAGGCCATGTCCCTCCCAGACTGTGTTCGCTCTTCTCTGCCCGGGCCCTGCTCAGCTCCCTTCCCTTTGGCTTCTGTTTGCAGTGGCCTCCATCAGCAGCTGGAGACCAGATGATGGAGACGGAGTCCCCTCCTTCCCCACCTGCTCCAGCAGCCAGTGCCCAGGCGGGGGGGGGGGGGGGGGGGGGGCATGGACACGAAGCTCAGAAGAGAGATGGGCCTTCGGTGGAGCCAGGCATCTGCTCCATCTCAGCTGCTGAGGGAGGGACAATGGAAATGACCGCTTTCCCCAATGGCGTCTCTGAAACAGTGGTCAGCGGGGAGGGGCAGAGCCTGGAGGGAAGAAACGAAGGTGTGACTTAGTGTTCAGCCGGGGGAAGAGGAACTTCACAGTTAGGAAAAGGCAGTTGGATGTTTAGCTAATGTAAGGCATGCTTTTGAGATTCACGGTAATAAGTTGAAGTCCACCAAGTGGAGTGTGTGTGCTTCCCTCCCTCCCTCCCTCCCTGCCTCCCTCCCCCCCTCCCTCCCTTCTTCCCTCCCTCCCTCCCTTCTAACAATGCCCAGCTTCTCTGGTGTGGGCACAGAGCAAATGGCTGGTTGGTTTTAACCAGGTTAGGACTTGGCCAGCGGTTACCGCAGGGGGTGGGGAGAGAAGGCGAGGATTTTTTAAAGACTGATTGCAGTGCTGGAACCTGAATTCAGGGGAAGAGGAAACGAGTACCCAGAGAAGGGAGGGACAGTGGGAGAACCGGTAGGGCCAGTGGATGGGTGCTCTTATGGGATCGAAGGTAACGCATGAGTAACTCAGCTGAGAGGGTAGAGCTTTGTGTTGGGCGTCCTTGCTGTCAGCAAGCTCTTGTTCTGGCTGTAGCCTTGGCATTCAGCACCGTCTCGGCATGTGGCCGGCAGTGCAGATGAAGTTTGCAAAAGTAGATGAACTGAAAGAGCCCGCAGAAACCAAAATGTGTGTGTGTGGGGGGGGATCCATGCAGAATGGGCTGTTTGGGGACCATCCCCTCCACAGAGGAGGTGCTCCCACTCAAGGAGAATCGGTCACAGAGCAGAAGCCCTTCAAAGTGAGGCTCCGAGGCCTGAGGCGTCCCAGCTCCCTGAGCCTGGAGCGTCCCCTGGCCTACGGGGCAGGAGCAAAAATTAAAAAGAAAAAATATAGGGCAGAAGTAGAGTCTTTAAAAGCACTTTAAAAAAAAAAGGAGTGTGCTAAAAGGCTCATGTGGGGATTTGCATCTCATGGCACACCTAATTACTAAAATTCTGCGGCACACCAAGAAATATATATTTTTCACCCATCTGACCAAAAAATAGGTATAATTTTGTTTCCTTCACTCTGGATAGATATGGTGTTTTTTATTGACTTTTAGAGAGGGGGGGAGGGAGGGAGGGAGGGAGAGCGGGAGAGAGAAACGTTGATCAGGGGCTCCCTTACTCGCCCAGACCGGGATCAAACCCGCAGTGGGTGTACCAGACGACGCTCCAACCAGCTGAGCCCCCGTCCAGGGCCGGCCTTTCCTTGCTCAGAGGTTCCGAGACGATGCGAACGCATTGGGAACTATCAGATGACACACAATTGCCAAGTGCTCCGTGTCCTCGATGGGTGAGTCCATGAAGAGGTGAGTCCCTGCGCACGGAGACGCCTCTGCCAGCCCGGACTGTGTCCTGCATCAAGTCCTTCGTTGTGAGGGACGCCTTCCCGCTTCCTCCCCAGCTTCGCCCTTTCCACGCGAGTGGGTGTCCTGGCGAGGAGCGGGCTGCTTCACTCCGTCACTATTAGCAGATCAGTGAGGAAGCGGCGCTCACTGCCGGCGCGAGCTCCTCCTATGAATACTGCCTCCCTTCTAACCGTCCCCCGGGGGGCGATGTGACACTCGACGTGGACGGACACCATCGTTCTTGCCTTGGTCTCTGGCCCCGCCCCATCCCTCTGGGTATTTCCTATTTCCGAGTGAGACTCTGGATCCGGCTCCGCAGACCCCACCCGCTGGCACTGTCTATACTTAGGCAAACCCACGAACGGAACTGACACGGTCCCTCCGACCTCAGTCAGGAAACAGTCATTGAGAAGGATGATGGGGTTTTATTTTCATGTGTGTTTGGCAAATCCAAAAAAGTAAATTTAATAACTGTTGCTATCAAGTTCAAGATGTAGTGGTAGAAACCACGACTTTCTGTACAACTTCTTTATCACAGGACCACACAAGACTCATACAAATCGGAAGCAGGAGCCTCCCACACAAGCCTGGCCTCTCCCTCCGAGGATGGTGCACCCCCCGGGGCCCAGCTGACACCGGGTCTCATCATCCCGGCAGGGGCGGGGCACAGTGCTGGAGGGCGCCCTGGTCAGCAGCGGGAGGCCGGCCTCCTCTCAAGGCTGCCACCGCCCGCCCCACGGCCGTTCTCCCCACCCCCCATCATGTGTCCTCCAGGCTCCTTTCCGTTGTTCGCAGTGTGACCTCTGAGGGGACCTTCACAGCCTCCTCCATCCTGACCTGTTCGGTTTCATGCACCTGCCCCCGCCAGTGTCGCCCAGCCTGGCTCTTCTGTCACTCTTCTGGTACCTGCTGGCCCTTCCCTTCCCGTCACACTGGACGTGCTCCCCAAGGTCATCCTGAAGGGGGACCTGGGCTGCTTTTGAAGCCTCCTCCGCAGAGGTGCCCAGGGAACGCTCACCTGGCAGAGCCGGCACCTGTCAAACCGTCTCTCCATTTCTAACAACCAGGAGACCTGCATATTCCCGCTGAGCTTCTCTGCATTCCCTGTGGCGGATCCCTCTCTAACGCCACAAAACCCATCCCGCGGGGAGAAGACTGGAATCGTCCTGCCATCATTTTCAGAGAAAAGCTACAATCCCACAGACAGACCTGCCTTTGTGGCAGGAAGGCAGGCAGCACGGAGCCCTCTCGGGAAAGGGGCTTGGCCCGCACTGAGCTGCTGGGGTGGGTGCTCTGGTCAGCACATCCTTCTCAGGAGCTGTCAGGGCGGGCGGGGTGCGGGGGGGGGGGGGGGGTGCGGGGGGCTCTGCCTCTCACCGGATGGGAACAGCCGCGCCTAACCTTCTCCATCTCATGGCACACGATCTACTAAAACTCGGCGCACACCAAAAATGTATGTTTGCCAATCTGACCAAAAAACTAGGTGTCATTTTCATTCATCCACCCCGACGGCGATTGTTGTGTTGGCTGTTGTCATGTTTTATTTGACGATCTATGGGAAAGGGGGTTGGCGCCCTGACTAAATAGCCAGTATCGCATCTTTTTAAATTTCTCTTGCCACACCGGGTGGAAATCGCCGGTCCGAGGTCTCCACCTGGTTAGGCCCATGGCCTGAGGGTCTGTCCACCCTCCTTTCTGCTCCCTCTGCCTCCGGGCGTCTGAATTCCAAGTACAACGAGATGTGGGAGCATCAGACACCGCAGGCCAGCGGCTCGAGACCTTTATCCAGCATCTGCTAGAGGCTGGCGCCCCATGTCACGCAGGGGACGGCATGGAAAAGCGACCATGCAAGCGATCGGGGACAAGGGCTGGGAAGACTGCCCAGGTGTGACAGGCTACCGCAGCGACCGCCGTGGGCTGTTCTGACCTTGTGTGCTCGTGCAGGGAGAGCATCTAGTCTGAGGGCCCGGGAGCTGGCCAGGAGTCACAGCGCGGAGATGTTGTTCAATAAGCAAGAACGGACGCAGCGAGGCCTGGGACCTGGCACCGGCACATCTGAGCGCTCGCTCCTCCGCTTGTCCCTGACTGTGACTCGTAACTCAGCTGTCTCCCCGGTGAGGTCAGAGGCCAGGTTTGGATCCTTCCCTTGTATCTTTCCAGCACCAGCAAGAACATATATGGAGAGAGAGAGAGAGAGAATGGATTTGATTTGGAATCTTAGGAGAGCACTAGTGGGTTTGGGATTCTATCATTCCAGAAGGCATCTGCTTAAAAGACATGGGATAGAAAATGGAGTATAAAATGGAAATCAAAAGAGATGACTGGGGGCGATGCGGACGGTGGCTGCTGACACGCGTGGAGTGCCTGTCTCGTGGCCGCAGAGCCCTGGCCTGCAGACGACGAACCACCAGGTGCTGAGCCGGACCCAGAACCCGGCTGCCTGGCTCTGAGCCCCTCCTTCCCCACAGCCTCTGGCATCGGAAGAATGGAGAGTGGGTGTGCCCTGCGCCTGCGGGACCAGGCAGCAGCCCTCACACGAGACCTCCAACCTCCAGGGGAACATCTTCCTGTCCAGGGGAGCAGCGTGGAGGGCACCGCAGCCCAGGTTGGGAGGTGGGAGGTGGGGTCCCGTGCAGGAGCCGCAGCGCTGGGGCTCAGGGGCTCGGCCTGGCACCCGGGCTGCGCGGAGACGCCACATTCCGTCTGTATCTGTGTCCCTCCCTGTCCCGGGCCGACTCGTCCTTGGCTCCGGAGGCGTTGTCCTCTGGTCCTAAGGAGTCGAGAGGTGGGAAACCACATGCCAAGCTGCAGGGAAGCGAGGACAGGCCCCGTTACAACAGGAGGGTGGGAAGAAATAGAACAAAATGTGAAGTTTCAGACTTACAGTTGTGGTGGCTGGTGTTTACTTCCCCTTATAGGTCTCTGAATTTTCCAAATTATCAAAATGAAAATGCTCTTCTTTCATAGCTAGACAAAATATAACAAATTTAAAATGAAAATTAAAAAATACATACATTTAGAAATTTTAAAATGCCAATAATAGATTTTTTAGGAAAATACAATTATTTTAGGAAAATGCAGAAAATGATTGTGTCCGTCCTCTTCTAGTAGGATTCCGTTCTTGTGATCAAACACGCCTTTCTCCCGTGCCACGAATTCAAACCAACAAGCAACATAAAGATGAATGTTAAACGGCCAGCAACGTGTGGGAGCTGGAAGCTGACACACAGCAGCCCCTTTGGAACACAGAAGCAGGCAGTCTACCACGGCGGCCGTAGAGCTGATGGCCAGGCCGAGGTGACTTCACCCCAAGGCGTTGGAGCCGGGCTGGCTGCACCCCGCACACCCAGGCGCCGCACACCCAGGAGAGCTCCAGGCAGAGAGGCAGTGGCAGCCAGGCGGGAGGCGAGGTCCCCGTTTCAGCCGGGGTTGCTCGTGCCCGGTCTCAGAGGCTCTTTCAGACAAACCCACTCCTCGTGAGCCCAGTGTCCTGGAGGACAGAGTCCTTGGCGATTGTCCCCAGGCCAGCAGACCTGGGGGAGCGTGATGAAGCAACACTCTGGTTGGGTCCCTGAGATGGAGAAGTCATGGGTCATAAGATCGTAGACAACAGTCACGAGCAGAACTCTTCACACTCGCCTTCTCCCGGGCTCACCTGGGGACCTTGGGACTCAGATGCTGTTTCTGTAGGTGGGACCCAGGCTGCTTCTATCCACCGAGGATCACACATGAGAGCAAGGTCCGGACGCCACCCACCCTCACGTGGCAGGTGCACTTCTTCCCGAGGAGGGGGCAGGTGTGGACACGGCTCTAGGCTATGGTTTTGGTAGTTTAGTCGGGGGATGGCCCACGAACCGGCAAAGGCCTGAAGGATGCTGTTATGTTGAGAGAAGGTGGTGAAGTAGGTATTTGCTCGAGAAGGCGATTCCAGCAGTTGGCTGGAGTAGGGTGGAAACAGCCCGTGGAGACTTACAGGAAGTTCGCATGGAGCTGGGGATGAGAGAATGAGGCACCTGGGCTGGTAGGAAGGAGGGACCGATTGAGGAAGCATCGAAGTAATTCTTTTTCCCGTCTATGAAATTAAGGTAAAATAGCACTTCCCAGGGCTCCTGTGGGATTAAATGGGATGATGTCCAGTCAGTTCTCTATATCCGCAGGGTTCACATCACAGGAATTCAACCAACTGCTCATTGGAGAAAAAAATATATTTTTTTAATTCTAGAAAGTTCCACAAAGCAAAACTTGATCTGGCACATGCCCAGCACCATGTGGAGTCAGAGAATGGAGTGGAGCGTGGGCACGGCCTGCTGAGGCGCTGGGTCAGTACAGGCTCCATGCAGACACTGTGGCGCTTGAACAAGGGGCTTGAGCACTGCGGTCCCGGATCTCAGGAACAATCCCCGCAGATCCCGAGGACGCCTTGTTACAGCCTGCGCACGGTGTCTCACACACAGTCCTCACGCTTGGTTTTCCATCCCTTCCTGCCGGTGTTTAACTTGAATGCCTAATGTAAACTCAAACCATCCTGTACAGTACACATCCTCTCTCTCCCTCCCAGCAGACCCCCTTCCCCACTGGGAACTGCTCTGAGCGATTTGTGTGTCTGCCAGAGTTCCTTTACGCCGGTACAACCAAATACAAATATTTATTCTCGTTTCCCTTTCTTATGCAAATGGTGCATGACTTGCTCTGTTCCACACTCGAGTTTTTCACCTTCTTCTTGTCATATAAGCAACCGGAGAAACTTTTCTCTGTCTTACAGCTGAATAGCATTCTGCTGCGGGGTTGTCCCAATTTATCAGCCCCTGCTGGTGGGCACTTGGGTTTCTTATTATAAACACACGGCAATGAATGACTTGTACGTGTGCACTCCGATCTGCCGGTTACATTCCCGGAACCGGAGTAGATGCCCGTGCAGTTGTGCTGACCCTACAGACTCTGCCGTGGAAAGGGCGGGTGCACTGCCTGCTCTCCTGTCAGCCTGCGCCCGCAGCCCTGCCTCCCCCCTGCGCCCGCAGCCCTGCCTTCCCCCTGCGCCCGCAGCCCTGCCTTCCCCCTGCGCCCGCAGCTCTGCCTCCCCCCGCCTCCCCCTGCACCTACAGCCCTGCCTCCCCCCTGCTCCCACAGCCCTGCCTCCCCCCTGCGCCCACAGCCCTGCCTTCCCCCTGCACCTGCAGCCCTGCCTCCCCCCTGCGCCCACAGCCCTGCCTTCCCCCTGCACCTGCAGCCCTGCCTCCCCCCGCCTCCCCCTGCACCTACAGCCCTGCCTCCCCCCCTGCTCCCACAGCCCTGCCTCCCCCTGCGCCCGCAGCCCTGCCTCCCCCCACCTCCCCCTGCACCTACAGCCCTGCCTCCCCCCTGCGCCCGCAGCCCTGCCTCCCCCCTGCGCCCACAGCCCTGCCTCCCCCCTGTGCCCACAGCCCTGCCTCCCCCTGCCTCCCCCCTGCACCCGCAGCCCTGCCTCCCCCCTGCGCCCACAGCCCTGCCTCCCCCCTGCACCCGCAGCCCTGCCTCCCCCCTGCGCCCACAGCCCTGCCTCCCCCCTGCACCCGCAGCCCTGCCTCCCCCCTGCGCCCACAGCCCTGCCTCCCCCCTGCACCCGCAGCCCTGCCTCCCACACGTGCTGGCGAACTCTGGGGTTGCGGTCACCTTCACCACTACTCAGTTCCTTTACTCATAAGGCCTGGTTCCGAGCTTCTGTTTGTGTTATGGCCCGTTTGCCTGTTCAGGGTCCTAGCTCTGCTTCTGTTATTGCGGCTGTGGATGCACGTGGCTGTCTGAGGGGCTGGCTGCTCCCCGCTCCTTGTTTTCGGGATGTTTCTGGCTATCCTGGCTTCTTTATTTTTCCCATGGACTCTAGAATCTGCTTGTCCAATTCCAGGGAAGGAAAAAGGGGAGGCCTGTGTTACACGCTTTGATTCAGATCGAATGAAATGTGTACACGAGGGAGCCTGGCCTCTCTCTGGTGCTCAGACTTCCTATGCAAGAGCACGGCCGTCCCTCCGTGTGCCGAGTCCCTTTGTGCTGTTTGTCCTTACGGCTCTTACTTCACAGAGTCGTTGGCAAGTGCGAAGCAGGAGAACAAAGGCCAACGAGTTATGATGGCGAAGAGCAGGCAGACTAGTCTGTGGGGAGTGAAGGGCCTCACTCTGAGTGCTGGCAACGCGGGCAGAGGCGGGACTGGGTGAGGACGGGAGGAGTGGGGGGGGTGGGGGGAGCCATGAGTGTTGGGCTCGATGCTCATTCCACAGGTGAGAACGGTGTCCTCACAGTAAGCCCTGCCCGGTAGGACTGTTCTATCCCCGAGGTAATGCAGGCAAAGCACGTGCCTGGCGTAGGCCACATGGAAAGATCTCAACAAATGTTAGAAAATGGTCACTGACGAGGATGGACAAGAAGGAGAAACGGAGGCTCTGACCTGTGAAATAGTTCTGCCCAAGTTGTTACAGATCCATAATTCAAACGCAGATCAACCAACGGAAGCGCACGCGGTGCACTGCCCTCCACGGCCGGGGGAGCGGGTTCATGCTGTTTAATCAGCGTTTATTAAGCATTTGCCGCAAGCTACTCGAATATCTTGTTGCATTCCAGGAGGCCCCCGGGGAGGCCCATTCATCTACGGTAGAAGCAATTCCACCGTTCTTAAGTATAGCATGTCTAAAGGAAGTATTCATCAGCTAACGTGACCAACGTGGAAAGGCCTACGGAAGACTGGCCTCAGGGGTGGGTAGGCTCAGAGATTCACATGCTATAGGGTTGATCTCCCTCCGCTCCCCCTCCCCCTCCCCCTCCCCCTCTCCCCTCCCCCCTCTCCCCTCCCCCTCTCCCCTCCCCCTCCCCCCTCCCCCTTTCCCTGACTGTGGTCTCTCTGCTTCCCTGTGCTTTATGCTCCGGGCTGGCTGTCTCCTGGAGTCAGGTCATCATTGCTCCAGGCTTGCACCCTCACACCAAGCTCTTCTGCTCAGCTCCAGTGAGAAGGCTCCCGGGAAAGTCCCGAGGGCCAGGCCAGTGCCACCTCCTGTGGTCATGTCCAGAGGGCGGGTGGTGATGGCAGCCTCACAGGAATCACAGGGGGGAGGCCGGAAGAGCGGCCACTCAGCTGAGCATTCAAAGCAGCATTATTCACAGCAGCCAACAAGGGGACCAGCCAGAGGTGCGTGGGTGACGGAGGCACCGGATGCACTGGGTGCTTGGACCGCGCAGTGCAATGCTCTTCAACAGCAGGAGGGGCACAGGCCTCATGACGCCACGCCAGGCGCAGCCTCAGACGTGTTCTGCTAGGGAAAGAGCGCAGATACAGCCTCCTAGCGTGTGACTCCATGTGCACGGAACTTCCCAAAAGCCACGTCCCTGGAGACAAAGAGCGGATTAAAGCTTGGCCGAGGCTGGAGCAGTAGAAAGTGCCCGGCTGCCGGTTCCTTTCTTCGGCTCGATGGGAACTTTTCACACTTAGACGGTGGCCAGTGCATGACACTGAAAACTCACCTAAGATCACGCAGAATCTAGCTCCCACAGCTGGACAGACCACTGGCTCACTCCTGCAGGGGAGCACGTACAGGTGCCGGGAAGGGCGCTCGGAGGGCTTCCCGGAGGCAGCGTGCTATTCTGGGAAGAATCACCATTACAGCAGCCCGGCAGCGAGGCAGATGAGCCACTGCACTCGCTGGGCCAAAGGGCTCATTCGTCGAGTGGACCAAACTCTTTGGCCTCCCGGTGCCCGAAGAAATCACGGGAGTAAGGCTGACAGGTTCTTCGTGGGAGTGAGGGTGATTTTGGGGGGGGGGGGGTGTCAGCAGCATGGAGGAGGCTAGAGGTGCAGCCTGGCTGGAGACCCCTGAACCCATCGAATGCAAACTAGAAGGGCCCGGGGAGCATGGGCCGGGTTCTCAGGCCAGGGACCCGCCTGCCTGCGTGGTCGTCACAGGGAGCGGGGAAAGGCAGTTCCCTGGCCCCTCCCCAGATTTTGAGTGAGTGGGTCTGGATTCGCCTCTGGAATCTGCATTTTTACATGCGCCCCAGGCCCTCTCATGGACAACCAGGTTTAGAAAATGTGGATCTAGTCTAAATCTCTCCTGTTGTAAAGGAGACTGCTGGCTGCAGACGCCGTGGCTCGGGTGCAGTGGCCCAGAGACTAAGAGACAGCGGTCTGACCAAACTATTGCCCCTAGCCAAGGCCTCCGCATAAAACTCGCCCTCCCCACCCACCCCCTGAGTCCCCAGCGAAGAAGGCTTGAGTGGCGGGCCAATAGGGGAATGGTGGCTCGGCACAGCCAGCTGCCGGGTCCGAGTCCCGGCTCTGACCACATTTCGACACTCACAAGCGCAAAAGCCAAGGAGAGAGACCAGCTCCGTCACCTCAGGGGCAGGAATTCCTCCTGCGACTCCTTTCCATCCTCCCCGTCCCGCTCTTCACCCACCGCTGGTTCTTGTCAGTGCAAATGAGGGAAAGCTTTGCTGTTGCCATGGTACCATCACAAGAAGCTGCTGTCAGGTGTGAGCTGGTCTGAGCTGCGGGCTCTGTCTGGAGAAATGAGAAGGCTGCGGGGTGGGTGGCAGGGCGGCCGTCACGGGACATCAGGCCGCAGAGAACAGGGTGCTCTCCAGGCGGTGGCCCCAACCCGGTCCTGAGCAGGCGTGAGGACAGCTCTCCCTTCTGTCCGCACATGCAGCCACGAGGCCTCAGCGAGGCTGTGACCATGACCATGGCCTCTGGTGGCTGCCTGCTGGCCTTTACTCTGGGATACAAGGCTGATGTCTTGGGGTCTGGGTCATGGGGGAAGGCCTGGTCCGATGGAAGCACTGAGGTCCTTCCTTTGCTTTTTTTTTTTTTTTTTTTGGCTTGAATGCCTGTGTCCTCCCTGCTCTGAAACCTCAGCCTGCCCTTCCAGGCAGGATGGACAGATAGCCCTTGAACTCAGATCCAGTGTTCCAGGCATGACCTCGAGGCAGCCTCGTCCTTCAGCCACTTTTGTGTTCGCAGCCTCAGGCTCTAGTTGAGCGAGTGACCGAATGACCGTCCTCTGCGTGGCCTGTGACCTCCTCTCGGGAAGTGGTTCCGTGTGTGCCTCTGCCTCGTGTCTGACACATGAAGGACTCGTGTGTGTTTCTCAGGGCTCAGAGGTTACTTTGTTGTTGTTAATCCTCACCTGACGACACACTTTCCATTGATTTTATTTTAGAGAAAGTAGAAGAGAGAGGGAGAGAGAGGGAATGAGGAACATTGATGTGAGGGAGACACATCGATTGGTTGCCCCCTTCTCATGTCCGACAGGGCCAGGGATTGAACCTGCAACCAAGGTGCAGGCATGTGCCCTTGACCGGAATTGAGCACAGGCCTTAAAGGACAGTCGGGAGGGTAAGGAGAGCACATAGAGGCTGCTCTTTGAACTGAACGCTTAATACCTACGTCGATTCCACGTCTACACCATGTACACCTGCACCTGTGTCTCCTCCCACACCCACATCTGTGTCTACGCTAAACGTGGGCTGCTGTGGGACATGCCGCCCGGCGGGGATGTGGGGATGGTGAGTGCTCAGAAATCAGCACGCGGGGGCCCAGATCCACAGCCAAACAGCGAGCCCCTAACTCCCGTGGGGGCAGGAGCAGAAGATGGCCATCCCTGTCTAGTCATCACCAAGTTGCAGTGTTGCTCATAAACCTTCTAGAATTTCCACACCCAGTGGATTGAGGAACTACTGTCCGGAAATGCCCCCTCCCTCTCTGCCCAGAAAGTCTTACGTCCACGAAGGACCTACTTCCGTTCCAGTCTCCACGTTACCCGAATCCTCGTCTGGACCACAAGGCTCTTCTCCTTTGACGGGGGTTTGGCTCCAATTGCATCGGCTGCTCTGCATGGCACCTGTACGCTTCCCTGTTGCTTATTTTCCCGCCTAATTGTCTGGCATGTGCAGCCTTTAACTGGTAAGTCATGCGGTCCTTCCTTAAAGGCAGGCCTTGTTTTGGGCGCCTACGCCTGTGCCTCACTGTGATGTCGAGCGCGGGACCCGGATTGCAGACTCGGGACCCGGATTCCCAGCTTGGCTGAAGCAGCAGCTCCAGGTGCGGGGCCCTGAACTCCATCATTTACATCAACTGTTCGGAGCTTAGGATGTCGCCTGAAGTCGCTAACAGCGGCTCTTGGAGAGGCCTCAACAACAGCTTTAAGATTCCCCTTCCTTTCTCTGCACCATCATCACACCAAGCCAGGCCCCTGTCACCCAGAACACCCGCACGCACTCACACCTTTAAAAAAGTGTAATCTCTGCCCTGGCCGGGTGGCTCAGTGGATAGAGCATCGGCCTGTGGACCAAAGGGTCCCGGGATCGATTCTGGTCAAGGGCACGTACCTTGGTTGCGGACTCCTTCCTGGCCCTGGTCGGGGCGCGTGCAGGAGGCAACCAATGGATGTGTTTCTCTCACATTGATGTTTCTCTCTGTCTTTCCCTCTCTCTTCCACCCTCCCTAAAAATCAATGGGAAAATATCCTAGGGTGAGGAAATATAAAATAAAATAAAATAAAATAAAATAAAATAAAATAAAATAAAATAAAATAAGGTCTTATAAACAAAGTCTCTGATATCAAGGGACTAAACAGCTGCTTGCGCTCAGCTAAGAACCTGCTGCATCAGGAAAAGCTTGCTGAGGAAGGTACGATGCAGACAGCCTCGGGAGAGATTGGGAGAATAATAAGGCTTTTTATGTCGGAGAAAAGCGTGGTGCAGGCGGTAAGTCCGCTGACAAATGGGAGGCGTATTAGATAAGCAATTAGCCCAAAGGTATCCACGCTGAGCTTTACTCACAGAGAAAGACAGACGAGGAGCAATTAAGAGCTGCTGCGATATGAGCAGAAAGCCGTGGGGCAGCGCTGCCAGGAAGGGGAGGGCCTGGCAGCTGGATGCGGGCAATTAGCAGGGCCCCATTGCCAGAGCCCAGGGAGTCGGTAATGAACCTGGCCCGTCAGGGCTGACTCATCACTGGGACCAGTAGGGTGGGCCCTAGGGTGGGAGGGGTGGGCACTGCACAACTCCAAATCTCTCAAGAGGCCCCAGGAAGTCTGTGGGCAGTGCCAGGAAATCACAGCATCTGGCTGGACCCGTGTGCACGCTCAGTTCAGCTTCATGAGCAAGCTGTGGAGGCAGCGAGTGGATGCGACTGGAGGCAGGGCTGGTCGGCTGAAATCAGTTCCTAAAGAAAGAAATCAGCGGGATCAAGTGCACCAGTCCTGAGTGGCATGTTTCTAAAGGGTGTCCCAAAATTCACGCAAGATTTGAATTTTGTGTGAGCATTAACAACAACAACAACAACAACAACAACAACAAATAAAAGCCTAATTTTACTTGGTTTATTGAATCAGATTCTAATATCTGTTGCCCTTTGATTTCAATCCCTTCAATTTGATAAGCATTACCAAGTACCAATTATGGCCCAGGAGCAGGGACAATGAAGACCAATGAAGATCACGGCTTTGCATATGTGCCAGCAAAGCCGTGGAGGCCATTTACCCGATGTGCTATTCCATACATAACCCTATACTGTATACTTTATGAATCAATAAAAAATTTACAATTTTTAATTATAAACCTGTATTTTCTATCAAAACTACTTCTTGTGTGAATTTTGGGACACCCTTTATCACTGGACTATGGTGGGAACAAACCGGACCTTTACCAGAACTCAGGGGCTGGGTTGCATTTCCTGTTGCTATTACTGGTGTTACTGAAAACAGTGGCATCTGATCACCACCTACCAGGTGCCAGGACTGGCGCTAAGCATGCTACATGTAATGAGCTCGTTTAACCCTCAGAACACCCTGAGGAGTAAGTTCGTTCTCATTTTACGGGTAAGAAAACGGAAGCTCCCAGAGGTGAAATCAATGACCTACACTCACATCACAGCACAGGGGCAGCCCTTCTCTGCCAGCCCCTGGGCTCGCCTCCCTCGGGGCAGCCACGGGGAGCCCTGCCCGTGGGCACCTTGGCCTCTGACAGCCTTGGTTTTCCTCATGCCTGTCATGTGCTGGGGGTGTCACTAGGAGTCCTTTAATAGTAGGTGGAGGCACCTGTGGGAAAAAGAACAAAGGCTTAGAATTTGAAGAGAGCTGAGTTTAAATCCCTTTACCACCAGGATAACCTATCCTTGCCTCAGTTTCCCCATATATAAATAAGGAAAATCATACCTAACTCATAGGGCTCCTGTAGAATTTAGTGAGATGCTAGCTTTGATGTTCTATTATTTTATTCTAGTGGTATACTGACCAGTAATTACATGAAAACCAAAATATAAAATGGTAATTCACAGGATAAAAACCTCTTTTGAATTAATGTAATAAGTTAAATTTACTGCAAAATTAATAGTTTCTAAATGTGTTATACAGTGCTGTCCAGTGAGATGCTATAATAATTTTTTAAAGAGGGTACTCTTCTGTAATTTAGAAAAGTTATAAAGGTTTTATTTTCTTAAGTCCCTCAAAATTGAATTCTGAATCTAATAGCTGATTCCAGAGTCTCTGAGAATAATAAAGATTATCTTCTAAAGAGAATTCCTTTCAATGAACTATAATACCATGTTATCCAATCTCTTCCAATAAATAGTGTGTGTTCATGTAATAGAAATATTTTGGGGAAATTTATACCATTTTGTCTGAAGACAATGATCTTCCTTTTTTAGCAGCAGTGAACATTTATCTTTGTAACTTCTTCGCTGTACCAATTTTAAATCCTCTATCAGTCCTCATTCACTTTAAGAGGGCAGACTGCGTGACAAATTGAATGTAGGACTTTCTGGATGGCCTTCATTAGACTTGATTTGGTCAAAATCAGTCTTCCCCTTAATCAGCTTCTGCAGGATCCTTGGGAGGAGACAAACAGAAATTGCCAGATGGCTGAATTGGAACAAAACCCGAACTTCACTCTCCCACAGGAATTGGGCAAATGGAGGGAGTGTGGTGGCAGCCAAGACTGCTGGTGCCGAGGCCGGAGGTCTGAGCGAAGGACGGTGGCCGCGGGATTACCGAGCACGCGCCGTGCGGAAGCTCTAAGATTCGGGACTCAGGTGCTTGGATGTGTCATCACATCCGACTGCCCCCTCACTCCACCACCAATGGGGAGATTCCACAGCTATGCACACCAGCGCGGCGAGGTCGGGGCTCATGCCAGGGCAGATGTCAGGGTTGATGTCAGGGCCGATGTCAGAGTTGATGTCAGGACAGATGTCAGGACAGATGTCAGGGCCGATGTCAGGGTCGATGTCAGGGTCGATGTCAGGGCAGATGTCAGGGCCGATGTCAGGGTCGATGTCAGGGTCGATGTCAGAGTTGATGTCAGGACAGATGTCAGGACAGATGTCAGGGCCGATGTCAGGGTCGATGTCAGGACAGATGTCAGGGCCGATGTCAGGGTCGATGTCAGGGTCGATGTCAGGGCCGATGTCAGAGTTGATGTCAGGGTCGATGTCAGGACAGATGTCAGGACAGATGTCAGGGTCGATGTCAGGGCCGATGTCAGGGCCGATGTCAGGACAGATGTCAGGGCCGATGTTAGGGTCGACGTCAGGGCCGATGTCAGGGCCGATGTCAGGGTCGATGTCAGGACAGATGTCAGGACAGACGTCAGGGCCGATGTCAGGGTCGATGTCAGGGCCGATGTCAGGGCTGATGTCAGGGTCGATGTCAGGGCCGATGTCAGGGCCGATGTCAGGGCCGATGTCAGGGCTGATGTCAGGGCCGATGTCAGGGCCGATGTCAGGGCCGATGTCAGGGCTGATGTCAGGAACAGCCCACGGTCTGGGTAGGACCTTCCCTCCTGGAGGCTACGCACAGTCTGTGCTACAGGAACAGACTTCTGCTTGGGTGGTGCCCTCTTCTTTCTTCTTAGGAAATGTTGGAAAAGCGACAAGAAAGGGAATTTCTCCCTCTTTGCCGGAATTAGGAGACATCTGTCACCTGAACCACAGTAGAGAGGAAGTCCCCAAGTTACCGTAAAGGTCTCACAGGGAGCATGAGGGCCATGAGGGCCATGGCATCAGCGTTCAGGCAAACCCAGCAAAAAAGAGCTCCTAAATCAGGGACACCATGAGGGCCAACCACAGGTGGTGCTAGGCTTTCCAGTGGATCCTCTGTGGTCCAAACCCTGGGAAGGAGGCGGTGGGGCTAAACGGGAGGGAAGTCACACAGACAGCGATGCTTGTGAGCCTATCAGGGTGGCAGGAGGAAAGACACACTTTAAACTGGGACCAGGCCGCTGTGCCCACCCCCTTGGCTGGGGAATGAAGGGAGGTGCCTGCGGGTGAATGGTCCTATCGCAGGGGAGTCCCGGCCTCCGGGAGAGCTCTGCGCCTCCCAGACACAAGCCTCCTGCAATGGCAGGTCAGAGGGCTGAGCTAATCCAATAATTGTTGACGAAGAGGCATGCGTACCCGACCATAAAGCAAGTATAAGAAAAAAGTCTAAAAACAGTGGGAAAAGCAAGAGCAGGTGAAAAGCCATGGGCCAGAAAGCCACTGTGATAGAGCAGGTGAACTATTTGACCAACGGCATTGCAACTAAAAGAGAATAATGAAGCCGTCACCTTCATAGAAACAGGTCTGCAGGGCAGAGATAAGAGTTCCGAGAAGATATGGCAAGACATCAAAAGTGGTAAAACAGGAGCTGGCGGGGAAGAGAGCGAACACTATCACAGAAACAAAACACAAGTGGGAAACCCACAGACGGAAGGAACCCGTTGAAAACATAGCAAGACATGAAGGACAGGACAGAGAAACAACAAATGGATTTTAAAAAATGAAATCAAAGAAAAAATACTTAAGGAGGATTAGAGTGTGTGTGGGGAGGCGGAGGGGGAGATACACAGCTAGTGACCCAAAAGAAGATCATCCAAATAAAGGGACAAAAACATCATTTAAAGGTCTAGCTAAATAAAACTTTGTAATAATTAGAGGAACCTTGCCCTGCTGATTGGAGAGATGAACTGCCTGGAAGCAGAGATGATCTGATAAGATACAAGGCTCCCAAGAAAAAAACCTTTGGCTCGTTAGACAAAAAGACTGAGTCACGTAGACAGAGAAAGACAAGGCGAACTGGTCCGCAGACTGCGTGATGAACGGCCAAGCGGTGGAACAAAACCAAACCATAAAGTAGTTCAATGAAAACAGCTTCTAAAGTCCCTGGGAAAAGATGTCACCAACAGTTCATATCCTGACAAAGTCCATTCAAACACAGAGGGAGCAGGAAGTCTGCTGTGGACCCGCTGGCACTCAGAGAGCACTTCCCACCGGGCTTCTTGAAGAGCGTGAGCCAAGCTTCTCCCAAGTGAGCGTAGAAGGCGGTGTGATGCGGGAGGAACGACTGGAGTCAGAGGGAGAGGAAGCAGCAGCAAGTTCCCCCCCTTTGTCCAGGTCCCCAAAGGCTCCCTCAGGGGTTAAAGCCTCCGGGCCGTGGGAACTGCTTCACGCAGAGCCCGGCTCCGTTCAGGAGCAGGCGTGTTTCTGGTCACTTCGCACACGTGTGTCTGAAACCGGTGTTGGCTGGAGGCTAACTGCTGCCACTGGAGTTTCCAGTTGACGTGCCAGGCGGTGACCGTTCTCTCTGGAACCTTCCATGCGATGCTCACAGTCTGCAGCTTTTCTCCTTTCCAGAAATGGGCTCCGAGCTGGGGAGCCCGGACCCGCATGCAGCACTCTGAGAGGTGTCCCTCTTCCCCGGCCCCAACAGCCCTCCTGCTGAGACGTGCCGAAGCCACACGCCCACCCAGCACAGTCCCCTGCCAGGCTGCCCCAGGACCTCCCTGGAAATGGTAGTAAACCTGCAGCGTGGGCACCGGCCCCTCCAGGGGGGCTCCCCTCGGACAGGCTCCCGCCACGGGGCTGTGAAGGGAAGTGATTTCTCTAACAGTCTCGGAGCTGATGTGTAACCAGCTACCCCCACGTGCCAAGTCCCAGTGGCACAGGAGTCCCCTTCTGAGCCAGGAGAGGTGGCGCCCCTGCCCCCTACTGTCGCTTCAGGGTCAGGGCACCTGCTCTGGCACTGGGATTCCTTCCCTTAGAGCAGCGGTTCTCAACCTGTGGGTCACGACACCTTTGGCGGTCAAACGACCCTTTCACAGGGGTCGCCTAAGACCATCCTGCATATCAGATATTTACATGACGATTCATAACAGTAGCAACATGACAGTTATGAAGTAGCAACAAAAATAATTTTATGGTTGTGTCACAACATGAGGAACTGTATTTTAAGGGCCAGAAGGTTGAGAACCACTGCCGTAGAGAGAGGGTCTAATACTCCCTGAGCACTTCCTCCTGGCTGAGCGGGTTCCCTCCCAGGCGTTACCTTGTTTCAGCTTCCTACTTCTCAGAAGGGGAAGTAACAGTCCTCTACCGATGAGGAAGCTGAGGCTCAGAGAGATGAAGAAACAGAGAGAACTCAGCCACCGGTGTGAGGGACAGGAAGGTGTGAAGGACGAGACGTGCCGGGCAGTTCGGGACGGGAGTTTAGGGGCTGCTGCACGAGGAGGATGCTCATCGATGAGGACGGAGAGGAAGGGGCCGGGTCCATAGAAGCTGGGAAACCAGAGGCTCATCCACCAGTCGTGTGGAGCCCGAGGCAGGTGGGGTGGGGCCTGGAATGTGCAGGGGTGTGGGGGCCTTTGCGGCCAGCCACTCCTGGGACACAAAGGGTCGGGGTGTCCTCACTGTTGCAGCTTTCTGGGCGCACAAAGCTCAGAAAGAGTCACCATGGTCAGTCCCCCCTCGTTGTTCAGATGAATGCCACTCACCGCCGGACAACCCAGGGGCGGCCAGGCGCCTCCCGGGAGGGCGAGGCTGTGAGGAATGGTCTCCCAGGGGCTCTGTTAGTGCTGCTCCCGCAGAGCAGGTGGTGGCACAGGCGAGCTGTTGTAGGGCAGACGTCCTGAAAGAGCGATGCCCGAAATGCCAAAGAAACATTACCATGAGAGGTGGGTGCTCTCGCTCTGTTGGCCACTATCGCGTCACCTCTCGTAGAACAGCGTACGTCCGACACTTCACTGTGGTGCGGACGCAACGCGTCCCGGGCAGTGCTGGCCGGCGCGGCCGCTGCCCCGGCTTTATGCTGAGTCGCTGGGTTCCGCTGGAGGGGCTTCCTCGGCTCACAGCGGGAGGGCAGCTGCAGGGTAACCCAGGGGCCTGATGACGGACCGGGGCGGGCAGGGTCAGCTCTTGGGGACACCAGGTCAGGTGGGAGGGAGAAGAATGGAAACGTTTGTTTGAAGGATGGGAAAGAAAAGCAAAAAGATGTTAAATGTGGCAAAGATGGATCATTTGATCAAAGTCACAGGATCCAGCCCAGTGTTGGCGGTTTTTCTGGGAGGGGAGGGCGCAGCCAGTAAGTGTCTACAGACGAGGGGGACTAGCAGGCTAGGGGTCACCTGCCGTTTTCACAGGGAAAGAGCCGATCAGAGTTCGTGCAAGAACAAGGCAGCTGGCAGGGAATCGGTTTCTGTGCTAAACAAGATGCAGTTCAACCCCAAAAGGTCCAACTTTATATAATAGCTATTATATTATATATAATTCATAACAATTCTGCTAAGTACAAATTTACATTTTTCATAATATTAAGCATTAAGCAGAAGAATGCTAGCATATTTGACAAATGGACCTACATCTGTTTAGGAAATTCAAATCGAATAAACATGTTGTTTTTATTGTATGAATGCCAGCTCAGAGAAAACATGGCTGCTTTTATTACACCGAATTATTAAACTGGTCTTGGTGCCAAAGATTGACCTAGATTACGTGAACTTGACTTATTAAAGCACACCTGTTGGTTTACGTGACAATGCCTTCTCTTCACACGGAGACTCCTGAGGTCTGTTTCTGAGTTTCTGGGAACCTCGGGAACACGTCGTCTACAGCAGCACCTGCTTTCCTCTGGGCCCCTCGGAGCAGGGCTCTTGGCAGGAGCTCACAGTCTAAGGGGAAACTCACTCAGAAGTAGGAAAATGTCACAGACGCACATGACGGGGGTGAAGGCCTCTGAGTTAGACATACGGCACACCCAGAGCACCCGCCAGCGCCCCATCTGAACGCAACATGCACCAGTCCCTGTCGGCCAGCCGTCTCCTCCCCAGTGGGTACAGATCCTTAAGTGACTTGAAGTCAGGCCAATGGAGAAAAGACGCGCAGATCTGATCCTGTGGCATTTGTCACCCGACAGAGGAGAGGGGCCTCATGACAAGGCGGCCGTTCGGTGACAGCGACCCGCTCGCAGAGAGCGCCCGCGTGTGATGAGGAGCCGGAGTCAGTGAGTCTCAGACAGAATCACCAGTCAAGTTCTCAAGAGTTTCCAGCTGACCTTGTGCCCACCGCTGGGTCCCGTCAGGGGTCAGGAAGGGAGCGCCAAGAGGCGTCAGGACATAGATGGAGAGGACTGCAAGGCGAGGTCCAGTCTCACCCAGTCACCGAAACTGTGGAAGACAACCTGCTCCAGACAAGTAGGGATAAGGCTTTATTCAGCCCGGCCGGCGTGGCTCAGTGGTTAAATGTCGACCTACGTACTAGGAGGTCAGGTTCGATTCCCGGTCAGGGCACATGCCCGGGTTGCGGGCTTGATCCCTGTGTGGGGCATGCAGGAGGGAGCCGATCAATGATTCTCTCTCATCATTGATGTTTCTATCTCTCTCTCCCTCTCCCTTCCTCTCTGAAATCAATGAACTATATATGTGGTGTGTGTGTGTGTGTGTGTGTGTGTATAGCCAATTCTTTTTTTTTACAGATTTTATTCAGGCTACTGAATTGGGAGAACGCTCGCTAATGAGGAACGTCTGGGTAAGGAAGGGGACCTGGGTTCTAATGGAGGCAGGTGGACAAGGGCACTGTTCTGAGTCTCACGGGAGTCAAGAGGAAGATGGAGGCAGGTCTTATCTCAGAACGTGCAAGGGCGGGGGGGGTCCTCTGTGGCAGCCGCTCCTGGAGTACAAGGCGAGGGTCGAGTCCAACGTTGTCCAAAGCTTTCTTCTTTTAAAGGTGAAATGCTTCCAGTCCTTTCCCTTCCATCCTCTAGCCTCCCAGGCATGGTCCTGGTTCCGGGCAGACAGAGGTGCTTCATGAATGCGTGTTGAGCTAATTTTAATCAACACGATGATGGGGACCTCCCGTCAGGCCGGCCTGGGGGGGAGGAAGCACCCCGGGGGGAGGGGGGCTGGCTGTGAATGTCAGCAGGGGTAGACCTCGATGGGAGTGGGTACTTCTCAAGGCTCACACCCATCTCTGCCCCTGGAAACGTTAGTGACTTTCCAGAGACTCGGTTTTTCATCTCTGCAGTGGAAGCACAGCAGCACCCTTCATAGGTCTGGAGCCTGCAGTGATATAGGAGCAATCAAGCTATGGCCATATGCCGGGCACTCAGCATTCCCTTCTCCCTCCCCACCCAACCCTGGCCGAGCGCTCTCTTTATGACTCAGCTCCAGCCCGGCTCTCGGTCCTGGGCCTCGGTCCTGGGCCGCCTCTCACACCCGGGGCCAGCTCTGCCTGGGCCGGGAGCGCAGATAACTCACCTCAGAACCACCTTTGCACGCTGAGCACAGTCGGTGCCCGGCGAATGCCAGCCTCTGGTCAGATCGTCACAGGCTGAGCAGCTATGACGAAGAGTCCGTCAGAAAGGGCCCGAAATGAGCAGAAGTGCATCTCTTTGCCACAAACTGGCCTTGCAGGTAGCCGTCCGGGCTGAGGGGTGGCTCCACGGGATGATTCAGGGACCAGGTTCCTGCTCTCTGTGGCTTGGCCTTAGGACAGACTCCGAGGGAGGGTCGGCCAGCTGCAGTCCATGGAGACCACCTGTGCTTTTAAAGTCAATTTTCAGGCACACACAGCCGTGCCCACGTGTGACATGTTGTGGGGCTGCTTCTGCGCTGCCCCCATAGAGCTGGAGCATTCGTGCAGCGGCACGTGGTCCAGCATCTACCGCCTCCTCCTTCCCCGAGGCCGCCCTGCCCTCGGACCGTCCCCACCTGCGAGGTGAGGCTGTGGGGGTGGGGGTGGGGGTAGAAGGTGGAGGTTCAGAACAAATGCTTTTGTTTCATTAGAGACCATCCGACACCGCAGGCCTCATCTCCACTCTCCTCTGGTGGCCACGCCCAGCTGGAAGGGGGCGGAAAGCACCCCCCGCTGGACAGCAGGTGCCGCTTCAACCCAGAGCTCAGTCACTAAAGCGGAACCGCGAGCCACGCACCTGGGGACCAGCATTCGACATACAAAGGACTCTCAGGCCTCAACCGCTCACCGTGACTGTCCCCAAAGGGAGCCATCCAGTGAGCAACGGGCAGGGACACGAGCAGGTGTTTTACGGAAGAGGATGCACAGCGACAAATGAGCAACAGCGTAAAGGTGCTCCCGGCCCTTAGCCGGCGGGAGATACAAATTAAACCGAGAGGAGGCGTCGCTTAACCCTAGGAGAACGGCTAGAACAAAACCAGTGGCCACGCCAAGTGCTGGTGAGGAGCGGAGAAACCGGTCCTCATCCGTGTGGGATGTAAAATGGCACCAGCCATTGGGCGGTTTCTTGTGAAACTAAACGTGCAGCGACCACGTGACCCGGCAATTGCCCTCCTGAGCGTTCATCCCGGAGAAATGGAAACGTGTGTTCACCCAAAGCCGCACACAGGTGCACAGCCCCAACCGGGAACACGAGGTCTCGGTCCGTGGTGAACGGGCCACGTGTGCCACATGCGGACACGGCTCAACACCCACAGACGAGTCACCACTCAGGTGAGTCTCAAGGGAATTCCGCTGAAAGGAAAGCAGCCAGTCCCAGAATGTGACAGTGTGGGAGTCCATCTACGTAACATCGCTGCAATGCCAGCATCCTCCGCATGGCAGAGGTCGGTGTCCCAGGGATTAGGGCCAGAGATAGGGAGAGGAGAGAAGGGGACAGAGGGGTGAGGAGAGAAGGGGACAGGGAGGTGGGGTGAGGAGAGAAGGGGACAGGGAGGTGGGGGTGAGGAGAGAAGGGGACAGGGAGGGGGTGAGGAGAGAAGGGGACGGGGAGGTGGGGTGAGGAGAGAAGGGGATGGGGAGGTGGGGTGAAGAGAGAAGGGGACAGGGAGGTGGGGGTGAGGAGAGAAGGGGACGGGGAGGGGGTGAGGAGAGAAGGGGACAGGGAGGTGGGGTGAGGAGAGAAGGGGATGGGGAGGTGGGGTGAGGAGAGAAGGGGACGGGGAGGTGGGGTGAGGAGAGAAGGGGACGGGGAGGGGGTGAGGAGAGAAGGGGACAGGGAGGTGGGGTGAGGAGAGAAGGGGATGGGGAGGTGGGGTGAGGAGAGAAGGGGACGGGGAGGGGGTGAGGAGAGAAGGGGACAGGGAGGTGGAGGTGAGGAGAGAAGGGGATGGGGAGGTGGGGTGAGGAGAGAAGGGGACGGGGAGGTGGGGTGAGGAGAGAAGGGGACGGGGAGGTGGGGTGAGGAGAGAAGGGGACAGGGAGGTGGGGGTGAGGAGAGAAGGGGACGGGGAGGGGGTGAGGAGAGAAGGGGACAGGGAGGTGGAGGTGAGGAGAGAAGGGGACGGGGAGGGGGTGAGGAGAGAAGGGGACGGGGAGGTGGGGTGAGGAGAGAAGGGGATATGGAGGTGGGGTGAGGAGAGAAGGGGACAGGGAGGGGGTGAGGAGAGAAGGGGACAGGGAGGTGGGGGTGAGGAGAGAAGGGGACAGGGAGGTGGGGGTGAGGAGAGAAGGGGACAGGGAGGTGGGGGTGAGGAGAGAAGGGGACGGGGAGGGGGTGAGGAGAGAAGGGGACAGGGAGGTGGGGGTGAGGAGAGAAGGGGACGGGGAGGGGGTGAGGAGAGAAGGGGACAGGGAGGTGGAGGTGAGGAGAGAAGGGGACGGGGAGGGGGTGAGGAGAGAAGGGGACGGGGAGGTGGGGTGAGGAGAGAAGGGGATATGGAGGTGGGGTGAGGAGAGAAGGGGACAGGGAGGTGGGGGTGAGGAGAGAAGGGGACAGGGAGGGGGTGAGGAGAGAAGGGGACGGGGAGGGGGGTGAGGAGAGAAGGGGACGGGGAGGTGGGGTGAGGAGAGAAGGGGATATGGAGGTGGGGTGAGGAGAGAAGGGGACAGGGAGGGGGTGAGGAGAGAAGGGGACAGGGAGGTGGGGGTGAGGAGAGAAGGGGACAGGGAGGGGGTGAGGAGAGAAGGGGACGGGGAGGTGGGGTGAGGAGAGAAGGGGATATGGAGGTGGGGTGAGGAGAGAAGGGGACAGGGAGGGGGGTGAGGAGAGAAGGGGACAGGGAGGTGGGGGTGAGGAGAGAAGGGGACAGGGAGGTGGGGGTGAGGAGAGAAGGGGACAGGGAGGTGGGGGGTGAGGAGAGAAGGGGACGGGGAGGGGGTGAGGAGAGAAGGGGACAGGGAGGTGGGGGTGAGGAGAGAAGGGGACGGGGAGGGGGTGAGGAGAGAAGGGGACAGGGAGGTGGAGGTGAGGAGAGAAGGGGACGGGGAGGGGGTGAGGAGAGAAGGGGACGGGGAGGTGGGGTGAGGAGAGAAGGGGATATGGAGGTGGGGTGAGGAGAGAAGGGGACAGGGAGGGGGTGAGGAGAGAAGGGGACAGGGAGGTGGGGGTGAGCAGAGAAGGGGACAGGGAGGTGGGGGTGAGGAGAGAAGGGGACAGGGAGGGGGGTGAGGAGAGAAGGGGACGGGGAGGGGGTGAGGAGAGAAGGGGACGGGGAGGTGGGGTGAGGAGAGAAGGGAATATGGAGGTGGGGTGAGGAGAGAAGGGGACAGGGGGAGGGGGTGAGGAGAGAAGGGGACAGGGAGGTGGGGGTGAGGAGGAGAAGGGGACAGGGAGGGGGGTGAGGAGAGAAGGGGACAGGGAGGTGGGGTGAGGAGAGAAGGGGACAGGGAGGGGGTGAGGAGAGAAGGGGACAGGGAGGTGGGGTGAGGAGAGAAGGGGACGGGGAGGGGGTGAGGAGAGAAGGGGACGGGGAGGGGGTGAGGAGAGAAGGGGACGGGGAGGTGGGGTGAGGAGAGAAGGGGACAGGGAGGGGGGTGAGGAGAGAAGGGGACAGGGAGGTGGGGTGAGGAGAGAAGGGGATATGGAGGTGGGGTGAGGAGAGAAGGGGACAGGGAGGGGGTGAGGAGAGAAGGGGACAGGGAGGTGGGGGTGAGGAGAGAAGGGGACAGGGAGGGGGTGAGGAGAGAAGGGGACAGGGAGGTGGGGTGAGGAGAGAAGGGGACAGGGAGGGGGTGAGGAGAGAAGGGGACAGGGAGGTGGGGTGAGGAGAGAAGGGGACGGGGAGGGGGTGAGGAGAGAAGGGGACGGGGAGGGGGTGAGGAGAGAAGGGGACGGGGAGGTGGGGTGAGGAGAGAAGGGGACAGGGAGGTGGGGTGAGGAGAGAAGGGGATGGGAGGTGGGGTGAGGAGAGAAGGGGACAGGGAGGTGGGGGTGAGGAGAGAAGGGGTCGGGGAGGTGGGGTGAGGAGAGAAGGGGACAGGGAGGTGGGGTGAGGAGAGAAGGGGACAGGGAGGTGGGGTGAGGAGAGAAGGGGACAGGGAGGTGTGGTGAGGAGAGAAGGGGACAGGGAGGGGGTGAGGAGAGAAGGGGACAGGGAGGGGGGTGAGAAGAGAAGGGGACGGGGAGGTGGGGGTGAGGAGAGAAGGGGATGGGGAGGTGGGGTGAGGAGAGAAGGGGACAGGGAGGTGAGAGAAGGGGACAGGGAGGGGGTGAGGAGAGAAGGGGACGGGGAGGTGGGGTGAGGAGAGAAGGGGGACGGGGAGGGGGTGAGGAGAGAAGGGGACGGGGAGGTGGGGGTGAGGAGAGAAGGGGACAGGGGAGGGGGTGAGGAGAGAAGGGGACGGGGAGGGGTGAGGAGAGAAGGGGACAGGGAGGTGGGGTGAGGAGAGAAGGGGACGGGGAGGGGTGAGGAGAGAAGGGGACGGGGAGGGGGGTGAGGAGAGAAGGGGACAGGGAGGGGGGTGAGGAGAGAAGGGGACATGGAGGTGGGGTGAGGAGAGAAGGGGACGGGGAGGTGGGGTGAGGAGAGAAGGGGGACATGGAGGTGGGGTGAGGAGAGAAGGGGACAGGGAGGGGGTGAGGAGAGAAGGGGACAGGGAGGTGGGGTGAGGAGAGAAGGGGACGGGGAGGTGGGGTGAGGAGAGAAGGGGACAGGGAGGGGGTGAGGAGAGAAGGGGACGGGGAGGTGGGGTGAGGAGAGAAGGGGACAGGGAGGGGGTGAGGAGAGAAGGGGACAGGGAGGTGGGGTGAGGAGAGAAGGGGACGGGGAGGTGGGGTGAGGAGAGAAGGGGACGGGGAGGTGGGGTGAGGAGAGAAGGGGACGGGGAGGTGGAGTGAGGAGAGAAGGGGACATGGAGGTGGGGTGAGAAGAGAAGGGGACAGGGAGGTGGGGTGAGAAGAGAATGGGACAGGGAGGTAGGGTGAGGAGAGAAGGGGACAGGGAGGTGGGGTGAGGAGGAGAAGGGGTCGGGGAGGTGGGTGGTGAGGAGAGGAAGGGACGGGGAGGTGGGGTGAGGAGAGAAGGGGATGGGGAGGTGGGGGTGAGGAGAGAACGGGACAGGGAGGTGGGGGTGAGGAGAGAGAAGGGGACAGGGAGGTGTGGTGAGGAGAGAAGGGGACGGGGAGGGGGTGAGGAGAGAAGGGGACGGGGAGGTGGGGAGGTGAGGAGAGAAGGGGATGGGGAGGTGGGGTGAGGAGAGAAGGGGACATGGAGGTGGGGGGTGAGGAGAGAAGGGGACAGGGAGGGGGTGAGGAGAGAAGGGGACGGGGAGGTGGGGGTGAGGAGAGAAGGGGACATGGAGGTGGGGTGAGGGGAGAAGGGGACATGGAGGTGGGGTGAGGGGAGAAGGGGACAGGGAGGTGGGTGTGAGGAGAGAAGGGGACGGGGAGGTGGGGGTGAGGAGAGAAGGGGACAGGGAGGTGGGGTGAGGAGAGAAGGGGACATGGAGGTGGGGTGAGGGGAGAAGGGGACAGGGAGGTGGGGTGAGGAGAGAAGGGGACGGGGAGGTGTGGTGAGGAGAGAAGGGGACAGGGAGGGGGTGAGGAGAGAAGGGGACGGGGAGGTGGGGGTGAGGAGAGAAGGGGATGGGGAGGTGGGGTGAGGAGAGAAGGGGACATGGAGGTGGGGGTGAGGAGAGAAGGGGACAGGGAGGGGGTGAGGAGAGAAGGGCACGGGGAGGGTGTGAGGAGAGAAGGGGACGGGGAGGTGGGGTGAGGAGAGAAGGGGACAGGGAGGTGGGGTGAGAAGAGAAGGGGACAGGGAGGTAGGGTGAGGAGAGAAGGGGACAGGGAGGTGGGGTGAGGAGAGAAGGGGACGGGGAGGTGGGGTGAGG